>NW_005871167.1:3134255-3147167 GCF_000147115.1 Myotis lucifugus | reverse complement strand
ACTAAGGAAAAGAGGCCAAACATTTCTATGAATCCTCATGATTCGCCAGCACATTCTAGGTTCTCCCTGGGGGCCACCCCACTCCCCCTCCCCCAAGAAGCTCTAGAGGAGAAGGACAGTAGAGTAGGCAGGAGACTTAGGCTCCAGTCCCATTCTTCTCTTGGGCGACCTGTGGTGAAGCACTTTGCCTGCAGGCCCTCTTTTCTCAGCTACACAAGGGAAACGGTTGCACTAACTGATGTGCACGCTCTTCCAGCTTTGACACTCGGTGACTGTGCCACCCACCCCTACAGCCCATCCTGGAGCTCACCCGCCGTCCAGGGAGCCATAGCCCTCGGTCATCTCTCGAACCACGGAAGTGTTCTTCCAGAACAGCAGCTCCACAAAGGCTTTCTGGTTGACTGCAGCCAAGGCAAAGAACTTGCCCAGGATGTATTTTGCAAAAGTCACTAGCTCCTGTGGGAGAGGGAGGCTGCT
The DNA here is from genome assembly GCF_000147115.1 of Myotis lucifugus. NCBI lineage: Eukaryota > Metazoa > Chordata > Mammalia > Chiroptera > Vespertilionidae > Myotis > Myotis lucifugus. The sequence continues at coordinate 3,146,690 of NW_005871167.1, read as the reverse complement.
GTGAGGCCTCTCGCCTCAACGTAAACACAGTCAGGCCCTTTTAAGTATTTTCTCGACACCTGTTCCCAGCTGCCCCTCCTCACTCAGACTCTCTTCGATCCCTCCCCACCGAGCTCCCTCCACCAGACTGCCTACTCCCTCACCGTCCTCTCATCTCTCAGCCCTCGCCCCCACTCAGTGCCACCCCAGGACTCCCCTAAGCCTCCAGACCCCCATTCCTTCGTATCCCCTCACTCTGTAGGCCCCAGCGGCAGGGTCACTCAGCAGACGATTGAAGAGGCAGAAGAGTGAGAGCTGGAAAAGGAGGGCTTCCATTTTGAGGTCGTGGGCCAGCCGGTGCAGCATCTTGACGACGCAGTGGTTGGTGTGGGCGCTGTTCTGCTTGTAGCTCCGCAGCAGCAGTACGTAGGCTCGGACGACAGCTGAGCTGGCAAAGCTGCACCAAGAGAGGGAAGGAGACGATGTCGGCATAAGACCCCGCGCACAGCCCCACGCTCTCCCTCCCGGGGCCACTCGGTCCTCGGTCCGCACCGTTTCAGGTAGTCCAGAAAATTAAATTCTTTCTCCGACACCTGGACCGCTTGCAGTTCTTCCTCCTCCTCCTCCTCCTCCTCTTCTTCCTCTTCCTCCTCTGCCCCTCGTTCCTCTGGCCCCCGCTGCCCTATAGGAAGAGTGACGACTGCTGGGTCTCTGGTGCTAGGGAGAGCTAGAAGCGGGGAGATGTGAAGGGGATGGAGACTCACGGGGGAGCGGGGCACAGAGGATTTGTTTCAGCAGCTGGATCTCTTCCTCTGGGGAAATGTCTTGAGAGCCAAATGCATCTCCTTCTGGCCACACCTCTCTGGAACACAGAGAGAAAAAAAGGCTTTAACCAGAGGGGATTTGAGTTATAATTTGAAGCGGGAGAAGGAATTTAGACTTATTTGTCAGTTGGAAAGAGAATGCAAACTATTATCTCAAAGAAGCAACAAAGACTCTAGGGAAATTTTTTCTCATAAGCCACAGTGCAATGAAATCACATAAGAACAAATGCAGCCCTAGCTGGTTTGGTTCAGTGGATAGAGCGTTGACTCACAGACTGAAAGGTCCCAGATTCGATTCTGGTCAAGGGCACATACCTTGATTGCAGGCTTGATCTCTGGCCTGCCCTGGTTAGGGTATGTGCGGGGAGGCAACCAATCAATGTGTGTCTCTCACATCAATGTTTCTCTCTCTCTGTCTCCCTCCCTCCCTTCCACTCTCTCTAAAAATCATGGAAAAATATCCTCCAGTGAGGAATAACAAAACAAAACAAAAAAGAACAAATGCAAACAATCTAAATGTTTGACACATGGTTAAACGGATGTACATACGCACACAATGATGTTTTAAATCCATTTTTAGATGCCCACCCAAGAATATGTTTGGGTTGTTTTTTTAATTGATTTTAGAGCGAGGAAGGGAGAGAGAAAGAAACATTGACTGGTTGCCTCCCATTCGTACCCCAAGCAGGAATCAAACCCAAAACCCAGGTATGTGCCCTGACCGGGAATCGAACCCGCAACCTTGTGATGTACAGGATGACACTCCAACCGAGCCACCCAGCTAAAGCAATAATGGTGTTTTAAAGCCATTAACAATTATAGAAATGTATCTGATGAGAAATGATGCTCATGATATACTGAGAAATGAAAAAAAACACTATATATCAGTATGTGCAATATTTCATTTTTTTTAAAAGAAGTTGTAGATGATATGTCTACATGAAAAACTCTGGATGGTAACTCATCAAAATGTTAATGATGGATTTGGAATATGAGGAAACAAAAAATACCCTGCCAGGACTGCCAGGAGAGCAAAAACAACAAAAAAAAACACATCCAAAAATATGAAGATAGGGTAAGGAGCCTCTGTGACAACTTCAAGGGTACCAACATTCGCATTATGGGGATGCCAGAAGGAGAAGAGAGAGAGCAAGGTATTGAAAATCTATTTGAAGAAATAATGACAGAAACCTTCCCCTACCTGGTGAAAGAAATAGACTTACAAGTCCAGGAAGCACAGAGAGTCCCAAACAAGAGGAACCCAAAGTGGCCCATACCAAGACACATCATAATTAAAATGCCAAAGGTTAAAGACAAAGAGAGAATCTTAAAAACAGCAAGAGAAAAGTAGTTAGTAAGAAGAAAAAAAAGATAAAAAATATGAACAATAAAATGGCAATAAATACATGTCCATCAACAATTGAATCTAAAAATCAAAATAAAAGCACAAGGAATCTAATGAACAAAATAAACTGATGAATAAAATAGAAAATAGAGGCATGGAAACATGGAACAGGCTGCTGAATCTCAGAGGGAAGGGGGAGGGAGGAGCGGGAAGAGGTTAACCGAAGAACTTATATGCATATATGCATTACCTATGGACACAGACAACAGAGTGGTAAAGGCCTGGGGCAGGGTGGGAACTGGGTGGAGGGCGGGGAAAAGGGGAACATCTATAATACTCCCAACAATAAAGATTTTTTTAAAATGTTAATAAATGGCTATCTTTGGCTCATAGATTATCTTTATTCCCCCCACCCCATTAACTGTACTTTCTGTTTCTGTTTTATCAAACAAAACCACCGAACAGACCAATCAAAACTCCCCAGGACTGTCCTGGCCGGTGTGGTTCAGTTGGTTGGAGCATCATCCCATACACCAAAATGTGGCAGCTTCAATTCCCAGTCAGGACACATACCCAGGTTGCAGGTTCAATTGGGAGGTAACTGATCCATGTTTCTCTCTCTCTCTTTCTCTCTCTCCCCTTCCCTTCCTCTAAGATCAATTAAAAAAAAAAATCCTCCCCAAGACTTAGTACTCAGTCCAGAGCCCCAGTACTTCAGATGGGACTTCTCCCTTTTGAAGACCAAGGACCTATAACATAGTAAAAGTCTCCCTTTGCCCCCAAAAGCCAAGAGCTGGATCCGGGAGGATGGGTGGGCAGGGTTCTTACCGGGCAGACCTAAGGAGAGTCAGGGCCTGTGGGGCCTGGCTAGCCAGCAGACAGTCTTGGATCCGCACCATGGCTTCTGCCCGCTGCTCTTCCACTGGCACCTCTGAGGCTGCATCAAAGGGAACCATGGAGTCCAAACTGAGCTCAGGATCCTAGAGCGAGATTAAGGCTATGGGAACAGAGAAGAAGGAAACCCGGACAGCCGACCCATAGCACTACCCTGAGAAAGACAGGGCTTCTGCAACCACCTACCTGGGCACAGCACTGCAGCTGCTCGGCCAGGGATGGCCACAGGGCCTCCAGGTCCCCTGGGCTGCAGGGAACATTACCAGAAGCAACAGGCTTCTTTTTCTTCTTTCTCTTCTTTCGTTTGTTCTATGGAAAAAGCTGTGTTAGAATGGCAGGAGGGCTAAGGAAGCCTTTCCCCATCAATGTCTTCTCTATTATTAATTAACTAGAGGCCCAGCACACGAAATTCATGCACGGGTGGTGTCCCTAGGCCTGGCCTGCGATCAGGGCCGATCTTCCCCGGCAGCTGGCCCTGCCCCCTACCGTTGCTGCTGCTGCTGCAGTCACCCTCTGTGTGTGGGGCGACCGGCGGGGCTATCAGGGCCCCAGCGCTGCCCGAGTCAGCTGCCACCCACCCCTGGTTCCCGGTTCCCCATCATGTGATCATAGCCTGCCGGCTGGGGGGAGGAACCAAGAGGTTGGCCATTCCCGCCTGCTCGCCGGCCCTGCCCCCCACAGCCACTGGTCACCCTCTGTATGTGGGGTGACCGGCGGGACGATCAGGGCCCTGGTGGACATGCCACCACCCACCCCCGTATCCCCATTCCCCATTGGGCCATCGGAGTCTGCCTGCCAAGGGGAGGGACTGAGAGGTTGGCCCACAGGCCTCAATCGGGCGATGGGGGCCTGCGGGCTGGGGACAGCTCCTGTGTTGAACGTCTGTCCCCTGGTGGTCAGTGAGCATCATAGTCAACTGGTCGTTATGCCGTCTGGTCGATTTGCATATTATGCTTTTATATCTATAGATTAGATGTCTAAATTAATCATTCACAGAGTGACCACTATATGCTACTCAAAGGCAATGGGGAAGCAACAGTGAACAGCACATTTCCTTGCCCTTAAGGAGCTTACAGTCCAGTGGGGGAGACAGGTGAATCAGATTTCAGTGGGGACAGGACCTAGAATGTGGCTGAGCAGAAAATGCTATAGCAAAACATTGGAACTGCACTTGACTCACTTATTGGGGTAGGACTTCCTAAAAGCAGTGACATCAAGCAGAAGCTTGTAGAACAGATTTGCTATGAGGATAAGAAATTCTACATGAAAAGGCTTTGTAAATTGCAAAGCACTTTGTAAAAACAGCCTGCAATTTTTTCTCCTGAAAAGCAGGAGGGAGAGTCAATACCCTGTCCTGCCCCTCCAAGGCATGGCTGTGAACCAGGCTTGTGTGGCAAATAGGATGAACTACGGAGTCCTTAAGGTTCAGACCCTATTCAAGGAACTTAAAGTCAAACACAGCAAAGGTTAAGAGCTTGAGCTGTGGAATCCAGCAGCTCTGGAGTTAAGGACTGACACTTGGCCATTTACTCGTTAACTTTGAACAAGTTTTTAACCACTTTGTGCATGTGCCCTAGTACTGGTGTGAGTATTACAAGAAAACTAGCACAACATCTGACATACAGTAAACACCCAATAAAGGATATCCCTGATTACTGCTGATAATACAATAGAATCCTGAGTTTTAAAATATCTTCTAGGAAAGTCTCATTGATATTACTGCCCCTTTCAAGTCCAGTTCTGACTGAACTTTAAGCTTTAGCAGACAGAATCACAGGAAAACTTTTACAAAGCAGAGACCCTGAACGTCTATGGGATACAAATTTCTTGAGGTTTTCTTCTTGTGCCAGACTTTTCATTTACATGTCACTTCAGGCTCATGGGTAATCTTACAACCAACTTTAGGACTATGGAGACTGACGCGAGCAGCTGGAGTTATTCTAACAGTAACTAATACAGGAAGAGATCCCAGACCTTCTGACTCAATTTAAGGCTCTTTCCATCTCACAACAGTGCTTCAGAAGTATAACCAGAAAATATCGCAGCACAATTACTAAACTCTAATATTATGAACCCCTAGGGCAGGGGTCCTCAAACTACGGCCCGCAGGCCACATGCAAATACAAATATTGTGTTTGTTCCCGTTTTGTTTTTTTACTTCAAAATAAGATATGTGCAGTGTGCATAGGAATTTGTTCATAGTTTTTTTTTAAACTATAGTCCGGCCCTCCAACGGTCTGAGGGACAGTGAACTGGCCCCCTGTTTAAAAAGTTTGAGGACCCCCGCCCTAGGGTTTCTGTGCTTATTAGCACCTAGTAAGTGTTCAAGAAATGTTCCATGAATGAATTAAGATATTTATGGTCCATCAGGGATTGATCGAATAAAAAAAGGAAAACGACAGTCGACTCCACTACCGAGTCTCTTCAACAAACCTCTTGCCCTCTTAGTTCAGAGTGGTTCTAACAGGTCAGCTGAAGCTACAGAAAATGTGAGGAGGACCCCTTTCCCTCCCATCGCTTTCCACACCGGGGACTGCCCAGTACCTGCACCACCAGGTTCCCTCGGCTCCGACAAAACCGCTCCAACATCTTGAGGAAGAGATGGGTGGTTTCCACCAGGTCGATAAGGAAAGAGCGGGGCTGGCATCGCTCATCGAACTTTCGAAAGAGTGCCAGGAACAGCTCTCGATACTCCATTACATAGAAAATGTTGTCTAGAAACGGGGTAGAAAAAGGATTGGAGGGACTGGACTGGAAAGTTTAGGAAAAGGAGATGGGTGAAGCTGGGACCAGGAAGAGTAAAATGCTGGTCAAGAAATGGGGAAGGCCAGGATCGGAGACCAAGCCAGGGCCTCACTTTTGATGATGCGGCTGCTCTCCCTCACAGCCTCCTCTGGCGACACGTCCATCTCATTTACTGTGGCCAGAAGCTCCTGATAGGCCTTCAGAGCCAGGTGCATCCTGGGAGTTGAGGGAGAGAGGAGGACAACTTAGGACATAGGCTCATGGTAACAGTACCACTCCCCCCCAAAATAATGTCATCAAAACCAGAATGGGCCAGCCAGTCCTTGCCCCCCAGCCTGACCACCTTAATCCTAAAACGCAAAAGCAAGTACCATCCAGAGTTCAGGTGTTCAGGTTCCTGGCCTGGCCAATGTGTCCAGCTGACTCCAATCCTCACCCCACTCACCGGCGTGCCCAGGAGGCAGCTTCCTTGCGGTCAGTCAGCATCATCTCATAGTAGTTGGTGAGGTTCTGCTCAATGAAGTGGAAGGTACGGACACTGAGGGTCTCGGAGACCAGGCCTGGCTTGAAGGAGGCAGCCCGGTTGAAGGCCATGAAGAAGGCCAAGGCCCACATGTAATAGGTCTCGTCGTGCTGCTGAGCCTTCTCCCGAAGCAGGTTATCCTAACGTCCAGGGGAAAAAAGACCATTCCATGACCTCGGGGCTTCCAATTTCCTCCTGTCCTGTGATAATGGGAGGGGCCCTGGACACGACCATAACACTCTTCTAGGACCCACAATTTCCAAGCCTCTCTCCTCCTCCGCAGCATCTCCACATTCCTTTCCCCTTCATCTGGAGTGATTTCTTGAGAGGCTTTTAACTTGCTCCTCTTCTGACATTATCACCATTTCTGAGGAGCATCCTATACCCTTCCCACCTCCTAGTCCACACTCCAGGGTCAGCTTCCCATAGGCTCCTCCCAGTTGCCCTTCGTGCCCACCACGACCCCCGTGACCTCTCCACTCCATCCTTCCTAGGCTCTCACCTTCACCAGGCCCATGAGCCGGTTGTAACAGTTCTCCAGGAACTCAGAGCAGAAGTCTCTGAGGAAGAGTCTCACGTTGAGGGCAGAGCGGCGCTGAATGGACAGCTCCCGGGCAGCCTGGCGACGTTTAGGCACCCTTCGGGGCTGCTTTCCCAAATCGGAACTGTAGTTTCGGAGCTAGGGGTATGGGTTGGGGGTTATAATTATTCCTAACCACCACCCTCTGCTTGCAGCTCTTCCCACATCCCTGGTTCTGCAGTTTTCTCAAAAGAAACACTTAGGAAGTCCTCTCCCACTGGGCCAAAGTGAAGACAGAGGCAAAGACAATGATGCCAGAGGCTCTGTTTCTCCTAACGGAGAATCTTTACCTCCAGAGACGCTGGCCCTCCTTAGGCTCCCCAACTCCACACCATGGAGCCCCCACCCCAGATGGGAGCATACTCACATTGTGGAGACCTTTGTGAAAGATGAGGTCCCTCTCGCCAATGGATTTCAACCCCTGGACAATGTAGGAGCCCCCAAATCGAGAATGCCTGCAGTAAAAACAAAAACATTCAGGGTGATTCCTCAATTCTCTGGAAGTTTTATCCCCATTTCTCTTTCATCAGCACATCAGGGCGTGTTGTAACTGCAAAATGTTATCTGGCCACCAGTGTCTGAGAAGTTGGCTCAGGCCCTCAGCACTCCCGTGAAGGAGTGGGCACATGGCGAGAGCAGCTCCCCAACACCCACCTGTTGCCACGCTGAAGGGCTCGAGTCTTCTTTTCTGCCAGCTCTCGCTGGCGCAACATCTCCAGCTCTGCCACATCGGTGCTCCGCTCCTGGGCTAAGCGTCCCCGTCCTACTCCTGCTAGCTGCTCAGGGTTCTACATTTGGAACAAGGAGGGAAGAGTCAGAGGGATGGTCATTCCTTATTCTGAGTCCACTCCTACTGGTGGCAGAAAGAATGAACAAAATAGGATTGTTGATGGGACCCCATACTCAAGACATGGCTATTCTATGTGTCACCACCTTCCCCCGGAGAATTCAGCCATTATTATAAGAGCAATTCTGGCCGCATCGCAGAAGAGAACATGGGCAAAGGGACTGGGGCCACAGGCCAGGGTCTCACCTGGTCACGAAACATTAGGGAGATGATCTCTAGCACGTGTAGGCTCCACTGCTGCTCGGTGGGCGAGCTGGCCAGGAAGAGGAGCAGGTCGTCCAGGCCACTGAGATGAGTTGCCCAGAGCAGTTGGTCATGGACGCTGGCGTCATCATCGATCCTCTGAGCCGTGAGGGGTGAGGAGAGAGAGGGAAGCCAGTGGGTTCCACGGCCCTGCCTTGAGGTTCTCCAACTCATTCTTTGACCAAGGTTCCCCCGAGATTTGTCAGGAGACAGAAAAACAAACAAACACACACACAAAACAAAACAGAAAAGGGCAGCTCAACCCAACCAAACACAAGAACTCAGACAACCCAAGACCCTTTCTCACCTTTTCCTGATCCGGGTCGGCTGGGATGTGGAGAATATTTCTGACCAGCAGCAGGATCCGCTCAATCAGCAAGTTGTCTTCCTCCTGCCGTTCCTCCCAGCCCTAGTCAGAAGGAGAGTTAGAGGAAGAGACGCTCTGCGGAAGGCAGGCAACATCTACCCTGGCTGGGGGACCGAGGCACAGAGGAGGATCAGTACTAAAAAGAAAGAAAAGAGCTCACCCTCTCCAGAGTATACCTGCATGTTTCCCCTCCCACGACATTCCCCGGGGCACGCACGCACTCTCTCTATCTGGAGCACAGCACCTTCCCCCTCTTCTTCCCTCCAGGTGCATACCTTTGCTTTCTCTCTCTCTCTCCTAAGTTCCCTTCTCTAGCCTCTGTAACTTACTTTCTGAGCCCATGCAGCCCAGCTGGCTCACTTTTTCTACCTCTGTGACTTTCTAAATGAACTTTCGCTTGTATTTGGGGCGGGGAAAAAGGAAAGAAAAACCTCAATCAGCCCTGAGGTAGCCAGAGACGGTGGACTGGACTATGTGTCCACAAGACTGGGACCATGTCTCTAAACTCAGCATGTCCCGACAAGGTCCCAACTGGCGCTCTACCCAAAGGAGGAGCAAGGTGCTAACTGTCCTTGGGATCTTGGAAGGCGGAGACTCACTCACCAGCTGTAGCAGCTCATACAAGGTTTCACTGAGGACCCCAAAAGCCTTCTCACTGGCAAAGGCCTACAAAATAGAGGAATGGACCTTAAGTAGCTCCCACCCTCTCCTTCCCCACTGTCCCCCCAGTTCTGCTGCAGGGACTCTAAAGGAGAACCTCACCTCTTTGTAGGCCTGCAAGTAAGCCAGCACCTGCAGATAATGGTGCCGGAAGCTGGGCTCCTTGGGCACACTGCCAAAACAGAGCAAGGCTGGCTGTGTCAAGTTCACCATCAGCCTAGGGAAACGACGAAGGAGGCAGAAGTTGTCAAGTTTCCTCGCCAGGCGCAAACACCAAAACCCATCAGATCAAACCTCAAGTGCTGGCACAGGGTGCAAGTTAAAGAGCTTGGGGTGCAACAACCTGATAACGGCATCGAAGAGCGCCTTGTCCTGGCGGTGTTGGGTGAGGATGGGCAGAAGGTCACTCTGCAGGATCTGGGCGGCCCCCAGCTGCTGCCGCACATCTCGAGTCTCGTCCTCATGCCTCAAGTAGCGGATCAAATCCTTCACACTCTCTTCAGGGACAGAACAAACACTTACATGGACCCCTGGAAGAAGCTCCGCCCGGGCCCAAGTGCTTTTTATACCCATGGCTTGAGAAAGTTAACAGAACTCAACTCAAGCAAATTTTTTTTTTTACCTGTTTCCTCAAAAAGGTACTCACCTAAGCAATCTGGTTCCTTGTGGTAAGTGTCTCCCTCCAAGTACCCAAGGGCACTACATGTGGCTAGAAGTTCGCAGTTCATCGTGCATCAGTGGAGCAGCCAACAGAGATGTTAGGCAGGTGGAGACCGGGGAGATAAAAATGATGAGTCCTGCAGAGACAGGGAAAGGTAACGATTATAGGATCCTCTCCATGAAAGGGAGAGGGGAACAGGGCAGGGCCCTGATGAGCAGAGTATTCTGAACTAAATCTTCAAATGCTCCACTTTAAAAAATATATATATTTTTTATGGATTTCAGAGAGACAAAAGGAGAGGGAGAGATAGAAACATCAATGATGGAAGAGAATCACTGATCGGCTGCTCCCCGCACGCCCCCTACTGGGGATCAAGCCCACAACCTGGATATGTGCCCTTGACCGGAATCGAACCTGGGAGGACCCTTCAGTCCGCAGACCAACACTCTATCCACTGAGTCAAACCAGCTGGAGCTCAAATGCTCCACTTTTGTCAGAACCCAAAGTGCTATTCCCAGTCCCAGGGAAAGCTTTTAGTTAAGGTTTCTATCTGATCAAAACCCAAGAGGCTCCAAGCCTAAGAATTAAGCACCTGCCCCAGGCTCTCACTTGTATCTGAAACCATAGAAACAGTATGTTTCAAAGTCAAGGTAACCGAGTAGAAAGAAAGGTTGGTTAGAGAAAGGCACCAATTCGGAGACTTTCACCCTGAGAGCTCTGCAGCCTTTTGGAGGAAGCGGGGAATGAACTTCCCTCTCCCTTATATTGCCAGACCCAGTCCCCTTCCACCTCCACTGTTACAGCTCTTATAAACCACAGGAATGAAGAGAACCCAATCGCCACACAGTGACCCCACTTAGGATCTGATTTAGAGGCACTAGAATGCAAAAATGAAGCTCCTTCACTCTCCTCCCCAAATTTACTCTTAAGTTGTGGTAATCTTGTAGGAGCCACCATCTAACGCAGAGGTTCTCAACCTGTGGGTCGCGACCCCTTTGGCGGTCGAACGACCCTTTCACAGGGGTCGCCTAAGACCATCCTGCATATCAGATATTTACATGACGATTCATAACAGTAGCAACATTACAGTTATGAAGTAGCAACGAAAATAATTTTATGGTTGGGTCACAACATGAGGAACTGTATTTAAAGGGCCAGAAGGTTGAGAACCTCTGATAATGGATCGCTGAGGAAAAGAAGCAAACAGGGACTGGTGACGTGTCCTGTCACTGTCCCAGGAGAACCAGCTTCCTTTTCTGAAGCATGCCACTTTTTAAAAATTAAGATCCCTAAACTCTCCTCAGATAATCAAGTAAGCACAGGTCCAGAACCCTGGATGTTTTAGAACCCGACACTAATAATGCAGACACACACAAACACATTACATTCACTACCGGCTTCTGTGGAAAATGGGAAATATCCATCAATTATGTCCCCTTGGCACAATCCGCCATGCTGCTCTTAGCCGTGGCGGCTTCCTCTACAAAGACCACTCTCCGTTCCAGACCCAGTTCCCCCCAGGACATGGCAGTGTCCAAGGGACTGTGGCTCAATGCCTGATGTTATCGCCCAGATTCTGTGTAACTGGTCTGCTGTTCCAGCTGCCTGCTGGCCCTCTACCCCTACCTAGTACTAACCTACTTTCTGACTGTTCAGCCCAGCCAGAGCGAACCAGTAAAACACTCAGTGAAAGACCAGAAAGACTGAAGGGAGACTTCCTCTCGTTGCCCCTTCTCATGGGATCTGCAGGCCCTGGGACCTGGGCAATCTCTCACTCTCCTCAAAGACACGTCCAGCTTTTTCAGACAGACCACTGGTACATATTCTCTCTCTCTCTCTCTCTCTCTCTAACACACACACACACACACACACACACACACACACACACACACAATCGAAGGGCTTCCCTGTCTTTCCAAGTGGCATCCTAGGAAGCTGACAAAACAAACAGCAGAGCTGGTTATAAATATGCGGAGTCAGCACAGCCGCCTCAAAATAAGGCACAGCTTCCCTCCTGCTATACGCTGCCTCCTCCGCTGTAGACCAATCCTAAGTACAGATGAGATATTTGTAAAACTGGCCCCAGCTACTGTTAGCTGGTGAACAAAAGAAAAGGGGGAGAGGAAAGCAGATAGAGAAGGAGCCATCCTTGCAGATGTGAGAAGGGAAGAGGTTCTGTAAGAGACCCAGGACTTTTTTATTGATTTCAGACCTGCAGTTTTAAAAAATATATTTTTTATTGATTTCAGAGAGGAAGGGGGAGAGAGATAGAAACATCAATGATGAGAGAGAATCATTGATCGGCTGCCTCCTGCACACCCCCACTGGGGATGGAGCCCTCAACAAAGGCATGTGCCCTGACCTGGAATCAAACCGCAACCTCCTGGTTCATTGCTCAACCACTGAGCCACACCTGCCAGGATCCCCTGCAGTTGTGATAAAACCAGAGAGCAACAGGAAAAGCAGAGGAATAAATGGGTCAGGTGACCTATTGTAAAGCTTCCAGGCCAGGGGTCAAGGGGCAAGCTGGCAGTCTTGTGCTTAATCATTAGAATTGGAATAAAAGAACTCCCACAGGAGTTTCAGCCCTCCCTGCTGAAAACACTATTAAAAAAGCAGTCAGGGATGGAAAACTTACAGTTTACTCTCTTTCATGCAGCTAAGCAGAAGCTACTCACCTACTCTGTCTGGACGATTCCTCTCCTAGACCACTGATTATGTCTTATATCTACATCACACATACCCATCCAACCCCCCACTTCTTAGA
>NW_005871167.1:3109063-3134155 GCF_000147115.1 Myotis lucifugus | reverse complement strand
CCCGTCTATTTTTAAACCGGCTTTTCTTGGCCCCCTCATTTGGAAAATAAGGGAAAGGTTTTGGGGGGGCCTTGGAGGGGACTGGTTACATTTTTCCTCCAGAAAGAGGATGCCCTTCCGCTGCAAAAAATAAGGGTAGCTGAAAGCACCTCCAGGACCCACCTCAGCCCTACTCTCCCCTGGGAGCCCCCGCTAATGACGAAACTCAGAGGTATAGGGCCTAGCAATTTCTCCTCCAACAAGGACGCCAGGCAATCTTTGCTTCAGTTTCCCATTGGGTTGGCTGAGACTGTGAGATCTGCCTTGTAGTCTGAGGTCTTCCCTGATCCCAATTCTACTCCCCTCTTTGGTGGTTATTGGATTGGAGAATTCAATTAAGCTACATAAAAGCACATTGTAAACCAATGGATAATACAAAGTTAAATTAAAAATCAGTGGTTCTGCCCTCGCTGGTTTGGCTCAGTGGATAGAGCGTTGGCCTGCAGACTGAAGAGTCCCGGGTTAGATTCTGGTCAAGGGCACATGCCTGGGTTGCGGGCTTGATCCCCAGTGGAGGGCATGCAGGAGGCAGCCGATCAATGATTCTCTCTCTCCCTCTCTGAAATCAATAAAAATATATTTTTTTAAAAATCAGTGGTTCCCATGCGTTATGATTTCATGTACTAGTATATATCCCTCCAAACTGGGAAAACTGTTAGGTTAGCTGGCTCAGGAGGCGGCGTAGGAAATAAAGAGAGTTGATTAGAAAAGGAAGGAAGGAGAGGTTTTATACTGCGTCCCCAGGCAACCCATGAACCCCAAAGACTGGGCACGTGGATCCACACCAACAGGGAGGAGGGCGCTTTTTTTATACAGCTGTTCAGTGAGGGCGGGGAGCATGAGCTGTGGGAGTTCCCGCTGCGGGGGTCGTCATGGTTTCCAGGCGTCGTCATCTGTCTGGTAGCTGACCTGTTAGGAATTCCAGGGCGGGACCGGTATCTGCGTCACCGTTTACCTGGTGCACTGGCCTGTTACGGATTCTAGGAAGGGCCCAGTATCTACGTCACCATCTGCCTGGTGGAGGCATGCATCAGCTCCTGGACCCCCTTTCGACCTAACAAAAACTATCTTATCTTAACTGATAATAGGGATATTAAAAATATAAACACTTGCCGAAACCGGTTTGGCTCAGTGGATAGAGCGTTGGCCTGCGGACTGAAAGGTCCCAGGTTCGATTCTGGTCAAGGGCATGTACCTGGGTTGCGGGCACATCCCCAGTGGGAGATGTGCAGGAGGCAGCTGATCGATGTTTCTAACTCTCTATCTCTCTCCCTTCTAACAAAAACTATCTTATCTTAACTGATAATAGGGATATTAAAAATATAAACACTTTTAAAACCCCCTCTAACATCTATGAACACCCTTGTTTCGTAAAAGAAACAATTTAACATAAAGTATGTATGATACAATCCCATCTATGTCCTTTCTTTAAGGTGTATGATAAACAAGTCTTCATGAAAAACTTCCCTAGCCCTGGCCAGGTGGCTCGGTTGGTTACAGCATTGTCCCAACACACCAAGGTTGTGAGCTTGATCCTTGGTCAGGGCACATATAACAGTCAACCAATGAGTGTATAAATAAGCGAAACATCTGATCAATGTTTCTCAGTCTCTCCCTCTCCCTCTCTCTCTGAAAATCAATTAAAAAAAATTTTTTTTTAAATACAAACAAAAAATAACCCTACTCTAAATTGCCCTTATTTTTCTCATTTCACTTCAGAATGATAGAAATGCTATTACAGGATAGTACTGTTCTTCTGTCTGGCATTTAGGAATTAAACTTTTTTATAATTATGTACTATTTATATAATAAAAGTCAAACCAGGCCAACAAGAGGACAAGGTTTCCTTTTATTGTGTTTGTTGCTGCAGTCCTTACGCCTAGAATAGAGCTGGACATACAGAGAACATATAATATTTTCTGAATGAGTTCATTTTGAATCAACATATTATCATGAGTCATACTCTTTGGAACCAGTGAGCCCATTTCAGGGACTATAACCCAAGAAAACAATCCAAAAAAGAAAGGAAATCACTTGAACAAAACCAAAAATAATACCTCTTCCTAGTACACTCTAGTTTATAAAATGCTTTCATAGCATTATTATACTTTGACTTGAATCTCACAACAGTCCCAAGTGACAGATACAAATATCTCCGTTTTACAGATGAAGAAACAGGCTCAGAGAGAGAATAAACAGCCCAATAAGATGTTTATAGGTAAGTTATCTTTAATGGTAAAGCCTTGGAACAACCCGGATATCCCAAACCTGGGGGACATCTAGGAAAACTTTAGACTATTAATAAATAATATGTAATATAAAAATCAACTATGCAAACTAAAACTCAAAAGCCTATTCTAAAAAAGGGCATATGAAGTAGAATGTTCACTATAACCACATAAAAACATGAATGATCTGAAGGAGATGAGGGATCTCAGAAATTACTAGTAAAGATATAGCTTGTATTTAAAAATAAAGTTAATTCATTGCTTTAATTCTTTGGGTGAAATGCTACTTTCCAATAAAATCAGCAAAGGCAGCCACTGCTGTATTTCCCAGTGTTCCCTCCATCCCCTTTCCTAGCCCAAAGGTGGGCTGGCAGACTGAGATTTTATTGTTCAGTTCTTCTACCCATAGAAATGCAGAAACCTGTTGAGTTTCACTCAAAGCCTATAGCCTCCTCTGGTTTCCCTCCTCAGGCCTTCATCTTTGTGTTTTTTATCTCCCATAGTAAATGAGTTTTTTTTAAAATAAATATATTTTATTGAATTTTTACAGAGAAGAAGGGAGAGGGATAGAGAGTTAGAAACATCGATGAGAAAGATCGATCAGCTGCCTCCTGCACAGCCCCCAGTAGGGATGTGCCCGCAACCCAGGTACATGCCCTTGACCGGAATCGAACCTGGGACCCTTGAGTCCGCAGGCTGATGCTCTATCCACTGAGCCAAACTGGTTCGGCAGTAAATGAGTTTTGAAACAGCCAAACTCTTGTATTTCTGTGGACATCAAAGGCTAACCCTGATGCACAGACAAGACAGTGGGGTCTGTCTTGGCCGGTGTGGCTCAGTTGGTTGAGCATCGTCTTGTGCACTGAGAAGTCACCAGTTCTGGTCAGGGCACATGTCAGGTTTCTGACTCGATCCCCAGTAGGGGGCGTGCAGGAAGCAACTGATGGATGTTTCTATCTCCCTCTCCTGAAATCAGTAAAAACCTGTTTCTCTCACATCGATATTTCTCTCTGTCTTTCCCTCTCTCTCTAAAAATCAATGGAAAAATATCCTTGGGTGAGGATTAAAAAAAAAACCACTTTTTAAAAAAAAAATGGTGCATGCCCTAACCGGTTTGGCTCAGTGGATGGAGCATCGGCCTGTGGACTCAAGGGTCCCAGGTTCGATTCCGGCCAAGGGCATGTACCTTGGATGCGGGCACATACCCGGTGGGGAGTGTGCTGGGGGCGGCTGATCGATGTTTCTCTCTCATCGATGTTTCTAACTCTCTATCCCTCTCCCTTCCTCTCTGTAAAAGATCAATAAAATATATTTTTAAAAAAATGGTGCAGCTGCTGTGGAAAACGGTTTGGCAGTTCCTCAAAATATTAAACACAGAGTTACCATATGACATATGACCCACAATCTCACGTTCAGTTATATATCTGAGAGAAACAATATGTCCACACAAAAACTTGCAGTACACAAATGTTCACAGCAGTACTATTTATAGTAGTCAAAATGTGGAAAAAAAAACCAATGTTCAACGGATGAACAAGCAAAAAAGTGGTAGGTATATCTATACAATGGAATATTAATTGACAATAAAAAGGAGTACTGATAAATGCTATGACATAATAAAACTGGAAAACATTATGTTCAGGGAAAGAAGCCAGACAAAAGGACACATATTGTATGATTCCATTTATATGACATGTTCAGAAGAAGCAAATCCATGGAGACAGGAAGTAGATTAGTGGTTGCCAGGAACTGGGGTAAGGAGGGTTGGGGAGTCACTGTAGTAGGAATGTATGGGGTTTATTTTGGGGTGATGAAAATACTCTAATATTAGATAATGGGTAAATGGTTGCAAAGCTCTATGAATTATATCTCAGTACAGATGTTATTAAAAAATACCCCCACACAATTGCTATATATTCTTTTTTTTTTTTAAATCTTCATCTGAGGATATTTCCATTGAGAGAGAGAGAGAGAGAGAGAGAGAGAGAGAGGGAGGAAGGGGGGGGGAGAGAAACATCGATGTGAGAGAGACACATCGATTGGTTGCCTCCCCACACTCCCTGACTTGGGCCAGGGATGGAGCCTGCAAACTGAGGTGCATGCCCTTGGCCGGGAATCAAACTTGAGACCCTATGGTCCTCAGGCTGACGCTCTAACCACTGAGCAACTGGGCAGAGCTTCACTATTTAAAACACCCAAAAAACTAAGGACAAAACCTCAGGATAAAGTGCAGCTTTTTAAATTTGATACATTTCATTTTATGAAAAAAACAAACTAATTACACTACATTTCATCCAGATGACAACTTTGTCAAACATCCTAGACCTAGCAGATGTGGACATTTAAAAGCAATGTTACTAAAATAAATAAATAAATAAATAAATAAATAAATAAATAAATAAAGCGATGTTACTTTTCCTACCAACTAAGCACCAAGTAGTTCAGATGAAGCAATATTCATCTGAAATTAATATTCACAGGCCTCAAAATGCAAGAACCAAAGAAAGACAAAAGATGAAATATTAAATACACTTACAATTCAAAAGAGAAAATTAATTCATTTCTTGAAAACAAAATAAAACCAAAGAAAAAACTCTGCCACAAACTAACCCTGTATGAAGAACCAGCTTTGAGAATCACTAGTATGAACTGTGATTGAGGCAGTTCATAGTAAGAATTGAGTTCACTACAATTGAGGCAGGACAGTAAGAAACTAGGAAAATTCCTCGGCAAGTGGAATGGGGAAATTGAGACAGGCAGCTGAACTGGCCTGACGAACAATTTACATCAGATACAGAAGGTCACCAGGGCAGAAAGCCCCAGATGCTTAGCAACAGGCAAAACTGGTGCCAGACTCACCCCCTGGGCGGCCTTTCCTCCCCTGGCATATGGCAAGTCCAAATGGCTGACGGTTCACATCGGGTCATGTGGCTCAGACCCTCCCCTGACCTTTCCTCCCTAGAGATAACATCTAGGCCAAGCATGTCAAACTCGCAGCCCATGAGCTGTATGTGGCCCACAATGAATATTTTTGCATATAATGGTATGTAAGAAACAGTTTTAATGAACACTTCATAACAATTTTTACAATATCCTGTTATACATAACTAGAGGCCCGGTGCACAAAAATTTGTGCACTCGGGGATAGGGGGTCCCTCAGCCCGGCCTATGCCCTCTCGCAGTCTGGGACCCCTCGGGGGTGACCACTTGCTGGCTTAGGCCTGCTCCCTGGGGGATTGGGCCTAAGATGGCAATCAGACATCCCTCTGGCAGCCCAAGAGCCCTCAGGGGATGTCCACTTGCCAGCGGGGAGCAGACCTAAGCTGCAGTCAGACATCCTTAGCGCTGCTGAGGAAGCAGGAGAGGCTCCCACCACCACCGCTGTACTGGCAGCCATCAGCCTGGTTTGTGGCTGAGCAGAGCTCCCCCCGTGAGAGCACACTGACCACCAGAGGGCAGCTCCTGCATTGAGCATCTGCCCCCTGGTGGTCAGTGTGTGTCATAGTGACCAGTCATTCCCAGTCTTTCTGCTGTTAGGGTCAGTTTGCATGTTACCCTTTTACTATATAGGATAGAGGCCTGGTGCACGGGTGGGGGCTGGCT
The DNA here is from genome assembly GCF_000147115.1 of Myotis lucifugus. Classification (NCBI taxonomy): domain Eukaryota; kingdom Metazoa; phylum Chordata; class Mammalia; order Chiroptera; family Vespertilionidae; genus Myotis; species Myotis lucifugus. The sequence continues at coordinate 3,128,285 of NW_005871167.1, read as the reverse complement.
GGTTTGCCCTGAAGGGTGATCCGGATCAGGGTGGGGGTCCCACTTGGGTGCCTGGCCAGCCTGGGTGAGGGGCTGAGGGCCGTTTTCAGGCTGGCGGGTGACTGAAGCTCCCAGCCTCTTTTTTTTTTTTTATTCTGGGATTTATTTACTTTCTATAGCTGTCACTGGAGCTGAGAGCCGGCTCCAGCTCTGAGGCCCGGCTCCAGCTCTGAGGCTGTGGCTGGCTAAAAGCAGGTATCTGGGTTTGTTTAGCTTCTATAATTGAAACATTGTTGCTTCCGGAGCTCAGAGCTGGGCTGTGGCAGGCGGGGAACCTTGGCTTCCTCCATCACTGGAGCAAGCAAGCCTCATGTTCGCTTCAGCTGTGTGGCTGCCGGCCGCCATCTTTGTTGGCAGTTAATTTGCATATCCTGCTGATTAGCCAATGGGAAGCGTAGCGGAGGTATGGTTAATTACCATGTTTGTCTATTATTAGATAGGATTATTAATAACCAGTTACAACGTTCACTAATGACTGATTACTATAATCATGTTGCACATTTCCTTTATGCGCCTTACATGCAGGTGCAGCATTTCTCTCCAGTAATACTAGCAGTGGATATTTTAGCAGCCGATTGCCACATCATTAGTCTTGGACTGACTTGTTTGGAGTGCACAAGAGAAAATATTTCACTTTCGGAGAACAAGAAAAATAGGTTTATTTGGGTTACCCTTATTAATTTGTGCAGCTATTCAGTGTCTGGTAAGTTGATGTTCAAGAAAAAATATTAATTTTTATTAAAATGTCTATTATTTTTAAAAAATATATTTTATTGATTTTTTTTACAGAGAGGAAGGGAGAGGAATAGAGAGTTAGAAACATCGATGAGAGAGAAACATCAATCAGCTGCCCAACCAAGGAACATGCCCTTGACCGGAATCGAACCTAGGACCCTTCCGCCCGCAGGCTGACGCTTTATCCACTGAGCCAAACCAGGTAGGGCTATTATTTTATGTTAACGATCACTCATTTATTTCAGACCTTTGTATTCAGCATGTCTCTATCGAAATAAACCTGTTTCTATGAAAATTGAAGATTTTGTTTTTGCAGCCCACAGAAACTTAAACCTTGTTTATTTGGCTCATGTTGGCCTTTGAGTTTGACATGCTTAATCTAGGCCATCCAGGCCTCAGTTGTATTTTTCTTTTTTTTGTCTTCACCCAAGGATAGGTTTTTATTGATTTTTAGAGAGAGCGAGAGAGAGAGAGAGAGAGAGAGAGAGAGAAACATTGATCTGTAGCCTCCCACATGCACCCGACTGGGGGATCGAACCTGCAACCTACATATGTGCTCTGACTGGGAATCGAACCCACAGCCTTTTGGTGTACAGGACAATGCTCCAACCAACTGGGCTACCTGGACAGCGTAGCCTCAGTTGCATTTCAGCTCCAGGTCCAGAAAAGCAGCAAAACCAGATAGGACCAGCTGCAGTGAGTAATGACCACCTGCCCTGGTGCTGACCAGTTAGTGGAGACCACGACCCTGAAGGGCACACCTGGAAAAGCCAACGAATATTCCACTGAGATCTCCCCTGAAGCCTGCCCTAAAACCTCCCCCTTTGGAAAGCAGATAAAACCCCTCAAGACAAAGAAGCCAGCGGGTGCCCTCCTTGGAGCACACCCACTCGAATCTCCTCTTTGAGTGAATTTCCTTTCTTCTAAACTCTAAGGATCCCCATGAGACTTGTAACCAGGGGAGCAATGTATAGCGCAGGGGTGGGCAACCCATGGCACGCCAGTAACTTTTGCTGGCACGCAAAACCCTCTCTTATAATCTTCCATTTACAATTTTTTTCTTAATATCGACTTTTTTATTTTTCAGATAAATTCAGTGTAGGTGCATCTTAGATAAATAATTTTACATAACAAGTTATCTTAAAGACCATAGACATGGATTGATGAGAGAAGGGAAGAGCAATTTCTATGCCTCTGCCTTAACTCTCCCTGCCTTCCTAGATCCGACCAGTGTTTTGGTTTCATCCACATACGCTTGTGAATCTTTGTTCTCAGTGACGAATTCTGTTAAGTCTCGCAATAGGAGTAGCCTGACGGATGAAAGTAGTAGCTCGTGCATATCTCTGAAGGTCACGAAATATAAACCTGATGTAAAATCTCTGTCATCAGTGATGCAGCAGCAAAAGTCCCACTGATAACATCAAACGGAGTCATAAAGTTTTCTGTCGGACTATCAGTGTACATGTATACATTAAAAAATAAATGTATTTTTCATCATCATATACTGTGTTTTTGTCGCTCAAATGAATTTTATTATTTCTTCAAGGTTCTTCGCATACATACACCTTAAGAGATATCAAGTAGGCGTAACATGTTCTCAAAAAACTAGGGTTGGCACCCAGAAGAATTTTGAGTCGGAGATTTTGCTGGTTTTGGCACGCACTCACAAAAAGGTTGCCCACCCCTGGTATAGCGGCAGCTCCTGCCGGGCTAACCTTGAACCTGTCCCTAAGGCCCCCTTTTCTCTGACTCTCCAGTGAGCTGACAGCAGCCCTGCCTTCGCTCACTTCTTTCCCATAACGTTTCTAGAGCCAAGGCAGCCCCACCTAGGCTCTCTCCTGTGGCATCTTCTAGCCCAGGCCCTTCCTGGTTTCACTGTCCCCAGCCTTAATAAACATCCTCTAAAATCACCTGACTCATGTGAAATCTTTCCTGCAAGAAGTCAAGAACCCACACACTGCAGGCCAGCCTGAGGCAGACTCCCTCTGGGCCTGCTCCCCTTCCTGTAACAGAATGACCTTTGAATTTCAGTTCTGTCCAGTACAGAGTTGGTAATCTTGAGCATGTGGCTTCACCTAAACCTCAGTTTCCTTATCAGTATGCTGAGAAAATACATGGGGAAGTTTAAATGAGATCATGGCAAGCAGTGCTACTTAAAGTATGGTCTGCAGACTATTGCTGGTCCAGGCACCACTAGCAGTCTGCGTCAAGGTAAGTACGAAAACAAAGCATAAGCACTTAGAACATTTAACAATTCACAGTAATTTAACAGTTAGTGTTTGTTGAATCTAATAATAAAGCCTACATTTCTGCATTTTTTTTTCATACAGAAAGCTAGAACAATTTTTCTAGTAATTTAGTTTTTCTAGTAGCAGTTCTAGTATTTTACAAAAGTACTTTATATTGTCAATTATATCTCCATAAAGCTGGAGGGAAAAAGTACTGATCTGCAACAACTTGGGGGAAGAGAACCCTACCTGATCCTTCAGAAGCACTAATATGCAGCACTTTACTGAGTGGTGAGCACAAAGGAAGAGCTCTCAAAAGATTAATTTCCTCTCCATCTACTGACTCGATAGTCAGTCACTAAATGCTATGGAAGAGCTTTCTAGGCAAAAGATCATGTTGTGCAAGTGCAACGGTGGTGCTGAAAATTTTTAACTTCAGAAATAAACCCCATATAATATAGAAGATACAATGTAAAAGACTTGGTGCAGGCTGTAAATAAGTGACATTGAAAAAGAAATTCTGAAAAGCTAGGGCTCTTTTCAGGATACAGTGGCCAAGGAGATTTTGTCTGAGGAACTGTGATTAGAAATGGACTTTCGAAGGCTGCAAAGGATTCATCCCAGGAAACTGGGAGGAGGTGAATTTAGGCAGAGAACTGCCAGAGCAAAAGCAGAGAGAGAGCCACTAGGAACAGATGAGTCTAACAGGAGAGCAAAGGAAGCAAAGCTGGAACCTGCTTTATGGGAAAACCTGGCCTTTGTCTATCAATTCAAGGATTTAGAACATAAACGAGGGAGTCACTGAAGATTTTTGAGGTGAAAAACAAAAATCATCAAATTGGGGCCGGACAAAGTAGGGCCACATATCCTACTATTGTATCACTACACATATCACACTCTCTGTGGTCTCAATCTGCTTTTTTTTTTTCACTGCACTTACCCTGCAAAAGATTCCAACCTCAGATCAATGCAACCTTCTGCTTTCTAGATTCCTGGACTTAAATGTTGACACTGATTTGCTGAAGAACACCATACAATCCCCTACAGCGATACACAACGAACCCATAGTTTCCAACCTGAGCAGGGCTCTCAGCCTGGCCCAGCAAATCATTTTAGTGTTCCTGTCCCACTTTTGTATCCCAAAGAGCAGCTGTTTCTAACTTTCACCGTTATCCTCAAGCCCCTTTACTCCACTGCCTCCGACACCTCTTACCTGGTCTCCCTGCTCTCCTCCTCTTAGGAACTGAGGTCATCGGACATGACCTCTCTCAGCTCTCTGCACCTAAGCCTAAAAACATAATACTCCCTCTGTCCCACAATAATAGGAGCAAGTGAATATTTAAACGGGAATTATTGGCGAATGCAGCTGTAAGTTATGTTGTAGCGCAAAATTGCGAAGCCTTCAATCAAAATCAATGTTTCATGACATCTGTCATTTGTTTTGACACATCTTTCAATTTTTAGGTTAATCTAATTATTACGAATTATAACTATTTTTCTAATTTCATCCGCTGATCGAAATCAATTATTTTATTTCAGTTGGCTATCAACCCACTGTAAAAGTAAGATGAAAAAAAGAGAGTTTTCAAGCAAAGATCGAGTTGCGATTGTCCAGTTCTTGATGCATCAAAAGAAAAAGGAAAAGTTGCAGAAAGGTGCAATTACGTTAGCTGCAAAACAACTTAAGTGCAACAGAATGACCATATCAAGAATTTGGAAACGTGCTTCCGAAAATAATTGTCAAGGAGAATCCTATGCTAATGTTGATTCTTTGAAAAAAACAAAACTGTGGACGTAAATGCAAAGATTATGGAAAAACTTAGACATATTCAAAGATTATGAAAAACTTAGACATATTCCTCTTAGCAGAAGAGGCACCATATTAGCCTTTGATAATATTTCTCCCAAAATACTGGATAATACGTTTCTGTCACTTTAACAAGTTATGCTGGAAGCAATGAAGAACGATGGCTCCAATAATTTTAAGCTCACGCATATAGGGAAAGCAAAGCTTCGCAGCCAACAGATCCTACCTACAAGGTTAAAATGCAGTAACGAAATTACTGAAAAATCCAGAAACTATCTGAACACTCAAAATAAAAATTAGGAGTACTATTTTTAATTTATTGTTTAATTTAATCTAGTTTTTTGATAATAAATGTTGCGTTCTATATTTATTTTCTTTTGCTACTATTATTATGGGACAAATTACATTCATCAACTGCTATTATCATATGGGACAGAGGGAGTACACATTTCAAATGCCCACCCTGACTTCTTTGCTTCTAATCTAAGCTCTCCACTTGTATGACCGATAATCACTATTCTGTCCCTTAGTTGGTTGCTCCTCATTTCTCATTTGTTACCAATCTTCTCTTTCTACTGACCCCATTCCCATGAGTTGCTCAGAGATCTTCTATCTTTGGGGGGAAAAACTTAACATAAAACAAAACATTTCCGCCCAGCCAGTGTAGCTCAGTGGTTGAGTGCCGAACTGTGAACCAGGAGGTTACAGTTCAATTCCCAGTCAGGGTACATGCCCAGGTTACGGGCTCCATCCCTAGTGGAGGAGTGCAGGAGGCAGATGAGTCAACTGATGGTTTTTCTCTCAGCACTGATGTTTCTATCTCTCTCTGAAATCAGTAAAAACCTATCTCAAAAAAACACACAACACCTTTCTTTGACCCCCTATTGCCTGCTCCTCAAGAGCTGATGTCCCAAGGTCTGCACTTTTATAGTCCTTTTCCTCACTTCACACAGCCTCTTTTCGCAAACTCATCCTCTCCCACATCTCCAACTACCATCTCCGAACCATTAGCAAGCAAATCTGTATCTCTTACCCCTGAGCTCTCATGGTGCCATCCCACATTACGCTAATGAATAGCACTGTCTACCTGTACATCCTGTGTATATCTCACACTCAGCATATCCAAAATTGAACACCCCCGCCCCAAATTTGTCTCCACTTATGTTTGGATCTTTCAGCGACTGACACTATCTACTCAGTTATTCACAGAAGAAACCTAGGAGTTATCCCAGATACCTCAGGTCACTGACTCAGGCCAATTCTTCCTTAAATTCTCCTATCCGACCTCTGTCCATCCCCATACTCAGGACCTGCCTTACTTCAGGTCCTGAGTATCTCTTGCTTAGATTACTCAACTGCTTCCTAACCGCTTTCTCTGCCTCCAGTCTTGTTCTCTTCAGTCTACTCACAATATGGCTACCAGATTTGGCTATCTAACCACCTTGCCTAAAATCCTCCAATGGATACATAACAAACTTCATAGTGATTGTCTCTGGAAATATTGGGGGTGGGGAGTCTGCAGGAGAAATATGTACCTTTCAAACAGTACCTCTTAGTACTATTTGAATTGTCTACCATTAGCATGCACTACTTTACAAAACAAAATTTCAGTGGCCACTAATGCTTACAATACAAAGTCCTTCATGATCTATCTGCTTTTAAGCTTCTCTCTCAAGACATTCCTCTGTCTGGCCCTGGAGTCTATTCACTCATCTTTTAAGACTCTGTCCAAATGGCACCCCTCCTGACTTCTCCAGACAGAATGGACATCTTCTTTTGTGCCATGTAATAGAGTTGCATCATGGCATCAGCTCATGTTGTACAGAACACTTAAACAGATTGTTATTAAAATGTCTGTCTCCCTCCATTAGCCTTAGATTCCCTAAGAGCAGGAACTGCTTCTTAGTCTCCTTTGAATTTGCAGTTTAGTTACTGAATTAAAATTTATGGGGGGACTTGGATAAGAGTGTTTTAAACATGCTCATCAGGTGATTCTAGCTCAATCCCCCTTAACAACTGCACTATAATATAAACTCCTTGAGCTCAGGAATCGCTGTGTTCAGCACAATGTAGATGCCCAATATATGGTCCCTCATCTGAACCCAAGTGGACAAGTCTCAAAGGTGCGGAAGGAGCGGTTAGGGCTGACGTTGTGGAAGTATCAGGATATACCAGGAGAGTGAGTGAAGCTGTGGAAGTAGATAAGCTTACTCCAGAGAGTTTGGAGTGAGGAGGCCAAGGCAGACTTCTCTGTCACACTGTAACTGCAGAGACTCATTTACATGTGTTTTTCCTTCCAGACTATGAGTTCCTTAAAGGCAGGAACTCTGTCCTATTCATCTCTCTGTCCACCTGGCACTGAGCACAGTGCAGTGCAAGGTACGTGTTAGGAGCTCAGGAACATATTACTGAGTTGTACCAGTGCCACTGGTAGCAGAGGTACAGTACTTAACGGACACAAAGATGTGACTGCTTCGGTCTGGAAGAGCCGGGAATAGAGGTTTTCGGAGGGATGACTGAGCTCAGTCCTGAAAGAGAAGTTCACTTGGCAGAGAAGTGGCCAGAACTTCAAGGAGAGGGAACAGCAGCATAGGTACCAAGGCATGAAAGGGCACAGTGCAGGCACACCCTTCCCCGTGGCTGGGAGTCCAGTGCGTGAGACAGGAAACATATTAGGGAGTTTGGAAAATGAGGCTTAGAGGGTCAGGGTCAGGGCCACACTGTGAAAAGCCATGGACACCCAGCTAAGAATGCCAGGCTGTGGGTGGCCTAAGAGGGGTTTTCAATTTAATCTCAAACGGCCAGATTGACTTTTTATGAAGGTAACTCGTGGCAGCATGAAAGGCAGAGTGAAGAATTGAGACTCAAAGGAGCTTAACCAGTGGCTGGCGCCTAGTTAACAGACACACGCAGAGGCAGTCTGTACCCTCCGTAAGTTTTACACCCAAGGGAACGCAGGGGCGGGAATAAGAAGTCCATTCTACAAAAACACCCCAGATATAAGCCAAGCGACCTCTGAATTCCGCTCCCGCTGACCACCAAGCTGCACCCCTGTTTTTCGGGTCTGAACTGGATGGGCGTTCCGAAGGGGAAATGCCCAGGAACCTCTGTTCTACCTTCGGGGTTCCAAGCCCCATCCCACCACAGCCCCCCACACCCACCCACCCACGAGGACCAGGCTGAGCCGAGTGGCGCGGGGAGAAGGGAGGAGCGTCCCCGGCGCGTGGGAAACGCCCCGGCACCCACCTAGGACGCAGGGGGGAGGCTGCCGTGCGCGCCCCGCCCCGCCCTTTGCCTTTAAACCCGGCGGCGGGAAGGGGGGCTGAGGCCCTCGCGGAGTGCCCCGGAGCTTCGCAGGGACGCAGTTCTCCCAAGTCCCCCTAATCCGCACATTCACTCACCCGCTGCCCACCGGTGCTCGGGGTCCCCGGGGAGCCCGCGGCCACAGCCTTTCCCGCCACCTCGCTCGGCGGGACCAATCCCCGCCGGCGTGCGGCCCGGGGCGGGGCGGGCGGCTGGGCTGGTCCAAGTGGCCCTAGCAACCGGGGGTGCGGCCTGATGGCAAAGTCAGGAAAAGGGAAGGGAGTACAAGTTGTTTTATCTGAATTGATCCCCCACGTTGCTCCTAAAGTCACAACGCAATTAATTTTCTGATGACTGAAAATACTAGGAATCAGAGTCCGATTAGATGTAAATTTACAAACATTCTTCCCCTTCTCCTGGCCAAGTGGATTATTCCAAAGTCTTGCATGGCTAGTTAGAAAAGTTGGGCTTCATTTGGGAGGAAGAGCGGGGTTGAGTTACTGGGAAGAGGGGACTTTTGCGGGGCTGGGGTGTCCTCTTGCTGGAGGTATAGGTTTAAAGCTTGCGAAGCATGTAGGAGGCGCCTAAAAGGAAATCAGCAATAAATATTCATTGGTCCGTTGAGGGTCTCTTCTGGCCTCAGCTGAGATGAGTGTATTTTGCCAACAACAAAGGAAGGTAGGGCTCACCCGACTAATTATCTCCTGAATTATTAACCATTTGAATAGAAGGAATCAATTTCTGGGATATGAGAGACGTTAGGAGAGATCTGATGAAGATGAAAGTACAATTGAGAGAAAACTGAAAAGATGCACACAAAAAGGGAAATAAAACAGACTATAAAATTAGTGATAAAAGCAGAATGATGCCATTTGACGTCTTTTGATCTGCTCTAAATTATAACTCTGAGGGTGGCCTTGGGGAAAGAAAGAAAAACAAAAAACCGAGGGTCAAAGCCGCTCCCTCCTCCACCCCTGCCTTGCTCCAGGCATCAGCTTTCCTGTGTCTGCCTAGGACCTCTCCTGGGGCTTAAGTACCACCTGCCCGGAGGCCTGCTGGGGAAGTCAAGTAGAATAGTTAAATTACTTAATTTATCTAGATGGTAGGCTCCCACGCCTTGGGCCTTGGCTGGTGAGCTCGCTTGCTCAGGGTCTCCAAAGAGACCCATCGTGCCAGAATAACACAAAGCCCAGCCAGTGGATGTAGACAGGTTTACCTGGCTTAACAGAACGGCTCTAACCCAGGGTTCACTTTTCTCAGAGCTACTGCCCCACCCAAGGCCCTGGGGCAAGCAGCCCTGAGGTAAGTTGGCCACACTCTCCCTTTACCTTCCCCACAGCTATCTGGTACAATTGCATCCTGAACTGGGGCTAATAACTCCATTTCCTCTCTTCCTGCCCCTGCCCCTTCTCCCAACCCCTGGAATGCCTTGTGTCCTCCACTTCTCTCCATCTGCCTCCTGTGAGAACTCCCTGCTTCCCTGCTCTCTCAGAAACCTAGAACCTTGTATGCATGCATATAAGCATAACCAATGGACATAAGACACTGTGGGGTAGGGGAGGCCAGGGGATTGTCAAGGGCGGGGGGGGGGGGGGAGGGGAAAGGACACATATGTAAAACCCTTTGTAATACTTTAAGCAATAAAATAAATAAATAAATAAATAAAAATTAAAAAAAAAAAAAGAAACCTAGAACCTTACACTTGATTGGCATGACCAGAAACTTAAGGTCCTGGTTTCCTGTGCTCATCACACTGAGAGGAAGGCGTAGGATGATACCTCTTCTCCCTTCCCTACTTCTCCTGCCCCAAAACACAGCCACGTTCACTCACATTCATACACACACAATCATGCACACACAACGGCGAAGAGAGGTGGGATGGGGAGGAAGGGAAGTTTGCACCGACCAGCTCATGAATGCAACTTGAAAGATTTCACACAGCAAAAGGCAAAAAAACAACTCACACATAAATTAAAAAATAAAGAAGTACAAGCCCCTCCCCACAGCCTCTTTCTTCATCCAGGGGTGGCTTAGCCCCTCCACATAAACTCAGAAGCTTCCTGCTCCCTCTGTCCAACGGGAGCTTTCACAGGGCCTGGGTCTTCAATTCAACAGGCTCCCCTGTGCCCTCTGGTTGTGCACTGGCGTCCCTGGGCCTGGTGCCCTTGAGAACAGACAGTCTCTCAGAAACACTCTTGGGCCGGGGGAAGAGGAGGAAGTCATAGAGGAGACTGCCCAGGCCCCCTCCGATGATTGGGCCCACCCAGTACACCTGTAGGAAGAGGAAAGGAATAATCAGGCTTGGGGAGAGGACCAAGAGCAAGGCGGCTCCTTTCTCAACTCCACAGGTAGAAAACAGATGTATTGTCCTAGCCGGTTTGGCTCAGTGGATAGAGTGTTGGCCTATAGACTGAAGGGTCCCAGGTTCAATTCCCGTCAAGGGCATGTACCTTGGTTTCAGACACATACCCAGTAGGCAGTGGTTCTCAACCTTGGCTAGCAAAGTGCTAGAACGGGGATGAGGCCCAGGCCCATCCTGACCTCTGAGAGTAGGAATGTTTGTCTTCCTGTTCAGTTGTCTGTCCTGACGGTGCTAGTTTTGGAATACAGTGGGTACTTAGTAAAATTCTCTAACGAACCAGTGAAGGAACAATATGTGCAAGAGCCTCTCTTTCTGGCAAAATAATGAATCCTGCTCACACAGGCATCCCAAACTCTGTGACAGCCCGTTTAGCTGAGTGCTGGTAGAGCAGTCAGCACACCCAAATGGAAGCAGGAACCAAACCTGGAACCTGCAATCCACACCCATCCGGGGCCTCAGCATCTTGCTCCTCTCCCCGCACTCACCCAGTGGTTGGTGAAGTTTCTGGTGAGAATGGCAGGAGCAAAGGAGCGGGCAGGGTTCATGCCTGCACCAGTATAATACATCTGCAAAAGACACAGTTGTAACTAAGACACTTCCCCCACTCTCCCCAGCTCCTCTCCCCACAGCTCACATATCCCTGAGGGCTGGCACCTTGCCTCTAGCAGCAAGCAGGGAAGGACAACCGCATGGGAGCCCCACCGTGGAGTGAAGGTGCTGATGCCCCATCTGGGGATAGACTATGGATCCATCAGCTAAGCCCACAAATAACCACAATGCATGCATTTCCACCTTGGGTTCAAGAAAGACCAGTTACAGCAGTCACAAGAGAGAGTAGTAAGGATTGATTCCTCTGGGCTGACTGATACCGAGGGAGGTGAGTAATGTTCACGTTTGATAGTTAGGCGAGAAAGGTTTGGGGCCCTGGAATCCTTAAAGGAGTAGTTGCTTCCCTCTCCTACTTACCCCAAAGAGGTGCCCCAGGGTGAGGGAGAAGCCAACGGCCAGGGCCACGGAGCCCAGGCGGCCATTCCGCCTCTCATCGTAGGTGGCAAGGATGCAGAGCACGAACTGCAGCGTCAGGAGGATCTCCACCACGGTGGCCTGGCCCACACTCACCCCAGGGTGCAACTAGGCAAAGGAACAAGAGAGGAGGTTCGGTAGGGCTGTCACAGCACTGCCTCCTCAAGATTTCCCGGGCAGGAGCCACCCTCCTCCCTTTCCTAGAGATGAAAGACGATAGTAACTGTACTTGTTTTCTAATTTCTCCTAGCGTCGGAAGTAATTGCACCCAGTTTTATGGATGCAGAACCTGAGGTCCCATAGGTAACATACGTCCTCAAGAACCTGCGAGGAATCGGAAGGAAAGCTGAGACGGGAACTCAGGTTGCTTGATTCTCAGTCCAGGGCTCTGGACTCTTATCCCTCCAAAGCACCTGCGGACCCTCCCCACCCTGAAACACACACACACCTCACACACACCATGTCCCAGATCCCCGGGGTTCGGGTCCACCTGCACCGGGCAGGGAGTCAAGGCACCAGGTTCCCTCAGCCCCACTCAGCCGCTCATTACCGTGTTAAGCGCTAGGTTTCCTCGGACAGCAGGTGGGGTGACACTGTACAGCATGGCAGCCCCCACCACAGCTCCCAGGAGTTGGGCCGCCATATAGGAGAAGGCACGGAGCAGGGACAGCTGGGAGCCCACAAGGAAGGCAAAAGTGACTGCAGGATTGACATGGGCTCCACTGATGTGGCCCACCGCCTGCACTAGCGTGGCCAGGGCCAGGCCAAAGGCCAGAGCCACCTGCAAGACGTGCAGGGCCCCAGGGCCCCAACGCAGCGAGGCCCCCAGCCCGAAGAAGACGTAGAAGAGGGTGGCAAAGAACTCGGCAAATATGGCCCTCCAGAAGGAGGCCGACTGCAGCTCCCACATGGCAGAGGGGATGGGCACAGTGCCTGGGTCCCGATACCTCCTTGGCCTGCTTTAGGTGGAGAGTCCCCTTTATAGAGGACTCTGAATCCCTGGGAGGGGCAGGCTGAAGGGGCTGGCCCAGCCTCTTAACCCCTTCACAGCTGCAGCGGGCTGGCCCACTCTCATGCCTCTGGTAAAGCTGCTGGAGTCTCCTCTGCCTCCTCAAATGAGAGGTGAGCAGAGGCGTGGGTGTAAAGGTGGGGGTAGGGTCAGGGCTGGAGAGGCTCTGGAAGAAAAGGACCAAGAATAAGGGGAAGGTCCCTTTCTTTTCATGTCAAAGTTGGGGTTCATAGTCCTGATTGACATCTATATTAGAACCTTCCTCAGCTCTGCGTGGAAGGTCAGGCAAGCTGAGTTCACTTCACGGACTATGAGAATGTGCTCCTGGGGGCTTCCAGGCCCCTCTGAGTCAGCCAGGGGTAAGGGTGAGGGTGGGGGTCAGCAGTGGGGTGCAGCAGGGATGTTGGATAACTGAAAGGAATGCTTTAGTTCTCGGGGATTAGAGGGCCTTCTTCTATTGGCTGGTTTGGGCTGGAATCTGTGCACCCTGCAGCTCTGGGACAAGAATAGTTCTGCTGTGTCTGGCTTTCTCAGAGCCCGGGTTCCCTACCCCCAACCCATGCCAGCACCTTCCTTTCCCAACCCTCAGCCTGCCTGTTAGGCACAGAGACAGATAGGGGGACGAAGCTATCTTCCATGGATAGGTTGGTGGTGAGGTTGGAGGACCGGGGAGAGGAAAAGGCTTAAAACCCAGAACCAGCTTTCACATCGCTTCCCTAACTCACACAGTCCTAGCAGGAGGCACTGGAAGGACAGAGACAGTCCTGGCTATGAAGCAATGGGAGGGTTCATGCCTCCTATGTGGCTGTGATCAGGACACTGGAGTCCTAAACGTTGATTCTTTGGGAAAGGAAGGGATGGGGATACGTGGGGAACAGGCTGGTCAAAAGAGAGAAAAGGACAGGACGGGGAAGGGAAGCTTGAAGAAAGAGGTTCGGTTGTGCTCGGGCTTGGGGAGGGTCTTGGAACCTGGAAGTGGAGGTTGTCTGGTGGTGAAGGCAAAATGGGAAACACGGTATGCTTCACTGTCTCCACATTGTAGCAAGTCATAAAGGCTACAGCTTTTCTTGTGCAGCACCAGAGGAGAACAAAAATTTGAAGGCTAGGCCTGCAATATTGGTGCCGAGCACCGGTCCCATCCAGTACACCTGTGGGGAGAGAGGAGGAACACAGATCAGGGCCTGTGCTCCTCTCCTCCTCCTATACCCAGCTTGGGGATGGACAGGCAGGGTAACAACAAAGGCGGAAGTTGCTGAGAACAGGTTAGAGGGCACCCAAGGGAACTGGAGCTTCCAATTTCATGGAAGAGGAACAACCTATCAGAGTGTCTTGGAGTCTCATGATTTATGAGCTTCACCCATCTCCTGACTTCAGGCCAGTGATGCTCCCAGATTCCAGTCATCACTGCTCAACCCAGAGAGTGAACAGGGTTCGTGTTGCTTCTAAAAAAGGACCCCTGGCCCAGCTGGTGTGGCTCAGTGGTTGAGTGTCGACCTATGAACCAGGAGGTCACGATTCAATTCCCAGTCAGGGCACATGCCCAGGTTGCGGACTCGATCCCCAATAGGGGGCGTACAGGAGGCAGCCGATCCATGATCCTCTCTCATCATCGAGGTTTCTATCTCTCTCTCACTCTCCCTTCCTCTCTGAAATCAATAAAAATAATAAACAAACAAACAAACAAATAAAAAAGGACCCCTGGATAGGAGAGAGGTAGTACACATGGTATTAAGAGCAGAGACTTTGCCGAAACCGGTTTGGCTCAGTGGATAGAGCGTCGGTCTGCGGACTGAAAGGTCCCAGGTTCGATTCCGGTCAAGGGCATGTACCTGGGTTGCGGGCACAGCCCCAGTAGGAGATGTGCAGGAGGCAGCTGATCGATGTTTCTCTCTCATCGATGTTTCTAACTCTCTATCTCTCTCCCTTCCTCTCTGTAAAAAATCAATAAAATATATTAAAAAAAAAAAAAAAAAGAGCAGAGACTTTAGCAACAGATACTTTTGGTTTCAGATACAGGACAGAACTAGTTATGACTGCTGGTGGGAGTGTGAATTGGATAACCATTTCGGAACACAGTATAGCAGCCTCTTGTAAAGGTAAACAAACACATGCTTTCTGACTCGGGAATTTCACTGCTCACTTATATACCCAAGAGAAACCTTTCTAAACCTCCACCAGGAGACATCCACAGAGCAGCACTGTTCACAACAGCAAAACACTTGAAGTAACCCAAGTGCCCATTGACAGGAGAATGGGTGAATAAACAGAGGTATATTCACACAATGGAAATTATTCAGCAGTCAAAATGAGTGAACCCCACAGTAACACTCAGTAATAAGGATGAACCTTAGCAATAAAATGTCAAGAAAATAATAGTGCCAGCAGACTATGCATGACATGATAGCCTTTTTATAGTTAAAAAACATCTAAATGAAAATATGCTTCTCAGAATATTATAAATGAGATGAAACTACACACAAAAAACATATGTGTGCGTGTGTGTTGATTTCTGTGACTGTTAAGGTTCTAGTTTTACTTGTGGGTGGATGGTTAATAATGATGATTAAGTATTATCTTAAAAAGAAACCAAGTAAGGGTGAGCCATATATAGGCCAACAAGGAGAGGATGTCATAAGCAAAGAACTATTCTGTACACTTGAAATCCATTAAGAACAGCAGCAACAACAAAAACCTTGGCTTTACCACTTTCTAGGTGAGGAAGCTATCCCCACTAAATATAAACTCCAGGAAAGTGGCGATGTGTCTGATTTGTCCACCACTGCAAACCCATGCTTGACACATTTATTGAATAAATTAATGTAAGCTCTCTGGGCTTCATCTTATCAAATGTAGGTAAAGGCCTAGTATAGTGCCTAACACAGAATAAAGCACTTAATAAATAGGAGCCATTCGACCAGGGTTTTATTCCCAGGAAGGGACTATCCCTAACCACCAACCCTATAACCTCTTATAATAAGAGACAGAGGGCAAAGAGCAGCTAATTTGGTTCTTTTATAGACACCACACAAAATGGTTAGATTTCTGCCCTGGCTGCTGTGGCTCAATTGGTTGAGCATCATCCCATGCACCAAAAGGTCACCAGTTCAACACGGTCAAGGCACATGCTGGGTTTCGGGCTCGATCCTCAGTAGGGGGTGTGCAGGAAGCAGCTGATAGATGTTTCTCTCGTTGGTGGTTCTATCACTCTCTTCCTCTCCCTTCCCCTTTTTTCAATAAATACAAACATATCTAAAAATGATTAAATTTCCTTATTTGATGCTACCAACCTCTCTCCTTTATTCCTCATTAAACCTCCCCCTGGAGGACTGAACGCCAGCCCATTTCCTTTCACACCAGCCTCTCCACTCAGTGGAACGCCAAACTAGCAAACTAGAGATAAACTCTCAAAAACTCACTTGAGTTTTTGCATTTATTTAGATATAATTAGCATACTCAATGTTTTCTATTAATCTCACTTCTTAAAACACAAACACAAAAAACAACAACGGTCTCTCCCTTGAGGAGTAGAATCCAGCCTTCCCCAAGCCCCCTGTTTGGTATGGGTGGGGTTCTTACCCATGCCGGCGCTCCAGCAGTCACTGAGAGACCCTCCACCAGGCTGCCTTCCCCATCTAACCCCCCACGTTGTGGGGAAGACACAGCAAACACGGTGAGTACCGGCTGGAGAGTAGAGAAAAACTCCATGCTCAGAGCTTGGTCTATATGAGTCCTCTTGCTCACCAGAGGACACATACATCCTCCCTCTGTCCTCAGGCCCCATGATCCATCCACCAAAGAAGCTTTAAGCAAAGGGTCTGCAGCAAGTCACCCAAATTCCTGAATTGCTGAACAAAACCTCATTGGCCTATTTGCATGATATTGGCTCAATGAGAGGATGCACAGAGCAGGGGTGCTCCCTTTTTTGTTCCTTCCCTAAAGTCTTCAGAGAGGAAACTGGAGAGAGAGAGAGAGGTAGAAACATCAATGATGTGAGAGTATCATTGATCGACTGCCTCCTGCACACCCCACACTGGGAATCGAGGCTGTAACCTGGGCATGTGCCCTGACTGGGAATCGTACAATGACCTCCTGATTCATAGGTGGACACTCAAGCCCTGAGCCACGCCTGGGGGGCAGGGGGAGCTTGAAGACCTCCTTAAAGTCTTATCAGCCATACAACTCATTACCTACCTAGTGCTACCCTATTCAGGGAGGGCAGCTGCTGCTAACCTGGTTGACCAGCTGGGTTGCAGCCATCTGAGGCAGTGTCGGGCAGAAGAGGATCAAGGCCAGGATGGCTGCTGTGCTCTGGGTCAAGACATAGGACACTGTTGGAAAGGGTCAGGCCAGTGGGCACAGAACTAACAAATGGGCCATTGGAATCTGCAAAGGAAAGTATCTTTTAAAGATTGCCTGGGAATGCAGGGGATTCCTGGGCTCACTACTCCTTGGATCATCCAGGACACGCCCCAATTCATCTTGGTATTCTTTTCAGGGTTTGCAAAAATGTTTCACTCTAGGGCATGTGCAGGAGGCAAATGCTTAGTGAAACATCCTCTCTACTCTTCCCTCTCTCTCTCTCTCTCTCTCTTTTTTAAAAATATTTATTAATTTCAGAGAGGAAGGGAGAGGGAGAGAGATAGAAACATCAACGATGAGAGAGAATCATTGATTGGCAAGCCCTCAACCCGGGCATGTTCTCTTGACCAGAATTGAACCTGGGACCCTTCAGTCTGCAGGCTGACACTCTATCCACTGAGCCAAACTGGCTAGGGCTACCCTCCTCTCTTCATGCCTTAAACATACAGACATTTTTGGAGGTTTTTTCCACTAGGAACTATGAAAATGGAGAAAAAGGATTTGTAAAATAACAAACTTGGAGTAGTTACAAAGTTATGTTATGGCTTATAGTAGTAGTCATCCTGGAGTCTCATCTATCTCTACACTTGATTGAATTATCTCTTGATCACTAATGATCAGTCTTTCAACCTCTTTATATTCCTGGGGCTAATGATCCCAAGTTTAGCACCCCCCCCCCGCCCCCGTGATAAAGAAGGCCCCATTTCTCAGTTCCAGAGAGGTGCCACAGGGAGCACGATCCATACTACTAGGGAACAAATGAGCTCAGGGAACCTTCAGGCAGAGCTATTTGTCTTGCATTATTTCTCCACAGTGGGTTCCACATGGTTTACTGTAGCTACCTCTGAAGTGTCCAGGACTGATTCATCACCTTTCTGAAGCAACTCCCGAGCCAGCCCACATCATCAGGACCTAAAGAATAACCCATGTTTGAGTTCCATCAAAATATCTGCCTTGCAGATCTTATAGGATTGTATGAGGATCAAATGAGGTATGCCCAAGCAACATACATATGTTGTTAGCTGCCCTAAATAAAAATGAGCTGATTCATGAATTAACCATATATAAATAATTTATAATTGCCAAGTATTGAACATCCCCTTTAGCGATGAAAATGTGCTTGAAGAGAGCTATGGTCCTGAGGGGCTGAGTGACCATCCATCTCTGTTTCCACCATGTGAAAGCTCTATCCCAGCCCCATTCCCAGAATGCCAGGTCAGCGTGTAACCCAGCTCCATTGTGTTTCAGCAGGACAAAAGCCCCAGCATAGCACAGGCCAGCCTAGCAGCCCCTTTGGCTAGCTCCTGGCCCCCGCCCCCTTCTCTCTCTTTCTCTGGTTATACTTTGCTGACTGTTGACTCCTGGCAAAGTCCAGAATAATAACCAAGCTCTGAGTGCATCATTCCTCTCCCATCCATGGATCAGGCCAGGGCTCTCACATGTTAGAAATAGGGCAATCCAAGAAATAGAGTGAAAATAAACTGGCCCATTCTGTTTTTGCTTCCTTCTCCCTTTCCTTACCTACCAAGTCAGATACAACCCCAAGCCAGGCAGACCAATGCTCACTATGGGTCAGGTTCCATTCTCAGCCCTTCATATGTGTTGTCTCAGGTACTGTATTCCGTAGGATTGCACCTTCAATTTTCCCCACTTACTTAAGTTTACACCCCTCCTTGAATGACTTCACTTCTCTCTTGAAATTTATATTCACATATCTACAGAACATTCCCCCCGGGTATCCCATAGACACCTCAAATTCAGCCTATCTAAAACTCAACTAATTATCTTTCCCCCACCCAAACATGCTTTTCCTTCTGATTCCCTCATTAAATCAGAAACCTATGAATTAACTTTCCTTCCCCCATCCTCTCATCCCATGTAACCAGTCACTAAACTCCATCAATTCTACTTCTTAGATAGCTGAGCCCACACCATGTCTCATCTGAGAACTCCAGTGGCCTCAGACCCTGTTTCTAGTCTCATTCCCTTCAATTAATTCTCCATGTGGCTGCCAGCCTTATCTTTATACTAGAGGCCCAGTGCACAAAAGTCATGCACAGGGGTGGGGGAGGGTCCCCTCAGCCCAGCCTGCACCCTCTCCAATCTGGGACCCCTCAGGGGATGTCCGACTGCTGGATTAGGCCTGATACCCAGGACCCAGGATCGGGCCTAAACCGGCAGTCGGACATCCCTCTCACAATCCGGGACCACTGGCTCCTAACTGCTCACCTGCCTGCCTGCCTGATTGCCCCTAACTTCCCCCCCTGCTGGCCTGATCACCCCCAACTGCCCCCCTGCCAGCCTAGTTGCCCCCAACTGCCCCCCCCACCGGCCTGGTCACCCCTCACTGCCCCCCC
>NW_005871167.1:3054273-3108793 GCF_000147115.1 Myotis lucifugus | reverse complement strand
ATCCATTCGGTTGTGATGGTTGTTTAGGCTTTTATATATACAGAAAGTAATTTGTCATTTCCCTGTATTCCCTCCAACAGCTCCTGAATGCCTGAAAGATTTTTTCTTTTACTTTTATTAGTAGTATTTCTTTTATGCTGAATTTACTCCCAGGCCGTAAGTTTTTATTTCTTCAGTTTCTTCTGAGATATCTTTTTCTTCTGTGCAACTTCCTCTTCTGGTTTAGAAACAAGTTGCTCCCCCCGCCCCCCGCCCCCCCACCTCAATGTGGCAGGGAGAGCTCATGTATGGGATAATCTGCCCATGAGCTCTGTAAATTCTGTGTTGCATCTTTGTTCACCTGGATGGGCTCAGTGACCAGAGAATCTACATCTAAACCCCAAGTTCAGCATTACTCTCTGCATTTTCAAGCATGTGCAGCAAAAATTCGGCACTCTTTTTGGGCCACTGACCTTGTGTCCAGCTCCATTGTTTGGCCTACGTACACCTACCAACTCTATCATGGTAACAACGAAACAGCACACATCGCTTCTGTAATGTGGCATCCTTCAGATGCTTGGTGGCTTTTCAGTTAGGGATACCCTTGGTGGCCTGGGCAGTTTCATGAGTGTCCTTAAAGTGAACACGAAGATTTGCATCTCTTGATTTGTGTGATTTTGTGGGGTGTTCTGGGTCAAGTGAATAGTGAACCATTTTCTGGGGTCACCTCTGGCTACTTTCTGGAAGAGCGGAAAGATTCTTATCACGGCATATATGACTCTTCATAATCCAGCCTCAACTTTTCCAACTGCTCTCCTTATCACCCCAGCATGAGACTCGGGCAATATTGTGCTTCTGTGGCTCCTCAAATATTCCATTCTGTTTCATAATCCAGTGCGTTAGCCTAAACCAGTGATGGTGAACCTTTTGAGCTCGGCGTGTCAGCATTTTGAAAAACCCTAACTTAACTCTGGTGCCGTGTCACATATAGAAATTTTTTGATATTTGCAACCATAGTAAAACAAAGATTTATATTTTTGATATTTATTTTATATATTTAAATGCCATTTAACATCTGTAAAAGTGAAATAATGCAAGAGATGGCAGGTAAGAAACTATTTGCTTCAGCTCTCATGATCTGAACATAATGCAGAAATTTTCCTCTCATTATTACTAGAAATTTTCCTCTCATTATTACCAAAATGCAAAAAGTACTGACAGAGGAGGATTCTGAAGGAAATTTATCCCCTACCCATTTGCTCCTAGGCTTAAAAGGAATAGAAACCTCGTCCTGCCGGTGTTCCTCAGTGCTTGAGCGTCAACCTATGAATCAGGAGGTTGCAGTTAGATTCCGGTCAGAGCACATGCCTGGGGCTGCAGGCTCGATCCCCAGTAAGGGGTGTGCGGAAGGCAGCCAATCGATGATCATTGATGTTTGTATCTCTCTCTCTCCCTTCCTCTCTGAAATCAATAAAAAAATTTTTTTAAAAAGGAATAGAAACCTCTCTTCTCACATATTAAGTCAGATGAAAAGGCCGTGCCAGGCTGACCCCTGCTGGAGCCAAGAAACCACTCTACTCCAAGAATGTGGGTACAAAATTTTCTCCCTTCATACTACTCATTCATTATTTCATCTGTACTACTGGGAATACTGAGGCCCTGGGGCACAGAGAACAAAGGACTTAATTCCTATTCTTAAGAATCCACAATCTGCCGAGACCGGTTTGGCTCAGTGGATAGAGCGTCGGCCTGCGGACTGAAAGGTCCCAGGTTTGATTCCGGTCAAGGGCATGTACCTGGGTTGCGGGCACATCCCCAATAGGAGATGTGCAGGAGGCAGCTGGTCGATGTTTCTCTCTCATCGATGTTTCTAGCTCTCTATCTCTCTCCCTTCCTCTCTGTAAAAAATCAATAAAATATATTAAAAAAAAAAAAGAAATCTCATTTAAAAAAAAAAAAAAGAATCCACAATCTAATGCATGAGCTAGGTAGCTGCCTCTTTAAATGTTCTCTCAACAGCATCGAGGAGAATGAGAGGCGAGTTAGAAGGCCAATGCAGAACTCCAGGGATTCAATGACAATCAGTCATGTGAGAGGGGGACAAAGGTCTCGGACTTCCAGGTTTCTAACCTGGGGAACTGGCTGGTCATGGGTGGTAGTTCCCGGAGTCAGGGAATCTAGGAAGTTTATGTAGGAAGACAAAATTAGCTTTACACATGTTAAAATTGAGGTGATGCCCTGGCTGGTGTGGCTCAGTTGGTTGGAGCATTGTCCTGTATACCAGAAGGAGGCAGGTTTGATTCTGGGTCAGGACACATACGTAGGTTGTGGGTTTGATCCCTGGGCTGGGTAGGTATGGAAAGGCAGTCAATTGTTCTCTCTCACCTCAATGTTTTCCTCTCTCTCCCTTCCTCGCTCTCTAAAATCAATATGCATAATGATAAAATCAATAAGATTGGGGGGAAAAAAGATTGAGGTGACTCGGGGACAGCCAGGTAGAAATGTCCAATAGGCTGTTGGGTATATAGATCTGGCTGGACTCAGGAAAGTATAGGGCAGAGTTTTTGAGAGCCCCTCACTAGTTGACAGGGGGCTCCACCAGAATAGATGATACTCAAGAGTATGTATGTTGGGGAAGACTAGCTGACATCTTCAGCAGGCTGGGTTCCTTCACTTGCTTAACCACTTTTGCTTTAAAGCTATAGCTACGACTTCTGGGAAGCCTCTCCCCAACACTCCCTCATACACAAGAAACCAGATGCTTCTCCTTTGCTTACTGAGCATCCTATGATCACTTCAATCATGGCACTTAGTGCATCCTATTGCCCCTGCCAATATTCTCATCTATCCACTAGACCAGTGGTTCTCAACCTTCTGGCCCTTTAAATACAGTTCCTCATGTTGTGACCCAACCATAAAATTATTTTCGTTGCTACTTCATAACTGTAATGTTGCTACATAAAATTATTTTCGTTGCTACTTCATAACTGTAATGTTGCTACTGTTATGAATCGTAATGTAAATATCTGATATGCAGGATGGTCTTAGGCGACCCCCGTGAAAGGGTCGTTCGACCGCGAGTGTAGACCAGGCTAACAAGGGCCAAATAAACGAGGCATGCAACCCGCAGGCCGCGAGTTTGACAGGCTTGCTGCAGACCTTTGAAAGAGGAACTGTGTTTTATGAGAAAAAAAATGAACGTAGGCAGCAGTAATATCATGTAAAGCCTTATGACCATGGCGTTTGCAAGGGAGTTTGATGCAGGCACATTAAAAGATTTAAGAAGGGGTGTGGTACAATCAAATTTGTGATTTAGAAATATCACTCTGGCCCTGGCTGGTTTGGCTCAGTGGATAGAGCATCAGCCTGCGGACTGAAAGGTCCCGGGTTTGATTTTGGTCAGGGGCACCTGCCTGGGTTAAGGGCTCAATCCCCAATAGGGGGCGTGCAGGAAGCAGTCAATTAATGATTCTCTTTCATCATTGATGTTTCTTTCTCTCTCTCATCTCCCTTCCTCTCTCTGAAATCAATAAAACATATTGAAAAAATATCACTCTGGCCTAACTGGTTTGGCTCAGAGGGTAGAGCGTTGGCCTGCAGACTGAAGGGTCCCAGGTTCGATTCCGGTCAAGGGCATGTACCTTGGTTGCAGGCACATCCCCAGTAGGGGGCGTGCAAGAGGCAGCTGAATTGATGTTTCTAACTCTGTATCCCTCTCTTTCTCCCTTCCTCTCTGTAAAAAAACAATAAAATATATTTTTAAAAAAAATATCACTCTGACTGCAGTGTGGACACTGCATTAAAGCAGACGGAAAGACCCACACTGGCTGGTGTGACTCAGCGGGCTCCACAATTCCCCATCAAGGGAACATGCCTGGGTTGCAGGCCCAGAGGCAACCAATCCATGTGTTTCTCTCTCTCTCTCTCCCTCCCCTCCCTGCTTCCCTTCCACTCTCTAAAAAAATCAATGGAAAAAATATCCTCTGGTGAGGATTAACAAAAAACAAACAAAATAGTGATGTTTTTGGTTAAGTTGGGAAAAACAAATATTGAGTCAAACCCTCCATTCCCAACTCTGAAAATACAAAACCAACATTTGCAGTATTTATGTGTTTAATATTAATTAGGACAACTGCCGCGTACCCACGGGCTGCTGTTCTCTCAGTTAATTTTCCCTCTGGTCTGTTAGCCAGATGCTTTGCTGTTGTTGCACAGCACAGTGAGGTTTAATGCCTCCCCTTGGGGGGGGGGGGAGGTTAAACCACCCACTTTGGGGGAGACTCCAACATCGGTCTGGCCTGTTGCCTCGGAAAGGATGTGGTCCCAGCTCTCGGTGGTTTAGGTACAAAGGGCACATAAGGTTGGCCCACCTGCTCTGGGCCGAGCAGGAGGGGAGCGGGGAGGCGGAGTGGGGCGGGCGGGCAGGGCGGGCAGGGCGGGCGCGAGTCCTCGCGGACCGAGGTCGCGGGTCCGGGCGGAGGCGGGGCAGCCGCGGCTCAGGCGGGGTCGAGGCTGCCGCGGTGGCCCTCGTCCGCCCAGTCCACCAGCTCGCTGCTCCGGAACCACAGCTGGATCTCCCTCCGGGCCCCCTCCACCGAGTCGCTGGCGTGGACGACGTTCCTTCGGATGTGGAGGCTGAAGTCTCCTCGGATGGTGCCGGGGGCGGCCTCGGCCCCGTCGGTGAGCCCGACCATGGCCCTGGAGGCGCGGACCACGCTCGGGCCTTCCCAGACCATGGCCACCACGGGGCCCGAGCGCATGTGGCCGAGGAGGGCCGCGTAGAAGGGCTCCTCGCGATGGCGCTCGTAGTGCTGGGCCAGCACGCTCTCCGGCGCCTGCAGCATCTTCATCCCCACCAGCCGGAAGCCCCGCCTCTCAAAGCGCCGGATCACCTCGCCCACCAGCCGTCGCCGCACCCCGTCCGGCTTCACGGTCACCAGGGTCCGCTCCCGGGCCCAGGAGGGCTCCCCGGAGCTGGGGCGCACGAGCAGGCCGGGGCCCCGGGCCCGCGGGCCGCACAACAGCTCCCTCAGCGCGGCGCGCCCGAAGAGGCCGCTCATGGCGCCCGGGCCGTGGGCCAGCGCTGGCTCTGTCGGCTGGATATTTTTATTAAAAAAGTGAGAACACTAGAGCTCGGAGAAGTGATTTGTCTAAAGCCTTACAGCGGAGCCGGGTTCGAATCCAGTTACTGTTTAATGCTACAATCACTTGTAACCATCTTGCTACATCATCTCTCTAAACGTCCTATTCAGTTAAAACGTGAGCAGCACTCCTTCCCACAGAAAAAACCCATAAACTGTAACCACCGCCGCTGGCTCACTAAAATGGCGGCTCCCTCCCGGGCGCTGGCTCTCTTACGTCATCACCCTGCGCGACAGCTTCTCGCGCCCCGAGTGCGAGCGGAAGCAGGCGGGCCGAAGGAGGGGCCCAGGTCGGCAGTTGTACCGTGTTCTTCCGGGGCGCAAGATGGCGCTGCCCTTTGCACGTTCGCCTTACCTCTGCCGCTGGGCAGCCAAACGATTGGGGGCTGTCGCCGCAGAAGCCCGCAGAGGTAGGGTTACCTCCTTTTACTCTCTTTTACCTCAAAACGGTTTCCGTCTCCTACTCCCAGAGCTTGTCCACGCCCCACCTGCGTTGGTGTTGCGCTTCCACACCTAGGACACTGTCTGGGTTCTTGAAAACCTAGGGCTTTGCCAGCCCGAGCTTTTTGGCTCCGGGGGCTGCCTATGTAAAGCACCCCGCTCCCTGGCCCGCTCGCATGCTGACGCTTCCCTGCCTCTCCGTGACCCCATGCCGGCCTGCTTCAGAGCGTCTCTGTCTCTAGCTCTCGTTCCAGGGCGGGAGCCCCTGCCATCACCCAGTGTCTTTGCTCTGCCCGCAGGCGTCAGTTTCAAACTGGAAGAGAAAACCGCCCACAGCAGCCTGGCACTCTTCAAAGGGGACACAGGTGTCAAATACGGCATGGTGGGGTTGGAGCCCACCCAGCTGGCCCTGAACGCGGAGCGCTTCCGGGAGTGGGCGGTGGTGCTGGCGGACACCGCGGTCACCAGCGGCAGGCACTACTGGGAGGTGACGGTGAAGCGCTCCCAGCAGTTCCGGGTCGGGGTGGCCGATGTGGACATTTCTCGGGACAGCTGCATCGGAGTGGACGTCCGTTCCTGGGTGTTCACCTATGCCCAGCGCAAGTGGCACACCATGTTGGCCAACGAGAAAGCCCCTATTGAGGGCATCGGGCATCCAGACAAGGTGGGGCTGCTGCTGGAGTACGAGGCCCAGAAGCTGAGCTTGGTGGATGTGAGCCGGGTGGCTGTGGTCCACACGCTACGGACAGATTTCCGGGGTCCAGTGGTACCTGCCTTTGCCCTTTGGGATGGAGAATTGCTGACCCATTCGGGGCTTGAGGTGCCCAAGGGCCTCTAGTACGTCCATCACTGGAGTTCCTAATCACATGCTTGGCCAGCGTCCTCCTGAGAGTGTCTGAAGCCTTTTAACGTTGCCTCAAGCAACCTCTAGCTCCCCAGTTCAGGTGCTCTGTGCAGCGTCTTAGTCATTTCCCTCTCCCCTACCTGCGGAAGCTAGGCTACTGCCAGTTTTCCTAGGCTACCATGAGTGTCTTTTCCTGGACTCGCTTCCTTGGGTCCCTCCGTCTTCCTGTGCCCAGGCCCTTCTCAGACTGTATTCAGTCCTGGGGTCTTACCTTTCAGCTTTGTTTGGATGTATTCATCACTATGGTACCTTTCTCTCCCTTTACCCATGTTAACTTCTGTTTGTTCTTGGTGTTCTACTGAGTCTCTCCACAGGAAATCCTTCCTACCTCTGGCTGGAGGAGTGGTTCAGTGACTTGGCCCTTTCTCTAAAGCACATACGGAGTCTGGGCCCTGGCTCCCTCGGGAAATGCTTTACTGTCTGTCAGAGGGAGAACAGAGCCCTCCTTCCTCAGTACCTCAAAGCTGGACTCTCAGCCCCACACAACTGCAGCTATCCTCACCATGAGTCCATCTGCCTTAACCTGCATACCTCCGACACCTGGACAATCCCTTGTACTCACGGGCCAGTTATAACCACTACCAAAGGGAAAGAGACACTTGGGGGATATCAAGGGCATTCGTGCTGGAAACTTTATTCTTGAGAAGTTCCATCTTCATTTCTGCTACAGTTGGAACTTCCAGAGGGAGGAGAGAGACCTGAGGGCTTGCACATTTTTGGGGCCTGCTCAGATCCAAACCCTTACCCTCCCACCACAACCTTGGCAGAATACACTTAACCTAAAGCAGTATTAGGGGTTGAGGAAAACCTGGTGGGATGAGCATCTATGTGAAATACATTATTTCTGTTTGACCCTGTGGCTCCATCTTATTCTGTCTTTATGATGGTGATGCAACTGAATACCTCCAGGGGAGAAAGAGGACTGGGTTTAGCAAAAATAATCATTTGTGTAATTAAAGTTTATTTAAGCACAAAATACTTTCTCTGTCTATAAAATTTCTGTTTCCTTGCCAAGGGGGACATATCTCTCCAGACAACTAAAACCAGGTGCATAGCTCTATATAGACATGTGCATGGTGGCTAGAGCCCCTTCACCCAAGTGTCTCTTTCTCTCTCATGATGGTTTCTTCAGGGAGAGGAAGAGGGCACCTGGGTGAAGACCTGGAAAGATTCTGAGTGGGCTAGGCAATTAGGCTATACCTTGAAGAAGCCCACAGTCTCCGTGGATAGCTCTACTGCAGGTATCCACCTAGGCACTTCTCTATACTCTGCCAAGGGAAATGGGGTATTTTGCCTCTCACAGAAAGCACTGGCCTGTCTTGGTCTGCACTGAAGGACTGCAGCTCTCCATAGCATGTTTGGTGGTTATGGGTTAAATGTGTGGCCAGTTCGTGCTTTTTCTTGAGCAGGGACCATGTGTGCTCCATGCTCACACCATGCTCTCTAAGTTCTCTTTAGACAGAGCCTCCGCTGCTGCTTCAGCCTGGTTCTCATATGGTGTGTAGGAGTCCTGGTAATCTTGAAGCAGTTTCACTACCTCCAGGTGATTGAACTGCACAGCATCGTCCAGGGGAATGTTGCCCCACCTGAGAGGAACAGAGAAGACAGAGAGAGTGCCCTGGTTCTATACATAACAGTGGTGGCTACCCACACCCCCTTTTAGCTTAATCCTACTCACCTGTCCTTGACAAAAGGATTCACTTTGCAAGCCTCAATCAGAAATTTAACAACTTCTATGTGTCCTAGGAATATGGGCAGAAGGAAAATGAGAGGGTACAGATCCTGAACCTTTTGGTGACAACAATGGTGCAGACCCTTGGCAGCTGGAGTTCTGAACCAATAAAGGAGGGGGAAAGGCCTCTTCCCATTTTGTTCCCTGCAGTACCCAATAACAGCCTGCAAACTGAAGGGTGTCTGGACAAAACCACCCTGAGGGCACACCCAATTGGGTGGGGGGTACTCTTGGTAGAAAAGGAAGGGTCTTCCGATCTACTTATTTAACCTCTTATTTAACCTTCAGATACCTTCAGCTGCAGCAACATGCAGGGCTGTGCGGGAGTCATAGTCTTTCTGTTCCATGTCCATGGCTGACAAGGCAAACCTGAGGGTAGTGGAAAGCAGCTGGAGTAACCCGTATCAGCTTAGAATCACTCATGTCCTTTCTGAAGTGGGGTCAGACTGGATAGGTCCCAGAGCTTATGCCAAAATCGTAGGCCTCGCACAATGTGTTCCCTACCCAGATGAGACTGTTACTCCCACGTCAGAGAAATGGGAGTGTGGTGGTTCCAGAAACATCACTGCTTATCTGTGGTAGCTACCCAGTACATATTTGCCGATGTTGTAATCCACTGAAGGCAGGGTCCTTACCTACTACCTCTGCTCTTAACACCCAGGTTAATCCTAACAGTGGCTACCATTAATTAAGGTCTTATCACATAGTAGGCACTGTACTTTGAAAAAATTTTCATTTAAGTGCACTGTGTCCATTGTATCTGACTCTAAAGCTGAAGCACTTAACTCTTTTGCTATGATAACTCCTTATGAGATCTCTGACCAGGAGTATTTTGTTGTGTTTATTTGGTCACAGAGGTACCTTCGAAGAGCTGAGACATCTCCACTATAGGCAGCAAATAACAGGTTTACCACAGTCTTGTTCTGGAAAACAGATCATACCCACTTGAGATTAACTGTGACTTTGAGCCCACCCATGCCCAGCTCCGCCCCATGACGCTCCTCCCTGGATGCTTAGCCAAGGGTATTCTGAAATATTTTAGACGCCACCTGAGGTTTTTCTTACCCTTACTTCTCCCCCTTCACGCCGTGGGTCTAACTTTCGAGCACAGTGTCTCAGGTTGTCATAGTTGTGGAAATTGAAGAGAGACACCAACTTCTAAAATTGTAAGCCAGAGAGATTATTTACTTACTCCGTGCTCTTAGTAGGAGGTAAAAATTGCTTTAGTTACTCATTCAAGAATATTGGGTATTATGTGCAAAGTAACTTACCTGGCAGAAACTGATGCCCCTGTGGCTGTTCCCCAGCTTGTCCAGTGGAGGTGAGAGACACATCATTCCCATGACATTGGGTACCACCAGGAGGATGGCTCCTGACACAGCTGACTTGGCTGGCAGGCCCACCTTGGGGACAAAATTGAAACTGAGGATGAGCTAGAGGTGTCCCAAGTCTGGGTTAATAGTTTATCCCAAATGACTATGTGGGCAAGGCCACACCCACCTCAACCTTTTGGCTTGTTAATTAGCTTTTCCTACTCCTGTCCTTCCCTACCCCCCTTTAAATTCATGGCTTCAGTAAGGAAATATTTATTGGGTATCTACTCCGTGACTGATGCTAGAACTAGGACAAAACCTCTCATTCTGATGATAGGAGATAGACAGTAAATAGGTAGACAAATAGACAAAAATAATCACAGCTTATGATAACACAGAAGAAAAGAAGTAGGAAGATGTGATAGAGAAATGGGAGGGGCACCACCCGAGGCTAAAAGTGGTCAGAAAAGCGTCTCTCTGGAGGTGACATCTAACCTGAAGTCTAGAGAAGCACCAGCCATGTGAAGGGCCACAGAAGATTGGTCACAACATGTGTTTGTGTTTGAGGGACTTTATGTGTTTGGCAAACCCCTAAGGATTCTCGGCCTAATTGCCTGGCTGGAAGTTAGTGAATGGGAGGCAGGTACAAGCTTCCACCTCTCCACCTTCAGAGACTCAGTGTCCTCTCTGCCTGGCTATGGGCTTGTGGCACATGGATGGAAGGGCCAGAAGCACTTACGTGGAAGGCAAACTGGCCTGAGAAGTCATACATGCCGCAGGAGTGCATGAGGCTGAGGGTGTTGCGCACTGCTTCAGCGCTCAGCACGCTCTCTCCTGTGATGGGGCAGATCCCACCATTGGCCAGGGTGGCTGCCATGACACTGCCTGATTCACAGGTTACCTCCACGGAGCACAGCTATGGAGACAAGGCAGAGGTGAGGGTGTGGTGTGGACCTGAACACTCTTGGTTGCAGAGCAACGTTCTTGGCATCCTGATCTTTCTACAAGTTCCCAGGTGTTTCCGGAGGAGCATCCCTTTGGGTCAGAGCAAGAAATATAGCCTGCCCTGTTCCCGTGACCCTGAGTTGAGCGGCAGTGTTTACCTGGAAGTAGAGATCCAGGGCAGCCATCATGTCCACCCCCTTAGGGAAGCACTGCAAGGAAGGAGAGGGGAGGGGAGAGCATCCTCTTCAGGCCATCAGTCGTCTTTTCACACGGCCAGGATCTCAGCCCAAGTCCCCAGCCCGAACTGCCCTTCCGCCAGCCACAGAATTCCCAGGGACTTGCTCTCCCAATTACCTTCTTTTCCTTTAGATAATAGCCGATGGCATAATTCCGATCCCCCGTTTCCTTCTCTGACTGGAATCTGAAGCAAACACCCAATTTAGTACTTGATGTTTGAGGGGTGGGTGTGAGGAGAAGGGGAAAAAATACCTTCCCTGAGAGAGACAGAACTACATTGCACATGTTAAATTAAATCAACCCCTTTATAAATTCTCAGTAATGCTGCCAAACTCCTGGACCCCAGCAAGCACCGGGCAGAGCTTTATTATAAAGTGTAAAAAACAAAACACCCCAAATTGTTTAGTCATCTAGTCTAGAAAAACATGGCTTTGAGAGGCTTGGCAAGAAATCCTTACATCACCTCCCTCATTAAGTACTAAATAGAAATAGAGCAAGTTCTTTTATAAAGTAAATAAATGCCAATGAAGGGGCTCAGAGGAAGCTGGGAGGCCAAAGTTCCCTTGGGATTTCTTCCTCCTATGGTTCTATTCTCATATATTCTCTCATATATTCTCTCATATTCTCTCTCTCTCTCTCTCGCTCTCGCTCTCGCTCTCGCTCTCTCTCATTTACACACACACACACACACACACACACACACACACACACACACACAGGCAATGTATTCAGCCAATCCTGTGAACAAGGTCTTACGTGGCATTGCTGAAACCCACGAATTCATTTCCAGCCATTTTGTTCAGATATTGCAATACCTAGAAGAGAAAAAGAGACAGGGGAGGCACCACATGAGTGAGGACCCTACTAACTCTCTGAACTCCTCAGTCTTTTTCCCAGCAAGGACTTCAGGTGCCTTTCTTCTCTGAGGCCAGCAGATCCCCACAGTTCTGGAAATAAGGTTTCTAGTATGGGCTGGTGCACTACCAGAGGGTTAGAGCCAGGTACTGGGGCAGCTGGAGAGGACAACATGCCACGGAGAAAAGCAGCCAGGGGCTGAGTAGCAAGGAAACTTACAAAATCAAACTTCTCTGCTTTGTTACAGTCCATCTGCAGAGAGAGAGAGAGAAAGAGAGAGAGATATCAGTGTTCCAAACCTAGGAAAGTGACAGGAGGATCAGAAGGACCCCGTTAAAGCGTTAGACTAGTTTGCCTCTGGGAATGTGTTACATTTTACAATCACCTTTTTTTTTTCTTTTTTATTAAAAAAACACACCAATAAACAGCTAAGACTTTTTAGTATCCATGTATATTTAGTGACCTTAAAAACAAAATCGGCCGAAACCGGTTTGGCTCAGTGGCTAGAGCGTCGGCCTGCGGACTGAAAGGTCCCAGGTTCGATTCCGGTCAAGGGCATGTACCCGGGTTGCGGGCACATCCCCAGTAGGAGATGTGCAGGAGGCAGCTGATCTATGTTTCTCTCTCATCGATGTTTCTAACTCTCTATCTCTCTCCCTCCCTCTCTGTAAAAATCAATAAAATATATTTTTTAAAAATCGCTAAGATTTTATTATCAAGTAATGAATACAAATAACCTCACCCTATCTACGAGCCTCACTCATCCCGGAGTCACACTCCCACTTCCATTCTCAATTCTGCCCCTCGTCACAGACTCCCACTTTCATTTTCCTGGTTCCAATCCTGTCCCCAAACCCCACCCCTATTCCTGATCCCATCCCCATTCCTTACACCCCACGCTGGATCCTCACTCTATCCTTTCCCGGACTCCCATAGCCATCTCCAAGACTGGAGTGACAGGAATGGGATGAGGGTGTGTGTTGCATATATTATAATATTCAAGTTTATCAATTATGTTGATAATTGAAATAAAGCTAAAGATTTTAGCTGAAAATCAAGTCCAATAGGGTCTGCTTACATGGGAATGGAATGAGGCAGGCCCCAGATACAGAGCTGTAGATAGAGCTGTCCCAGAGCATCTGCCCAGCTCTCGAGGGAGCCTGGTCTCCTCCCACCCTCATTACTTCCCGTACATGTCAACTAGTGTCAACATCACAGGAACTCTGACACCTAAGTCCCTGGAGGAAGGGCTCCTAACACCACCTTCCCCAGGAGGAACTGTGATTGGCTCCAGAGCATTGCTGCCCACATTACTCTCAGGTTGTTACTCAAGCCCTGGGAGACCTACAGCTGACAAGCCAGCCTGACACCTTTGCTCAAGGCCAACTCATAGTTCCAGGTGACGTGAATAGCTACCCTGGCCTGGCCATTCACCCTTCCTTCTGTGTGTCCCTCACCCAGAAGTGGCCAATCAGCACCTAATAGTGTTGTCCTCCCCCTGTGTCTGGCATTTGGCCCTTGGTCCTAGGCAGGGGTCAGGACCTGCTCTCTTCTCTAAGGGCCAGGAAGCTCTGGGTTCCTGACTCGTGGGTGGGGGCAGGGGTAGAGTTCCTTTTACTGACATCCTCATATGTGCCCTCACTGCCTCCTGGGGATCCTCAAAGGAATCAAAGCCCCACCAGTCTCCCTGGAGAGCTGGACAGATATGAGGGATATAGGAACAGGGGGTTAGGAGAAGGCTAGGGTGGCACTGACCTTGATCAGGGAGCTCACAACAATGGCGCCAGCATTGACCATGGGGTTATGGGGGATTCCTGAGGAAATACAAACCACCCAGTGTCTTATCAGCCACTGAGAAAAAACCTTGTTTACAGTCTGCCCGCTCTGCAGGCTAGACTAGAAAGATTTCTTTGCTGGGGAGGATGGAATGACAGAGCTAATCAGGAAGGGCAGAGAAATAAACAAAAGAGGGTGAGGTGGGGATTTGAGGGGAGCATTTATGAGTCTGGTCTGAGCCCTGGCAGTGCTCACCTTCCTCGTTGAGGGAGAGCTTGTTGTAGCGCAGGCCACTGGGCTCCTTGCCCACAAACGTGTGCACGTAGTCAGTGCCTAGGGTGCTTACAGAGATGGCATAGGTGAGGGGCTTGACGCAGGATTGCAGGCAGAAGGGGATCTTTGTGTGGCCCACGGAGTGCCTGGAGGTAGACAGCTGCCATGAGAGGTCGGCCTATGTTCTGCACCCGGGCCCTGCTTCCCCTCTCTCACCCAGCATCTCACCGCTGACCATCCACAGTACACAGGGAGACGCCCCACAGGTCTGGATTTGACTTGGCCAGCTGAGGGATGTAGGCTGCCACCTGGTCATGAGTGGGTAGAGAAAATGGACAGAATGGAGATAGGGATGTGAAGAAGGTGAACAGAGCTGCTGAGGTTCAGGGTCAGGAGAATCTTTTAGATAAAGGCTAAAATTCTGTTTTCTCTAGGGCAACAGAGTTCTCTCCTGCCTGTTGTTTTCAGAGACACCCAAGACTTAAGTCCTAGGAGACCTTCTCTTTCTGTAACTCCACTCCTATAGAGAAGGCAGTAAAGTCCATGAAAAGTAAAAAGAAGAATATTCTGGGATCAGCTTCCCTTTTTGGTTCTTAGGCTCAATTATCCTATAAGTCTCTTTCAAAGTTCTATTGAGTCCTTATGCCAAATGTCCCCATAAAAACTTCAAATCCCCTCACTTGCTTTAGAAATTGCATGTATAGAAATACATAAAGCCCTTGTCTCCATTTTTAGAGGTTCTGCTTCTCACCCCTCATCCACTGGATTCCCAGCCCCAGGAAATCTCAGAGAAGCAAGGTATATCTGGCCCAGAGCCCTTGCCCCTCCCCTAGTCCCCGGGCCCTCACTTTGCCTCCAGTGAACTCTCCGGCATCCTCAAAGATGCGATCCACATGGCCCGTGAACTCCTCAAAATCAGGAATGACAAACTTCTTTCGGAATGCCTGGGTCAGGAGCACAATGTTGCTGCTCACACACCTGGATTCCAGACGTGAGTGGGTTAGGGAGCTGGAGAGATGCAGCTGTGACTCACTCTGGAGCCGTGGAAATTTGGAATAAAGGTGTGAGTGGTCATCAGGTTTGGGACCAATACTGTGTGACCTTTGGCACGTCACATTGTCTTTCTGGGTCTTGAGTTTCTCTGCCTCTAAAATGAGGGGCTGGAATAATGTGGAAAGATAGCCCAAGAAAAATAAATACTCGAATAATATGCATAGTAGGTCATCTTTATATTTTAAAAATCCTAAATAAGCATATTTACATATATTCTTATATGTATGTAAAGGCATAGGACATTATCTAAAAGATACTAATCTGTTAATAATGTTTACTTCTGGGAAATGGAACTGAGATTGGGGAGACAGGGAAAGGAGAAAATGTATTTCTATATTGTTTGAACTCTTATACTAGTATGTGCGTACTCATGTGTAACTCGTGTAATAATAAAATAAAACGAGGGGCTGAACTATCCAATCCCTAAGATCCCTCCCTGCTGTTATCATCTATGTCCAAGAACAATTGAGAGCGGTGCTCTTGTTTCTGGGGCCCTCACTTTTGGAAGAGATCTCGGTCCAAGAGGCCGCCACTGCTGGACTCTCGAACCATGCGGCGCATCTGGCTCATGCAGTCCCGGAGCCGGGGATCAGACGTCTGCAGTCCAGTAGCCTTCAGTGCCTTTAGGGTAAAGAAGAAGCTAATAAGATCAGCCGCAAGGACAGTAATACAATCCTAAAAATCTTTCCCAATGGACAACAATTAGCTTAACCCCAACTACTACATTCGGTGTAACAAATGGGTTTGCAAACTAAGAAGAAGAAACATAACAGCTTTGAAGGCTAATGGGGGTTTCCTACCCTTTTTCACCAAGGCAGCTGGTTTCTGAACCCCTTGGATCAAAGTCCCAAACCAAGAAGATGGGCTGAGTCAGAGGAGTTAATCTTCCCATCCTGGGGCAGGGATGGGATTGTCTCATCAGCCTAGGCATCTACTATTCTTCATCCTCACGAAGCAACCCATTATTAGCTGCCCTGTACTTGTCCTACCCTGTTTTCCCCACTTTCAAGAGATCCCAAGGGCCTTGCCAGATAATTCAGTTGGTTAGAGCATCGTCCCCATACGCCAAGGTTGTGGGTTGGATTTCCGATCAGGGCACATACAAGAATCAACCAATGAATGTTTAAATAAGTGAAACAACAAAATCAATGTTTCTCTCGTTCCCTTTCTCTAAAATCAGTAAGAGATCCCAAGGGATTAGGGTTCTGAGCAGGTAGAGAAACTTACAGTAGTGAACTTGTGGATAGGGATTCGTTCCTGTCCCTCAGCAATAGTGTAGAAGAGCAGATCACCCAAGCGAGACAGCATGCCACTCTCTGACGCATCACTGTTTGGGGGCAGAGACAGGGGAGGAGGGCAGGAAACTGAGAACTGATCCTTGCTCCTCCTGGAACATGGGCTTATAAGTAGTAGGTATCTTCATTCTAGGCCTCCTCCCTGAGCTATCTGATCTATCCCCATAATGTCAACTTTCACATCTGTCCCGAGAAGTCTTAAATTTTATTCACAAGCATTTTGTTGTTGTTGTTGTCCCTGGCCTTTAGACTTTTATTTCTAGCTGCCTTCTAGACATTTCCATTACTAGATGTTCCACAGGTACCACACACTTAACATGTCCAAACCTGATGTAATTTCACCTCCTTCTTGTGTTTCCATCTGGGTTCATAGTGTTACCACTCCTCTAGGTGCCAAGCTGGGAACATGCAACCATTTGGATCATTTGGATAATTCCGTCCATGTTCAGTTGGTAAACAATGTTGGATGAATTTACCTCCATAATGTCTCAAATCGACCCTCTTTTCTTCTCTTCCCTTGTGCCAGCATGGTATAGTAGAAAGAACCAGAGTTTGCACCTTAATAGTTGTGTGATTTTAATATAGATAGTAAGGTTATTTAATACTGCTGAACTGGCTTCCTCATCTATAAAATAAGGGTAGTAATGTCTGCCTTACATGGGTGATGTGAGGCTTCATTAAAATAACATTCCATAAATTCCAAAAACTGTCTTCACGAAGCAGAGGCTCGGTAAATCATGCTTCCTTATCACCAACTCCTAACGGTACTATACTCTCTTCTTGCCTTCCAACCCATCTTCCACAATGCATGGTCATCTTTCTAAAACGCAAATGTCATTTCACTACGGAAAACCTTTGATAGCTCCCTACTGCCTACAAAATAAGTTATTACTTCTTGGTATTATTCCTTGGTATGGCATTGAAGGCTCCTGAGAACCTGCCAACATTCCTTTCCTATTCTTCCCTGTGCCCCACACTCCGGTTATGCCAGGTGGCTCCCAACTGGGCCAGGTGTTGTCAGGCTTCCTGGCCTTTGCTTATGCTAAAACTTCTGCATGGAATAACCTCTGTATCCTTCATGTTGCACAGTCCTGCTCATCCTTCAAGGTCCAAATCAAATGTTACTAACTCTTTAAAGGCTTCCCCAACCTCCAGATGCCGCTATACTGCTGGTATGACACAACACATCATCTTATTGACAGAAGAATTTCTCTTGTTCCACTGTTAGGTCTTTGTGTTTTACATATTTTTGTTTTCCTAGCATTGAGCAAAGTCCCTAGCACACAGTGGGTCTTCAAAAAGAATACCTAGTTACACTTGTAGGAAGTTCTCTGTTCCCCAAATTATCTCTCTAGCTGGCTTATAACACTTAAGATTTCAGGTACTGAAGATTTCTTGGTCTTCAAGAAATGTTATTAATTGTTAACAGATTTAGAGGAATTATTTTATCAGATCATTCCAAATATGACAGCAATTTGAGATTAAGACCCTTAAAAACCCTCTGACCCAACAATTTATCCAGCATTTATCCTGTAGGTGTACTCACATACCTACAAAGTAACATATTCACTGCATTGTTGCTGATAGGTAAGACTAAAACAACCTACATGTGTATCAATAGGGAACTGGATAGGTAAACTATAGTGTATTTATATCATGGACTATTGTGCAGTGTTAAAAAAAGAAAAAGAAAACAAAGAGCCCTGGCCAGGTAGCTCAGTCGTTCTGATACACCATGGCTGCAGGTTTGATCCCAGCTCAGGCCACATACAAGAATCAATCAGTGAATGCATAAATAGTGGAACAACAAATTGATGTCTTTCTCTCTCTCCCCCTACCTCTCTAAAATCAATAAAAAACTAATGAGGGCATGCATAAATATTGACTTAAAATGATGTAATAGTAACTAAAGGAAGCAAGCTATAAAACATTATTTTTAGTATGGTGCTATTTATGTTTAAAAGGGAAAAGTATATATATTTGCTTTTTCAGGCACAAAATATTTCTGGAAGACTGATTTATCTCTCCCTAGATGAAGCAGGTGCTGGCAAAAGGGGTGGGAGGGATATTTCCCACTATATATCTTTTTGTAAATTTTGAATTGTTAGCTA
Source organism: Myotis lucifugus (assembly GCF_000147115.1). NCBI lineage: Eukaryota > Metazoa > Chordata > Mammalia > Chiroptera > Vespertilionidae > Myotis > Myotis lucifugus. The sequence continues at coordinate 3,090,738 of NW_005871167.1, read as the reverse complement.
TATGAATATGCATGTTATCTATTGAATAGGGTATATGCGAATATGAATATATTCTCTGTTGAAACAATGCATTAAAAATAAAACAATATTAAAAATCAAGAAGCTTGGCATAGACTAGGCATGTGTATATGTGTTTTGTTCTAGGAGAAATACTAAGAGAGGGGGAAGTTTTCCTGTTTCTGAGGAAATCCAATTGTCACAATAAACGTGGTGCCTATAGGGAAGTGAGGATCCATGTGGTGACAGAGGAAGGAGGAAAAAGATATCTTAGGAATAGCTCAAGAAGGAAGATACACAGGAACACTTTGAGGGCAGGTCTTTCTGCCCGAAGCTGAAGGAAGACAGGAGATAATGCCATCTTACTGAATGTGTCTCAAGCCTTAAATAAACTGCACACTCTTGCCCTGGTCGGTATCTCAGTGGTTCGAGCATCGGCTTGCGCACTGAAGGATTTCGAGTTCAATTCCCGTCAAGGGCACGTACCTCGGTTTGGGTTTGCTCCCTGCCCCCTGGTCAGTTGGGGCTCATGCAGTCCATGTGTCTCTCTCACATAGACGTCTTTCTATCTCTCTCCCCCCTCTCCCCTTCTATTCTCTGAAAGAAATGATGGGAAGAATGTCCTCAGGTAAGGACTAACAAAACAAACCAAACCAAACAAACAAAATTGCACACCCTTTGACCTAGATATGGATTGATCTACAACATACTGTTGAGGGGGGAAAGCAAAATGTAGAACAATGTATATAGTATGACACCATTTGCATAAAAAAGGGAAAATAATATTAACATGTATCTGCTGATATATGCAAAAAATAACTCTAGAAGATTATACAACATATCAATCTCTGGAGAGCAAACTCTTCTAGCAATTTATTCTAAGAAATAATTGAACAAGTGCACAAGAATATGTAGTAACTAAACTGAAAATTGGCTAAATTATGATACTTGATCCAATGGAATCTTAAAATGGCAAAATGGCAGCCATTAAAATAACAATATATACACATATGCAATGATATTTAAAGCTGTTTAAATGGAAAAGATAGGTTACTAAATAATATGAATGCCAAGGCCCTATTTTTGTTAAATTTTATATATACATATATAGGATAGGATATATATGGATATATATCACAAAATTAATTGGAAACTTAATTTTTTTCTTGATGTTCTATTTATCTTGTTTTTCTTTTATAATAAAAACAATAAAGCTAAATATTAAAAAACAAACAAACAATAACCTGAATAATGGTATTTTCTCTTTACTCCCCCTTTTCCCCCAACACAAGAACCCCTCCCCCTTCAGTGCTCTCAGCTCCTTCTGCCCAAGGGAACATCAGTCCAAGGCCATTAACAAGAGTCCCTGGGAGCACAGGCAGCCTGGGCAGGGGGATCAAGCCTTCTAAAAACACCCTGATCCACCTGACTCACTGGGTAAGGAAAGGGGGCAGGGACCAGGGACACCTCTTGCTCCCCACCCCACAGAAAGTGTGAGGGTAAAGGAGGTTAGGCCTTGGCTCTATCCCACCGTCATTTCTCCCAGGGCAATTATTTGGGGAAAGTTGAGTGGGGGAGTAGATCAGGAGAGAGAGGGCTTATTCTTTATAGTTGATATGTTCCATGTCTCCTTGAGAAGAGGCCGATGGAAAAGTACAGCATAATAATTATTAATAATAAACACATAAATAATACCATATTGGTCAGAGCAGGGATTCCAGTGGCAGTGAGGTAGTGCTATGAGTCTGGCTACTCTAATTACGATGTGCACATCTTTCTGAAAGTCATCAGTAGATGTCAATGCCAGGGGAGATGGTCCGTTTCCTGCTCCTGCTATAATAGAGCAGGGGCGACTTGGACAGTGTCTACATTCACTTCTGGGGAGGGCAGTACTTCCTGTCCTGCCTCTGTCTGTGTCTCAGAGGAAAGAGGCTCAGCCACCAAGTGTTCCTGGGTATTGGGGGTTAGGGCACAATAAGAGCCCCAGGGGAGAGGGAGAGAGCCCTTTAGGTCAGTAAGCCAGGGAAGCACAGATAGCAGATCTGATGGGCTTTAGTTTCAGAAATCTGCGTTTTATGCCCCCCTCCCATCCTGCCACTATGATAAAGATTTTCCCCATTCAACAACCAATTGGAAAAACACCCTTATTCACAGATTAGGGAGCCCTGGCAATGCACACACCCAACACTTACGCAAACAACACACGCACCAACGTACTTGCGCACCAATAATACACGCGCATCACATTACACGCCAAGAATGCGCCGAGACACAGACCCCCACACTGACAGGCCCCCCCACACTGACAGACCCCCCACACCGACAGACCCCAGTGCACAAACACCGACAGACCCCAGTACAGCAGGACTCAGGAGGGAGGCTGTCGCGTCCCCACGCACCCCCTAAGATACCCGCGAGGAGGAGAGGGAGGATGCGGCTGGGTGGTGCGCACACAGCCCCGCACTCAGACACGTGCACCGAGAAACACGCCGCGCATCCAGGTTCCCGGCGAGGTACGCACCTGGGACAGGCACCATCCCGAGGACCGACCTGACCAAACGCTCTCCCGGGCGGACGGCATTTTACTGCCCGAGCGCGGCGGACCCAAAACCCCAAATCTAAAGGAAAAGGCATCGCCGGCGAGTGAGCGAAGAGAGGAGAGGGAAGAAGACGAGCTGCGCTCCCGAGGAACGGGACTTGGGAGCTAGTGAGCGGGAGCCGGTGCCCTACCCGTCGCGCAAGCCTTACTGAGCCTGGTGCTGCGGCTGGTGGCTGTGCGGCGTCTCCCTGCCCTGCGCCGCGGCCTCACTGAGGTGGTGCCGGACGCCCCCGCCCAGGAGGGGGCTCCGGCTCAGGTGACCCCAGTCTCCCCTCCAGCAGTGACTGCCGGCCCTGCTCAGCGCCTTCTGCAGAGCCTTCATGGAGCGCATCCCCCCAGCACGTCGCCCGTTCCGGCGGAGCGCCCCGGGCGTCTGAACCGTGGCTGGAAGGAGGGGCGGAGGAATCGGGGACGAGGAGAGGTGGGGGGAGCTCTGGGATGGAGTGTGAAGCCCGGGAGGTGTCCGAGAGCTGGGGCCCGGTGGGTGGGATTGTAACAGGAGGAGGCGCCTGTCCCTATAAGGCTCGAGCCGCTGTCAGGTGCACCCAATGCCCGCGGGCCAAGGGGATGGGTGAGCGGATCCCCGGCGAGGGGCGAACGCGGGCGGAGGGCGTCTCGGTGCGCGGGGAGGAGAGGGCGGGGCCTGAGGGTGCGGATGGACACGGCCGCCGTGCAATCACCGAGGAAGCCAGAACCTCGGGGGCGGGGAAAAGAGGAGCCTACCCAATCAGTGCAAGGGGGCGGGCCTCCCGAAAGCCTGCGGACTCCAGCGCGCGGCGACCCCCGAGGTCGCAGGCGGGGCGTGCGGACGCCGAGGGCGGGAAAAGCGTGGCCGGGCGGCCGCGACGCCCGCCCGGTGAGCTCCGCTCGCCGCGAGGACACGGCGGCCCGGGAGGATGGGGTTCGCAGAGGAAGAGCAGAGGGGCGCCTCTCTACACTAGCGGCCACTTAGTGGCCCTCGACGTTCGGAGGCCAGAAATGGCCCGCAGTGGCCCTCGCAGCGCGGGTGGAGGCCAAGTGCTAATCTCCGCCAGGTGGTATCGGCGAGCGAGGAGTCAAAGGCCGGGGAGCGCCCCGACCAGAAACAGCTCCCGCGGCACTTTAATGAGGCCAGGAGGCCGCGGAAAGCTCACCGGTGCTTGCTCGGGTGCTTGGGTTCTCTTATCTATGTCAGTTATTCAGTGGCTGTTTAGGGTGCTTGGGTATTCTTAACTCCGTGCCCTTAAACGTTTTGTTTATTTTATTTTTTATTGATTTCTTACCAAGAGGAAGGGAGAGGGAGAGAGAGAAGCATCAATATTTGTTTTTTGTTTTTTTTTGTCCTTCGAGGCATTCTATTTCCACATATGTATCACATCCCTAGAAAAAGAACCCCAGGATTTTCCCTCCCGTGTGTTTTCGTCTTGCTTCTTCATGGTCCATGATGCCCGCTGAGGTTGTCAGCACAATGAAACCAAATCGACGGGACGGAAGCAAGTTGTTCTGCCATTTTTCTAGATCTTTTAGTTGCACATCAAATCTGGGGCCGATTACTCCACACTTGTTCAACCTGCCTGTGAGGTTCGCAACAATTTTCCCAGCTCTGTGGTCATCAATAATTTCAAATTCGCCAAAGTAACCATGCTTCATCATCACAGAAACCGGGCGATGGCTTTGGAGCGCGGCCTGACGAGAACCTGGCGCTTGCCTCTCTTTTCGGCGTTGTTGATACTCTTCAGGGCATCAGCCAGGACCTCCATGCGCACCATTATGGCTGCACGGACCGACGGCGGAAAGAGGAGAAGCATCAATGTTGAGAGAATCATTGATTTGCACACCTCCTACTGGGGATCAAGCCCATAACCAAGGTACATGCCCTTGACAGAATCGAATCTGGGACCCTCCAGCCCGCAGGCAGACTCTCTATCCACTGAGCCAAACCCACGAAGGCAGCCCTTCAACATTTTATAAACCGTAAAGTACTTCCAAAATCTTAGTTATTTCAATTGCTTGTCCCTGTGTTTCTCAGGGGCCAAAAAGAAGTGATGCATAAAAAGAATTTTGAAAATTCAGCACATTTAGGAATTTTACCATTTGCAGCTAGAACATTCACCTGTATCTTCACGAAGCCTAACTCAGCATCTATATTTAGTAGGAACTCGTGTAAATAAGAGCTATCACCTAGTGTGTATAGTGTGCCCACCTTTATATAATTTATCTCATCTTCTTACCAGAGACCTACAAACTAGTTATTAGTTGTATTTTGAAGATGAGGAAACGAAGACTCAGAAATTATGACTTACTTGAATAAATAACCCAGCTAATTAGTAGGGGCAGGAATCAGACCCACGTCTCTGACGACAAGGCTGTCTTCATGATGCAGCTTTTACCAAAATTAACTGTTAGATTGAATTATTCCAGGAAATGACCTCATCCCCTAAAGGAAGCATTTTATGTGGAAGCAGTATGATACAGTGCTGAGAGTTGTCTAGAGGCTGGCTGTGTCACAAAATAGCACTTTTCATTTTGGGATTAAAATGAGCATCAAGGGTAACCATGGGGAAATAAACATCAAAGCCACACGCTGGCGTATTCTGTGGAAAGGTAATTCTCCTTTGCCTTGGTTAGGGTTGGGGGTTTATTTGGTTTGAAACCATATGACGTGACCTTTCTTTGTTTGTGTGTGTTTGTTTTTCTCTTCTGTAGTCATTTCCTATCTGTTCTCCGATGGGCATGACTCTAATTCAGGAACTCCAGCTTGCCCTGGGCTGGTTCATGCATGGTTTTCCCCATTAAGTAACTTAAGAAAGTTCTGGGTCCTAATACTTTGTATAAACTCAAGCCAGCATTAGTTTTTCCAAAGGTAACAAGCTAATCTTATCCTTGTTTCATAAGAATGTTATTTCTCTGAAGCTTTTTGAACTGTCAAGAGAAAGATACCATATCTTAGGGGATTTCTAAACATTAACCAGAAGTTATTTGCTTCCTTTTATTTCCTACTACTGCTTTTTTGAATTAGCCTTAATTATAATCAGTAATTAGTTCCTCACTCTTTTTCTCTCCAGTTCTCGCCAATAATAGGAATTGGTTGGGCAGTGAAGCAAACTTTCCCCATAGAAGGGGAGGTTGTTTGCATAAAGAACTAGCCCCCAGCTGAACTTTGGCCTTTGGACCCATTCTTCTTTTACTACAATATTGCTGCCTTTGCATGAGGATGGAACATGAACCAGTGACTTGGGAGGCCCAAAGCATGGTGTGAAGTATAAGACATTCAAGAAGAACAAGTTTGTCATCCCAGGTGGTTAAGCTTGGCAGCGTTAGGTCCTTTTCTGGTTTCTGATTGGAAAGGACCCACCTAGTTAAATCTGTGCAAAAGTATTAGCCAATTATGACATGGCCAGCTATAAATGAGGCTTTTTATTTATTTTTTTTTATTTTTTTTTTTTTAAATATATTTTATTGATTTTTCACAGAGAGGAAGGGAGAGAGATAGAGAGTTAGAAATATCGATGAGAGAGCAACATCGATTAGCTGCCTCCTGCACACCTCCCACTGGGGATGTGCCCGCAACCCAGGTAGTTTCTGATTGAAAAGGACCCACCTAGTTAAATCTGTGCAAAAGTATTAGCCAATTATGACCGGTTTTGGCTAAATGAGGCTTTTTATAAGTGAAAGAAAACTCTTGCATGTACCTCTAATAGGTTTTTTAAAAAATATATATTTTATTGATTTTTTACAGAGAGGAGGGGAGAGGGATAGTTAGAAACATCGATGAGAGAGAAACATCCATCAGCTGCCTCCTGCACACCCCCTACTGAGGATGTGCCTGCAACCAAGGTACATGCCCTTGACCAGAATTGAACCTGGGACCTTTCAGTCCGCAGGCCGACGCTCCATCCACTGAGCCAAACTGTTTAGGGCTGGTTTTGAATTCTTAAATCAGAAAAGCTAAACCCTCTCTGGTACAAAATTGGGAACTTGATGTTTGTGTTCAGAGAATACTTACTTGTTATGATTTATTAGAGCAGTGGTTCTCAACGTTGGCTGCACATTAGAATCACCTGGAAATCTTTTTTAAAATCCTGATTTCTGGGCCTCATCCTCCGGAAATTCTGTTTCTTTGTTATGGGGTTGGGCCACAACATTAGTAACAAAGAAACAGAGTTTCCGAGGATGAGGCCCAGAAATCAGGATTTTAAAAGATTCCCAGGTGATTCTAATGTGCAGCCAACGTTGAGAACCACTGTATTAGAGGCTCATTTGTTCAATTACTACAGGTGAAGGATTATTTCACCTAAGTTATTTTTTTCATTAATTTTTGTTCTGCTAATGTTACTATCGGTATACTCCTTTCTGTCTTAGTTTCTCTATTTGTAAAGATAATCTGTTTTTCTGGGTAAAATATAAGTACTGAGAACTCTAACATAATCATCTGCCATTCATTCAGTGGATATTTTTCATTGTGCCAGGCCCAGAAATTAAAAGAACAGTTTCTGACTGCCCAGCCAAGGTCGCTCAGTGGTTGAGCATCGACCCATGAATCAAAAGGTCACCAGTTCAATTCCTGGTCAGGGCACATGCTCAGGTTGCAGGGTCCACCCCCCGGGGGCATATGGGAGGCAGCCGATCTCCCATTGATGTTTCTATCACTTTCTCCCTCTCCCTCTCTCTTTAAAATCAATAAAAATATATTTTAAGAAAATAAAACAACAACAAAATAAAAAACAGTTTCTGACTATTGGAAGAAATGAGAAAGTCAGTGTTTAAAATTCCTAATGAGCCCTGGCCAGGTAGCTCAGTTGGTTAGAGTATTTTCCCAGTATGCCAAGATTGTGGGTTCGATCCCTAGTCTGGGCACATAGAAGAATCAACCTCTCTCTTTCTAAACTAAACTTAAAAAAAAAAATCCTAGCTGGTTTGGCTAAGTGGATAGAGCATTGGCCTGAGGACTGAAGAGTCTCGGGTTTGATTCTGGTCAAGGGCATGTGCCTCGGTTGCTGGCTCAATCCCCAGCCCTGGTTGGGGTGCTTGTGGGAGGCAGCCAATCAATGTGTCTCTTTCACATCGATGTTTCCCTCTCTCTGCCTCTCCCCCTCCCTTCCACTCTCTCTAAAAATTAATGGGAAAATATTCTCAGGTGAGGATTAACAAAAATAATAAATAAGTAATTAAAATAAAATTTATCATAAAAATGCTAAGATGAAGACATATTCAGAGGAAGACATTTACCTAACTAGGCTCAGGGTAAAGGGCAGCTGAGGAAAAGGGGGAGGGGCCTAAAGGAATTTTGGGTGATGGGAACCAATTCTGAAAGGATGAGAGATATTCGCATGGGGATGAGGATAAAAATGTTCCAGACAGAGAGGTCTCTGCAAGAACTAACAGCATAGTAGAAACATCTGAGGGACTCTAGATCCGTGTGGCTGGAATGAAAGTTTGGTTGGGTGTGAGAATGTGAACCAGTAAAGATGAGGATGTAGGTGGGGTCTGCATTATGAAGAGTTTTCAACACTATGATAAGAATATTCAACTACATCTAAAGGCAGCTCCATAGTCAACCTTTCAAAGCTTCTCTACTTCACTTAAGCTCACCACCCCACTGCTTCACAAAGAAGCCCTCAGTTTCCTGCTGTTACATTTATAACCCCTGCAACTCCAAGTACTATTGACGAGGAAGCCTTTCTTCACTCTCAGGTTAATCTCTCCACTTACTTGGCTCTATTTTTCAGCTTCCTCTATAACAGGGGTCCTCACACTACGGCCCGCGGGCCACATGCAAATACAAAAATTGTATTTGTTCCCGTTTTGTTTTTTTACTTCAAAATTAGATATGTGCAGTGTGCATAGGAATTTGTTCATAGTTTTTTTTTAAACTATAGTCCGGCCCTCCAACGGTCTGAGGGACAGTGAACTGGCCCCCTGTTTAAAAAGTTTGAGGACCCCTGCTCTATAATGACTCCATCCTTCAGCCTTTAAATATACTCAAGTCTCTACCATCTTAAACAACCACTATACTAGTATTTTGACTCTTTGTATGAGTGTGATTACAAAGTTAAAGTATACTTCAGTTAAGCAGCTTTATGCAATTCAGATTTTCCATCAATATTGCTCTTCTTTAAAAAATTGTGATATAATTGATATATTTTTACTCTTATTTATATTCCTTCTACCACCAAGTTTTTTGAAAGAGTCATTACACTTAACAACTTCTTTCTCACTTCTCATTCATTCCTCAGTAATTGTAAAGCTAAGTGATGCTGCCATTATGTTGCTGGGTTTATGAGCTTTAAGGGATTCGTTGGAGTTGAAAATTTAAATATATTAATCAAGGCCACCAAATAGATTAATAAATTTTAAAATTGCTAAGACATCATTAGTAAGCACATGTATTTGAATAGGATTCAGATTCTGGCTAGAGCACTATGGTGCTGGTGCACATGTTTAAACTTGATGTTAGACCTTGATGGAGTAAATGAAATTTCATATAAATTTGAATGTATCTATGATATATTCCAGTGTGCTTTCCTAAACTCCTCTGGTTTAGCAATTGCAAATCCAAATTTTTAGGACTGAAAAAGTATAAATAGGAACATGTGAAAAAATCACAATATATCATCACACTGGTTAGATTTACGATGCCTAAAATACACTTTCTATTTTGTCAAATAATGTCTCCTATAATTTAGTTTCTCTGATGGCCATAAGGCTAGAGTAGAGCAAATCTGAATCATTATAATATGAGCTTGTAGATTTTGCCAGAGTCCCTAAAAATATTTTAAAAAACTCTTTGAAGCCTAAAACTAATTTGAAAGATTTTGAAATAGCAAAAAGAAAAAACTTTCAGATTGTGGTTGATAGCATTTTAATACTTTTTTTTAAACCTAAAGGATATTAAAGATGTTATACGAATCTTGTATTACCATATAGTGAACAAAATTATTCTCTAAAAGACTAGCTAAATTAATTTTTAACCACACTTATCTACATTCCACAAGCCATAATTTCTCAAGATCTTATGTAATTTGAAGCTTTTTTACATCATCCACTTTTGCTAAAAGTTGTTACAGCCCTGGCCAGCGTGACTTAGTGGTTAGAGTGCTGGCCTGCACACCAAAGGGTCTTGGGTTCCATTCCTAGTCAGGGGCACATATCTGGGTTGCAGGTTTGATCCCTGGCCCGGTCTGGGAGCCTGCTGGGGAGGCAACCAATCGATGTGTCTCTCTCGCATTGATATTTCTCTGTCCTCTCTCCTCTCTCCTCTCTCTCTCTCTCTCTCTCTCTCTCTCTCTCTCTCTTCCCCTCCCCCCTCCCTTCCACTCTTTCTAAAAATCAATGGGGGAAGAAATATCCTCTGGTGAAGATTAACAACCACAAAAAAGTTATTGAAATTTTTGGATAAAGCAATTTTAGTTAATCAGGTTATTTATATAGTAACTACTACTAAGGTAAGAGATTTTCAGAGTTAAGTATACTTATTCATTTATTTGCATTTATTATTCCAGTACAGTTTACTTTAATTTGGATGCAAAAAATCACAGTAAAAAGTACAGAAGGTGCCAAATAAGTATATAATGTAAGAAATGATTACTTGCTGTTTTGTGAGAATTATTAAATACAGAAATTAGAAAAAAGTAATATTTCATATAAATTGTCTGGGATAGTTACAATACTGGTACTTGATTTCAGATTTTTCTAAAGTATATCTTAGTTTTGCTTTGCACAATTCTCATGTCTCTGTAGCAAAATTAAAATGATTCTAAAACTAGTTAAGGACCTAGAAACAACCCTAGTGTCCATCAGTAGATGAGTGGATAAAAAAGCTGCGGTACATTTACACCATGGAATACTATGCAGCAGTAAAAAAAAAAGAAGGAACTCGTACCCTTGAGACAGCATGGAGGGACCTGAAGAGTATTATGCTAAGTGAAATAAGCCAGTCAGAGAAAGACAAGTATCACGTGATCTCACTCATATATGGAATCTAATGAACAAAATAAACTGAGGAGCAAAATAGATTTAGAGACATAGAAGCATGGAACAGACTGTTGAATATCAGAGGGAAGGTGAGGGTCGGGGGTGGGAAGAGATCAACCAAAGAACTTGTATGCATATGTGCATAACTCCTGGACACAGACAATAGTGTGGTGAAGGCCTGGGGTGGGGAGTGGACTAGAAGGGGTCAATGGGGAAGTAAAGGAGACATATGTAATACTTTCAACAATAAAGATTTTTTAAAAAAACCAAGGAACTCTATAGGATCACGGTGTTTAACAGAATTTTCATTACTCAGCATACAAGCTCAAGAAGAGAGGAAAAATGGGTCATAAAATGATCAAATAGCCAACTTTTACTAGGACCATTTTCTTTTACAATTGTATTTATTCATCTGGTTCAAAATTCAAAAGGTACAAAAAGGGCATTTAGTGAAGTAACTCCTGTTTCTGTTTCCTAGACACCCACTTTCCTTCCCAGAGGCAAACACTGTGATTGGTTTTCTATATATCCTTTCAGATATATTTTATTCACTACGAAGCAATTATGTATTTTCTCTTTTACACAATTGGTAGCATACTCTAAGCACTGTTTTGTATTTTTTTTCTTTAAAACCTTTTTTACTATACATCTGGAGAACCTTCCAAATCACTACATAATGTGCTCTCTTCTATGGTTATGTAGTCTTCCATTGTCAGGATGTATCATTATTATTTTAAAAGTCTCCTCTTGGTGAATATTTGTGTTGTTTTCCATCTTTTGTCTTAATTAGAGTGACCATATTTCCTGGCTTGTGTGGAAATATTAATATAAATATTAATAGTGCCTTCTCTCTCTTTCAAAACTATCCCAATTTGAGCAATATGTTCTATGGCTACCATGGCTATTACAGTGCTGCTGCAGTGAATAAGTTTATATATCTTATAGTTTTGCAGGTTGCAGAGATAACTGTAGGATAAATTCCTAGAAGTAGAATTTCAGAGTCAAAAGGTGTGTGTGTGTGTGTGTGTGTGTGTGTGTGTGTATTGAGAGCTGTTGCCAAATTGCCCACCATATTGGTCATACCCTTGTAAGAAAGTACTTGTTTTTCCACCCTCACCTCAGGTGATTTTGTTTGTTTGCCATTCCAATCAGTGTAAAATTGTGTCAGTGTTGTTTTTATTTACTTTTAAAAAATTATGAATGAGGTTGAGCATCTTTTTACATATTTAACAACCATCATACTTCATTTTTTATGTATTCAAATATTGGCTATTAGAGTTTTGATATTGATTTGTAGGAACTCTTCATATGTTTTGGAAATTAGCCTTTTGTGAAATGAGTTGCATATTTTCTTCCCTCTCCTGCTTCATAATGTGACTTTTAGTTTTCCTTTTGTGGTTTTTGCCATTAGGTATTTTTTATCATTATGTAGTCAGATTTCTCAATTTGTATTTTCTATTCAACGAATATCACCAAAATCCATTATTCAACTGGAAATTCACATTTAATTTTTCATTTCCTCATCCGTCACATCCTTTAATAGGTCTCAAATTAATCCACTTCTCCCCATTCCCGTTGTTACTACCCTGTTAAACTTCTCTCAATTTAGATCTCTCTCCTATCAGTTTCACTCACTTTCAAGTGTAGCTACAAGTGATCTTTCAGAAATGCAAATCTGGTTATGTTATATTTTTGTATAACTCACTAATGATTCCCCAACTCTAACATAATTTAAAATACAATAAAAAGTGAAGGGGGTGGGGATAGAGATCAAGACAGTCAGCAAATATGTTATCTTGACTATGGGGAAAATTAAAAGAACAAGAACTAGAGAAGAACCTAGAGTTCAGAGGAAGAGCTTTTGTTTGTTTTGCATGTATGTGTGTTTTTGTTTTGACTTTTAAAGTAATTAATGTGCTGAGGAGGGAAGCCAGTAGAGATGAAAAGGTTGAAGATAGTAGAAGAATATTACATGCTAAGAACATCGGGAGAAAGTGAGGTAGAAAGCTGGAGACTAAGAGAAGGCAGTAACTAGGGTGGGAAATATCTAAGAGCCTGCTGAGATTAGAAGTTTTGTAGTAGAAACATTTACACAGAAAAAAATACACCCGGTTTTATGTAGGAGTGCTATGAAACTTTCAAAGAACAGATAATCCCTAACTTGTGTACTTTGTTCCAAGAAATAGAAAAAAGGGAAACTTCTTTTATTAATTTAGTATAATCTTTAAAACAAAAACCCGACAAGGACAGCATAAGAAAAGTAAATTATAAGACATAAATGCAAAAGTATATATCTCAAAGATGCTAGAATGGATTAACATTGGGAAGAAATATGCATAATTTACCACATGAACAGATTAAGAGAGGAAATCTGTTTGATCCTCCTGATCATTGCAAAAAAAGTATTTGATAAAATTAAATACTATTCATTTTCAAGGCTCTTAGCAACAGAAGGAACATTCTGATAAACCTGATACAGGCTTTATCAGGGAACAGGCCTGGTATCAAAACTTCCATTAAATATTTTATTGGAGGTTTTTTGTTTTAAAACAAATCTATTTTTAAAAATCTATTTTTATTGATTTCAGAGAGGAAAGGAAAGGGAAAGAGAGAGAGAAACATCAGTGATGTGAGAGATTCATTGATGGGCTGCCTCTTGCACGCCCCACACTGGGGGATCGAACCTAGAACCCAGGCATGTGCCCTGACTGGCAATCAAACTGTGACCCCCTGGTTCATAGTTCAACGCTCAACCACTGAGCCACACTGGCTGGGCCTTTTTGGAGGTTTTATTGTCCAATAAGACAAGAAAAAGAAATAAATGGTATAAGGATTATAAGAAAAGAAAGAAAATTGTCATTATTTACAAATGATATTTATGAGGAAAATCTAAGTGAATCTATAGGTAAATTGTTGGGACTAATAAGAGAGTTTAAGAAGGTTACTAGATCAAAAATCATTGTCCATAATTCAATAGTGTTCCTATACTGAAGTAATAATTATGCTTATTTTTTTAAAGTTGCATTGTGATAACATTAGAAACTGAGAAGTACATATGAGCAAACCTAACACAGGCTGCATACGAATTTTATGGTAAAATTATTAAATGGAAAGGTATATCATATATTGCAAATTCGGAGATGGCTCCCACGATCCCTGCCGGGTGATATTCATGCCCTTGTGTAATCCCCTCCTCTTGAGTATGACTGGACTTATGATTTGCTTCAAACAAATAGAATATGGCAAAGGTGACTCTCCCTTGTTGATTCCATGCTGTGAGCTGCCGTGAGGAGAGGGCCGCATGGCAAGGAACTGAAGGCAGCTCCCAGCAAGAAACTGCAAGGAATTGAATGCTGCCAAAACTCATGTCACAGAGGGGCTCCTTCCCAGCCTGGAGCCTGAGATGAGAACTCAGCCCTGGCCAATACTCTGCAGCCTAGATAGGCCATCCCTAAATATCTGACCCATGGAAACTGAGAGATAATAAACGTGTTGCTTTACACCACTAAGTTTGCAGTAGTATTGTTATGCAGCAATGGATAACTTATAGACATGTTAAGTGGAGGGAATAACTCAGTATCAAAAAATGGAGGTTCTCAAAGTAATTTTTTAAAATATATTTTTATTGGTTTCAGAGAGGAAGGGAGAGGGAGCGAGGGAGAGAGAGAAACATCAATGATGAGAAAGAATCATTGATCAGCGGCCTCCTGCATGCTCCCCATTGGGGATCGAGCCCGCACCTGGGCATGTGCCCTTGACCAGAATCTAAACTGGGACCCTTCAGTCTACAGGCCGACGCTCTGTCCACTGAGCCAAACCAGCCAGGTCTCCTTAAAGTAATTTATAAATTTAACACAATTCCATTAAAAATCTCAACAGCATTTTGCACAGAATTTGCATGAATCCTAACATTTTTGTGGAAGACAAAACAGAGCAGACATCCTTGCTTTGTTCCTGGTTTTAGGGGGAATGTAGTCAGTCTTTCAGCATTAAGTATGATGTTAACTGTAGGTGTTTTTTTTTTTTTTATTTGTTCTTTATGAAATTGAGAAAATTTTCTATTAGTTAGTTGAGAGATTTTATCGTGAATGATTATTAGGTATTGTCAAATGCTTATTCTATATCTACTGATGTGGATTTTGTCCTTTATTCTATTAATATGTCATATTGTATTACTTTGATTTTTGGATATTTAACCAGCCTTACATTCTTGATCATAATGTATAACCTTTTTTTATATATTTCTGAATTCAATCTGCTAATATTTTGTTAAGATATTTTACATCCATATTCATAAGGGATATTTGTATATAGTGTTTTTTATGATACCCAGTCAGCTTTTAACCGAATAGTCTTAGTGACTTTTGATAATCATTGCTTAGATCAGCTGTTTCACTAGGGGTTGCAAAGTGCTGCTGTTCTGTCATTCCTTTTTTGTTGTTGTTAACCCTCACCCAAGGATATTTTTCCCATTGATTTTTAGAGAATGTGGGAGGGACAGAGGGAGGGGAGGGATGGAGGGAAAAAGAGGGGGGGGGGGAGAGAGAGAGAGAGAGAGAGAGAGAGAGAGAGAGAGAGAGAGAAACATCGATGTGAGAAAGACACATCGATTGGTTGCCTAAGTTGGTTAGGTAATTCCTCTAAAGGTGATTGGTTAAAGTTTTAAAAATTTAGCCCTAGCCGGTTTTCTCAGTGGATAGAGCATCGGCCTGTGGACTGAAGGGTCCTAGGTTTGATTCCAGTCAAGGGCACTTGCCCAGGTTGTGGGCTTGATCCCCAGTAAGGGGCGTGCAGGAGGCAGCCAATCAATGATTCTCTCTCATAATTGATGTTTCTATCTCTCCCTCCCCCTCTCCCTTCCTCTCTGAAATTAATAAAAATATGTTTTAAAAAATAAAAATAAAAATTTATTATGCCAGCGGTGTGGTTGAGCATGGACTTATGAATCAGGAAATCATGGTTCCATTCCTGGTCAGGGCACATGCCTGGATTGTGGACTCGCTCTCCAGTGTGGGGTGTGCAGGAGGCATTCTTTCTCATCATTGATGTTTCTCTCTCTCTCTCTCTCTCTCTCTCTCTCTCTTCCTCTCCCCCCTCTCTAAAATCAATAGAAATATATTTTTAAAATTTTATTATGAATTTATGAACTTTAATAACTTTTATGTGTTTACATTCTTTGCAATTGTTATTCTTTTTGATGCTCAAATTGTCCCATCTTTGGCAGTGGGAATCCCCTCTAATTGACTCTTGAATTTCTTGACACCACCTAGTAGTTTTGTGGGTTTTATTTTGATGGTTGACAGATTCTCTTTTTTTTTATTATTGATTTCAGAGAGGAAGGGAGAGGGAGAGAGAGATAGAAACATCAACAATAAGAGAGAATCACCGATCAGCTGCCTCCTGCACGCCCCCCACTGGGGATCAAGTCTGCAACCCTGGCGTTTGCCCTTGACTAGAATCAAACCCGGACCTTCTAGAGTGCAGGCCGACTCTCTATCCACTGAGCCAAACCAGCCAGGGCGACAGATTCCTTTATTAACAATAAAAACTTCACATTTGTTACAATAGAAAAATAAATGTTTTAATGAATACTTAAATGAAAACTAGGACCTCATAGTTTTTAATGTGGATTTTTAATGTGTGCTAGGTTTGATGTATATCTTAGAAGAACTTGCTAGAATCATTAGGGTATAACTGTAAAAAAGTCATTTACTTAATAGCTTTCCCAAATAGTAGTTCCCCTGAAATTAAAACAGAAAGTAAAATTTCTATTTATATCTACGTTTATTTATTTACCCGGGTGTATGCCCTGACGGGAAATTGAATCGTGACCTCCTGATTCACAGATCGAGACTCAACCATTGAGGCACACCAGCCAGGCTATACCTACATTTATTTATTTATTTATTTATTTTTTAAAATATTTTATTGATTTTTTACAGAGAGGAAGGGAGAGGGATAGAGAGTTAGAAACATTGATCAGCTGCCTCCTGCACACTCCCTACTGGGGATGTGCCTGCAACCAAGGTACATGCCCTTGACCGGAATCAAACCTGGGACCCTTGAGTTCGCAGGCTGATGCTCTATCCACTGAGCCAAACCGGTTAGGGCCATATACCTACATTTAGATATGACTCACAACACGTATCAATCTTAATTTTATGATTTTGATATTACCTCTTACAAGGTACTCATTAAAAATTCAAATCTTGCCCTAACCGGTTTGGCTCAGTGGATAGAGCGTCGGCCTGCGGACTGAAAGGTCCCAGGTTTGATTCCGGTCAAGGGCATGTACCTTGGTTGCGGGCATATCCCCAGTGGGAGGTGTGCAGGAGGCAGCTGATCGATGTTTCTCTCCCATCGATGTTTCTAACTCTCTATCCCTCTCCCTTCCTCTCTGTAAAATCAATAAAATATATTTTAAAAAAATTCAAATCTCATTTTGAGATCATTAATTTGAGGTATGCAGTAAAACAACCCAGCAGTTTTTGATAGCTTCCTTCCTTACTAGTATGAATATGCCTTGTATATATTGTCTTTTCTTAATTTTACCATTGTATCTTTCGGATATATTCCTGTGAGTAGAACTGTTAGGTTGAAGGGTAAAAGCATATGTAATTTGGCTAGATAGGGTGAAAAAAAGGAGTTACGCAATTTGGCCCTTCCACAAAAAATATATACAAGTGCTATTTTAACACAGTATCTCCAACAGTTTGTTGTTAGGCTTTTGGATTTTTGCCAGTCTGATAGCTGAGAAACAGTGTGTCTCCGTGTAGTTTTAATTTACAGTGATGGCGAACCTATGACACGCGTGTCAGAGGTGACACGCAAACTCATTTTTTTGGTTGATTTTTCTTTGTTAAATGGCATTTAAATATATAAAATAACTATCAAAAATATAAATCTTTGTTTTACTATGGTTGCAAATATCAAAAAGTTTCTATATGTGACACAGCACCAGAGTTAAGTTAGGGTTTTTCAAAATGCTGACACGCCGAGCTCAAAAGGTTCGCCATCACTGATTTAGCATATTTTTATGTTCAACAACACATTTTAACACATTATGATAGTGAGCCTACATTAACATATAAAGAAAGAAATATGCCATTAGCTATCTAAAGCTTAATGAGTTGGCTCTGACCCTCAAGCTGCACGTATGTACTTAGATTTGCAGTAAGGAATAAGACAGAATATCTCATACTTATAAAATGCTTTGTAATCAACGAAGTACTTTTAACGGTCATTATCCGATTTGACTGTCATGTGTAGAGGTTCAGAACAGTCCTCCCCAAAATGTGCTACTTTGGTATGTGAATTATTTTGAGCTGAAGGTATTCAAGCCCTGCAGGCTCACAAGAAACGTTTAGTTCTCCCTTAAAGAATTTAAATTAGGGGCCTTGCCCATAATTAGAGTTATCACCAGAAATAATTTTTTATGACCTACCTATAGGGCAGGGCAAACTGTCTAATTACTGAACGTCTGCTTTTCTTGTTGTCCTGCAATGACCTTCTCCCTTCTGAAGCCCAACGTGATCTCTTAGCTTAGAATGTCAAATACACCACATTTTCCTTTTCTGTCTTTGAACCTCTTGTGTAGGTGGGGTCTCTGATTCTCTCTGTATGTGGTGTTCCCATGCATACGTATATATTCAATTTCTTTTCTCATTAATCTATCTCATGTCTATTTAAATATTAGACCGACTGAAAAAAACCTAGGAGTGCGCAGGGAAGTTTCTTCCTCCCCACACATGATAATCTCTGAGAGAGGTCAGATACTGTGTTCGCCGAAACCGGTTTGGCTCAGTGGATAGAGCGTCAGCCTGCAGACTGAAGGGTCCCAGGTTCGATTCCGGTCAAGGGCATGTACGTACCTTGGTTGCAGGCACATCCCCAGTGGGAGATATGCAGGAGGCAGCTGATCAATGTTTCTCTCTCATTGATGTTTCTAGCTCTCTATCTCTCTCCCTTCCTCTCTGTAAAAAAATCAATAAAATATATTTAAAAAAAAAAAGATACTATGTTCATTTTGTAGAAGAGGAAACTGATATTTTAAAATCTTTTAAAAATATTTTTTATTGATTTCAGAGAGGAAGGGAGAGGGAGAGAGAGTTAGAAACATCAATGATGAGAATCACTGATGGGCTGCCTCCTGCACACCCCTCGCTGGGGATTGGGCCCGCAAACCTGGCATGTGCCGTTGACTGGAATCAAACCCGGGACCCTTCAGTCTGCAGGTCAACGCTCTATCCACTGAGCGAAACCAGCTAGGGCAGGAAACTGATATTTTAAAATATTGAAAATTTCCAGTTTAATACAGCAAATGGCAGAGCTAGGTTTAAATTTCAAACTTTTGATCAGAGTACAAATTCTATGCTTTGTTTTCCTGTTACAGTATTTGCTAAAAGATGCATGACCTATATTACCCAGGAGATGGCAGTGTTCTCTTAATAGTCATTGGGAATTCTCTTTCCCATCGGAGATGCTTAAAAGGAAGTGAAAATTGTATTCTTTCAGCTAACATTCCTGAGCATAAAGTATGTTTAGAAGTTAAAGATAAAAAGATTAGTAAACTTGGTGTTTGCTTCCTAGGAGCTCACAGTCTGGGTCCAAGAGGTGGGGCAATCAAGCAGAGTTAAAAACATAAAAAATTTGTACAAAATGCCAAACCAGCTAGGGACTACAAATTTATTTATTTTTTTAAAATTTAATGACATTAAACACAACTGCTACAAGGGAAAAACCACGATAAAGAGGAGGCACCAAACTTGTTTCATAACTGATCCTGACAAAAACTCAAAGCAGGGCCTGCATTAGATGCAAAATTGCAGGTTATTTCCGGCTCTTTACCTCTAAGTAAACTACATAAACACATTTTTACTCTGCTTTATCAATACCCCTGTGGTGAGAATGTCATCCTGGATGAAGAAAGGTAGGTAGGCAGTTAAATGTATGTAACATAAAATACAGTAACGATTCCACATGAAATACTAGACTTAGAGGCCAACACCAAATATAAGATATGTATCTTTAAAAACATATTAAAACTCCAGATTTTACCCACCAGCTTCTTTAAGGCGGGCGTGCCTAATAATGAGTTTTCTTTGGCTGTTTTTTTCTCCTTGAAGAATATTATGTTAACTGCTAGAGAACAGTTCTCTCCTCCTCCAGTCCAACAGATTTAATTAAGCTGCTAAAGCTTTGGAAAAACAGAATTATTTGAGCAAAGAGGAAATGTGATTGTCACATTTTATAGTTAACCTGTCACTCATATGATTTGGCAAAGGCGATGCTCCCATTACAGATTTAGGCTTAAACCCTTTTGTAGCAGGAAGGTAGGAACATGAGTCCTAGATTTTGGCCTAAGCAAAACACTGTCTCTTCAGAACTTGGGTTATCTATGGGGAACTGGACAGTTGCAATGCTAGTTATTCCAGCTATGATTAATTTTAGCTATGCTGTAAAGAAATAAAAACTGTATCATCTTAACACTGCTTAAACACATGCACGCACGCCTGAAGGATTTTATACAAAAAATTTCAAGTCGGCAATGGGCATTTCCAAAAGCCAAAAGGTTCTTTAAATAAAAATCTTGTGAAAAATAAAATTCAAAATCTGCCAAGCACAAAACAGCAGAAGATGAGATGCTGCTCTGGACAGGGACCTTCACTGCTAATGGGGTGAGACACACGGACTGTACTGTATACCTTAGAGACTCTGGAACCGCTGGTGGCTTCGCTCGTTCCTGTCAACCCACTGAGTCAGACTGTATCTTTCCAGAGGTTTCTGTCGGAACCGGGCATAGTTTTGAATGGTGAGGTGTGAAGGATGCGGATGGTTATGCATATGATGAACTTGATCCATCAAAGAACACAGTTCCACCAAGGCACCTTGGTTAGAATCCACTGAGTCTTTTATATGAGCAAAAACACTCCTGACGTAAGTTTGCTTCTTCCGTTCTAGATCTCATTGTGAAAACGTCGAAACATTATTCCTAGTTTTGGCTTGCAGAACAGGAATGACTTTGCCTATTCTCTCAGGAGCTTTCAGCTTCCCAGAATCCTTGTCAAGAATATCTTTGTTTGGTGAACTGGTAACAACTGGGAACTTCATTTCACAACTTGATTTATGTGATCCGTTTCTCCAGGATGACCCTAAATGAGGAGTCTCTGAATGGTCCAAGATCTGAGTGGTTACAGGTGTAGGTTTCTAACTATCAGGCATACTTTTTTCAGGGACAGTTTGTTGAAAGTTATTACTTGAAGGAGAAGGGAGCGAGGGCCCATCCCAGGAAGAGTTATTTGGGACGATCCCTTCAGAATTAGTGCAAAGTTTGCTCTTATTTGGGCTAAGACCATCTTCTCTCATCCCTTCTCCAAGGGAAGAGGGTTTTCCAATATCTTTGGATGTATCAGTCTTGTCCTTATTAAGCACAACATCACAAGCTGTTGGATTAAATGGTGCAACAACTGTTAATTTTACAAGATTCTTTTCTAGTGCAAAGGGTCTGTTTAATGGTTTCGTAGGAGTTGGTCCCTGACCAACTGATGTACTTTGAGGTAATTTGAAGAGGCCAGGAGTCTCAGCTACTGGTCCAAGGCTGTCCAACGTATTTTCCTCGTCCTCATCTGTAGATCATCATCCCTCAAGTACTTCTCTATCTCTTCCTCCGTGAAGCTGAAATGGCCATCATCTTCTCCTTCACTCAGGTCCAGCAAGGAGTCATCCGATACATCCTCATCCAAGGAACCCCTAGAGGGCACTAGTGGGCACATCATATCTCCGGAAGCGGGGCCGTAGCCTGGGCGAAGACCCCTACAAATTTATTTTTTTTAAAGTATCATATTTTGCTCAACAGCTTTTATTTTATTTATTTATTTTTATGTATTTTTATTGATTTCAGAGAGGAAGGGAGAGGGAGAGAGAGATAGAAACATCAATGATGAGAAAGAATCATTGATTGGCTGCCTCTTGTACGCCCCACACTGGGGATCAAGCCTGCAACCCCGGCATGTGCCCTCACCATGAATCGAACCGTGACCTGCTGGTTCATAGGTCAGATGCCCAACCACTGAGCAACACTGACATAATTAACTCCCCCCCCCCCTCAAATTCATAATTAACTTTTCCCCCCCTCAAATTCATAATTAACTTTTGACATCAGTTCACAGTCTGGGTCATTTTACCTCCATGGCTGTCAACTTGGACAGACTGTAAAAACCTAGAGTTTTATATTAGTTCATGTAAAATAGAATTTATTTGGTGCTGCCTACTTTTAGAGCAGAGAAATGGTGTTAAATCTTAGGATGCATGAAAATTCCACATTTTTTCCTACATGCATTTCTATTTCTTAGAGTAATAGGACTCTAGCGAAATGGGAGTTGAGGTGTCTTGTATCTAGTGTGCTTTGGTGTTCTGTATTATGTTTTCTTTTTTTCTAGAGAAAGAGATGGTTCATCAATTTCCAGGAGATTGAAAGTTATGAAAAGAATTTCTGAATAATCAGATTGTTTGGAAGGCAGAGAATGAAAAGAAATGGGATTGAAACTTCTTATTCGGTATTTCTAGTTATAAAGTTTAGTCTGCCTAGTTCTCATATAATCTTTTCTTAAAAACATTTTTTAATTCTCACCTGAGGATATGTTTTTTATTGATTTGAGAGAGAGGAAGGGAGAGAGAGAGAGAGAAACATGATCTGAGAGAGAAACATCGATGGTTTGCCTCCCTTATGCGCCCTGACTTGGAATTGAACCAACCACCTTTTGGTGTATGGAGCTACACTCCAGCCAACTGAGCAACACTGACCAGGGTCTTTTAAAATAATGGTTGGACTTCGTCCTGTGCACCAAGAGATTGCTGGTTCAATTCCTGGTCAAGGGCACATGCCTGTGTTTCTGGCTCCATTCCCAGTACGGGGCAAGCACTGTTTCTCTCTTTCCCTCTCCCTTCCTCTCTCTCTAAAAATCAATAAACTATTCTTAAAATGTTATTGAATTTATTAGGGTGACATTGGTTAATAAAGTTATATAGGTTTCAGGTGTACAATTACATAATACACCATCTGTATATTATATTGTGTAGTCACCACTCCAGTTCAAGTCTCCTTCCATCACCATTTATCCCCCCTTTACCTGCTCCACCTCCCCTCTCCCTTTCCCTCTAGTAATCGCCATACTGTTGTGTGTCTGAGTTTTTTCCTTTCTTTGCCTAATCCCTTCACCTTTTTCACTCAGCTCCCCAACCCCCATCCCCTCTGACTCATATAATCTTTTGAATATAACTAAGATACTAGTTTTTGGAAATGTTCACTTCAGATCACCAAATCTGGGTTATACAATACCCAGAGGGATACACACTGGGGACAGTAGAGTAATTAATCATGATGGAGCTAACATCTATTGAGTGTTTATTTATTTATTTATTTATTTATTTATTTAATCTTTTGTTAATCCTCACCCAAGAATATTTTTCCATTGATTTTTAGAGAGTGGATGGGAGGGGGAGAGAGAGAGAGATTGATTGGTTGCATCCTGCACAAGGCCCAGGGATGGAGCCTGCAACCCAGGTGCGTGCCCTTGACCGGAATTGAACCTGGGACCCTTCAGTCCACAGGCCAAAGCTCTATCCACTGAGCTGGTCATTTGCCTAGGGTCATATTTAATTTTTTGAGGAAACTCCATCCTGTCTTCCATAATGGCTGAACCAGTCTGCATTCCCACCAGCAGTGCAGTAGGTTTCCCTTTTCTCCACATCCTCGCCAGCACTTGTCATTTGTTGATTTGTTGATGGTAGCCATTCTGACAGGTGTGAGGTGATACCTCATTGTCATTTTAATTTGCATCTCTCTGATGATCAGTGACTGAGCATTTTTTCATATGTCTCTTGGCCATCTGAATGTCCTCTTTGGAGAAGTGTCTATTTAGGGCCTTTGCCCATTTTTTAATTGGATTGTTTGTTTTCCTTTTGTTAAGTTGTATGAGTACCTTATATATTTTGGATATTAACCCTTTATCAGATGTATCATTGCCAAATATGTTCTCCCATACAGTGGGCTCCCTTTTTGTTTTGTTGATAGTTTCTTTTGCTGTGCAGAAGCTATTTATTTTGATGTAGTCCCATTTGTTTATTTTCTCCTTCTTTTCCTTTGCCCTAGACAGTGGTCGGCAAACTCATTAGTCAACAGAACCAAATATCAACAGTACAACGATTGAAATTTCTTTTGAGAGCCAAATTTTTTAAACTTAAACTATATAGGTAGGTACATTGTTATTAACTTAATTAGGGTACTCCTAAGGCTTAGGAAGAGCCACACTCAAGGGGCCAAAGAGCCGCATGTGGCTCGTGAGCCGCAGTTTGCCGACCACGGCCCTAGGAGATGTATCCACAAACACATTGCTATGAGAAATGTCTGAGATTTTGCTGACTGTGGTATCTTCTAGGATTTTTTTATGTTTTCATGACTTACATTAAGTCTTTTTTCCATTTTGAGTTTATTTTTATATATGATGTAAGTTGGTGGTCTAGTTTCATTTTTTTTTTTGGCACGTATCTATCCATTTTTCCCAGCACCATTTATTGAAGAGACTGACTTGACTCCATTGTATGCTTTTTTGTCCTTTGTCAAATATTAATTGAGTGTAATGGCTTGGATTGATTTCTGGGGTCTCTGTTCTGTTCCATTGATCTATATGCCTGTTCTTGAGCCAGTACCAGGGTGCCTCTAATTTCTGAACCTTTCTGTAATTTTAGAGGAGAATCATCTTTTTTCCTTGTTTTCTTTCTATTAGGTTTTAGCTTTTTTTCTCTTCTAAGTTATATATCATTTATCTATCTGGTCTCCAGCATCTAAAATATTGGGATCTGTTATCTGTTTTCTTTTTGTCTTTTTTTATACCTCTAACATTTATGACTTTTTTATTCCTTTTATAATAATTTTAGTTGGATTTGGGAGGCGTTAGAGAAAATTACATATATTCAATTAAAAATCTCCTATTCACTCTTCATCTCCTTCCAATCTGGTTTCTGTCCCCACTGTCCCACTAAAACAGGTCATCATAACCATCAGGTACTTTCCCCCAGCTTTATTCAGATATAATTGACATATAACATGTGTAAATTTAAGGTGTTGCAATATAATGATTTGATACATGTACATACTGCGAAATGTTTACCACACTAAGATGAGTTAACACAACCTTCACCTCATGTAATTATTTTGTTGTTTTTGTTATGGTGAGCTCATTAAAGCTCTACTGTCCTAGAAAATTTCAAATATACACTACAATGTTAACTATAATCACCATGCCATACATTAGATTCCTGGAACGTATTCATTTTATAACTGGAAGTTTGTACCTTTTGACCAATATTTCCCCATTTCCCCCACCCCTCAGCCCTTGGCAACCATCATTCTATTCTGAGTTTGATGTTTTTAGATTCCACATATAAATGAGATCATACAGTATTTGGCTAGAATTCTCTGTATAACTTACTTAGCAAAATGCCCTCCAAGTCCTTCCAAGTTATGTCAGGATTTACCTAATTTTTTTTTTTTATGTCTGAATAACATACCATTATCTATGCTAATAAAAGGTAATATGCTAATTAGGGCGGACGTCTTCCGGATGTCCATCCGGACAAAGCCACAGTGGCTGTGAGGCTCGGGGCTCAGGCCTCACAGCCGCCGCAGCCAGCAGTGGCAGCAGCAGCGGGGTGATGGGGGCAGCACCTTCCCCTGATCAGCCCGGTCACCTCCTGCAGAGGGAGGCCAGACTGCGGTTTAGGCCTGCTCCCCAAGGGACATCAGTAGGACATCATTAGGACATCCCCTGAGAGCTCCCAGACTATGAGAGGGGGCAGGCTAGGCTGAGGGACCACCCCACCAACACCAGTGCATGAATTTTCGTGCACAGGCCTCTAGTCCTATATAATAAAAGCCTAATATGCAAATTGACTGAACGGTGGAACGACCTGTGGAACAACCGGTTGCTATGATGCACACTGACCACCCGGGGCAGATGCTCAATGGAGGAGCTGCCCCCAGCCCACAGGTGCCAGGCCAGCCAAGGCGGGTGCCAGCGGGGCCCCCCAATCACCCCACTGGTTGCCCCACAGAGGGAGGCAACCAGCAGCGGCGGTGGGGGGCGAAGTCGGCAAGCAGGCAGTGCCAGGCTGGCCAAGGCCGGTGTCAGAGGAGGGCCCTCTGATTGCCCCGCAGGTCACCCCACAGATCCACCCTGATTGCTAGCCATGCCTAGAGATCCTACCCATGCACGAATTTCGTGCACCGGGTCTCCAGTGTGTGTGTGTGTGTGTGTGTGTATGTATGTATATATGTGTATATCACATTTTCTTTACCTATTTATCCATTGATGGGCACTTTGGTTGTTTCCATGTCTTAGTTATTGTGGCTAATACTGCAATGAACATGGGAGTACAGATACCTCTTAAGATAGTGGTTCCATCTCCTTAGGATATATACCCAGAAGTGGGATTGATGGAACTGTGAAGTTCTATTTTTAATTTTTTGAGGAAGCTCTATACTGTTTTTATTTTTTAATTTTTTTATTTTTGTTTTTGTTTTTTTTTTTTTTATATATTTTATTGATTTTTTACAGAGAGGAAGGGAGAGAGAGATAGAGAGTCAGAAACATGGATGTGAGAGAAACATCGATCAGCCGCCTCCTGCACATCCCCCACCGGGGATGTGCCCGCAACCCAGGTACATGCCCTTGACCGGAATCGAACCCGGGACCTTTCAGTCCGCAGGCCGACGCTCTATCCACTGAGCCAAACCGGTTTCGGCACTGTTTTTATTTTTATTTATTTTTGTGGATGTGGATGTGTGTGTGGGTGTGTAGGTCCAGACTGTTTTTAATTCTACATTCCCACCAATAGTGCTTCAGGATTCCCTTTTCTTCACATCTTTGCCAGCATTTGTTATTTCTTGGTGTGTGTTTTTTGTTTGTTTGTTTTTTAAATAAGTCATTCTAACAGGAGCTGGGGATCAAAACTGCAACCCAGGTACATGCCCTTGACTAGGACTTGAACCCAATATGCATTGGTGTGTGGGCTGATGCTCTAGCCACTGAGAACACCAGTTTGGGCACAAAGGAAAAGTTTCTGACAGAAATTAAAGGTGCTACTTCAGTGAACACATGAGTGATAAGAAAGAGAAACAGCCTTATCGCTCATACGGAGAAAGTTGTGGTCTGGATAGAAGGCCACACCAGCCACAGCATTCTTAAGCCAAAGCCTAATCCTGAGCAGGGCCCTCACTTTCTTCAATACTATGAAGGCTGAGAGAGGTGAGAGCTGCAGGAGGAAAGTTTGAAGATAGAAGTTGGTTTATGAGATTTGAGGAAAGTAGCCGTCTCCGTACATAACAGTGCAAAGCACAGCTCTGGCTGAGTGTCCCATGGACCAAGAAGAGAAGTCTCCAGTTTGATTCCAGGTCAGGGCACATGCCCAGGCTGGGGTCTCCATTCCCAACAGGGGGCGTACAGGGGGCAGCCAATCAATGATGCTCCTCTCTCATCGATGTTTCTCTCTCTCCCTCTCCCTTCCTCTCTCTCTACAATTAATAAAAACATATATATATATGTTTAAAAGTACAAGGTGCAGCAACAAGTGCTGATGTAGACGCTGCAGCAAGTTATCCAGAAGATCTAGCTGAGATAATTAATAAAGGCATCTACAGTAAATAACAGATTTTCAATGTAGACAAAACAGCCTTGTACTGGAAGAAGATGCTATTTAGGACTTTCATAGCTAGAGAGAAGCCAAGGCCTGGTTTCAAAGCTTCAAAGGGCAGGCTGACTCTCTTATTAGGGGCTAATGTAGCTGGTGATTTTAAATTGAAGCCAATGATCATTTACCATCCCCTAATCCTAGAGCCTTAAGTAGATTTATGCCAAAGGTACTTGGCCTGTGCCTTATCAGTGGAACAATCAAGTCTGGATGACAGTATATCTGGTTACAACATGGTTTATTAAATATTTTAAGCCCGCTATTGGGACCTACTGCTCAGAAAAAAGATTCTTTTCAAAATATTACTGTTCGTTGACAATGCACCTGGACACCCAAGAGCTCTGATGGAGATGTACAAGGAGATTAATGTTGTATTCATGGAACACAGCATTCATTCTGTCAGCCCATGAGTCAAGGAGTGATTTTGATTTTCAAGTTTTATTATTTAAGAAACAAATTTCAGTTCTGGCCAGTGTGGCTCAGTTGGTTAAGCATCATCCCATGCACCGAAAGGTTGCCAGTTTGATTCCGTCAGGGCACATGCCCAGGTTGCGGTTTTGGTCCGGGTCCGGGGGTGGGTACGGGAGGCAACCGATCGATGTTTCTCTTTCACATC
This sequence comes from Myotis lucifugus, assembly GCF_000147115.1. Taxonomy (NCBI): domain Eukaryota; kingdom Metazoa; phylum Chordata; class Mammalia; order Chiroptera; family Vespertilionidae; genus Myotis; species Myotis lucifugus. The sequence continues at coordinate 3,062,827 of NW_005871167.1, read as the reverse complement.
AATGTTTTCTCTCTCTCTCTCTCTCTCTCTCTCTCTCTCTCTCTCTCTCTCTCTCTCTCTCCCTTCCTCCCTCCCTCTCTCTTTCTCTCTTTTCCTTCCTCTCTGAAAAAAAACACCAACCCCATTAAATAAAGAAACACATTTCATACGTCTATAGCTGCCATTGTCAGTGGTGATTCCTCTGATGGATCTGGGCAACGTAAATTGAAAACCTTCTGGGAAGGATGCACCGTGTTGTGTTCCATTAAGAACATTTGCGATTTATGGATTTATGGGAAGAATCAAAATATCAACATTAACAGGAGTTTGGAAGAAGTTGATTCCAACACTCGTGATGACTTTGAGGGGTTCAGGACTTCAGTGGAGGAAGTAACTGCAGGTATGGTGGGAAAAGAAAGAGCCAGAAAATTAGTAGAGCCAGAAGATAGGACTGAATTGCTGCAATCTCGTGATGAGACAAATGAGGAGTTACTTCTTACGGATGAGCAAAGAGGGTGGTATTTTGAGATGGAATCTACTCCTGGTGAAGATGCTGGGAAGATTGTTGAAATGACAACAAAGGATTTAGAATATTATATAAGCTTAGTTGCTAATGCAGTGGCAGGGTTTGAGAGGATTGACCCCCATTTTGAAAGAAGTTCTACTGTGGTTAATACGCTATCAAACAGCCTCACCTGCTATAGAGAAATCATTTGTGAAAGGAACAGTCAGTCAATGTGGCCAACTTCACTGTTGCCTTATTTTAAGAAATTGGCCAGGCACTTTGGGAGCCAAGGGCTTCGGTGCAGAGATGGCCAAGTCCAAGAACCACACCACGCACAACCAGTCACGAAAATGGCACAGGAACGGCATCAAGAAACCCCAGTCACAAAGATATGAACCTCTTAAGGGGGTAGACCCCAAGTTCCTAAGGAACATGCGCTTTGCCAAGAAGCACAACAAGAAGGGCCTGAAGAAGATGCAGGCCAACAACGCCAAGGCCATGAGCGCACGTGCTGAGGCCATCAAGGCCCTAGTCAAGCCCAAGGAGCCCAGGCCCAATATCCCAAAGGGCTGCAGCCACAAACTCAGTCAACTTGCCTACATCGCTCACCCCAAGCTTGGGAAAGTGCTCGTGCCCACATCGCCAAGGGGCTCAGGCTCTGCTGGCCAAAGGCCAAGGCCAAGGCCAAAACCAAGCCCCAGTTGCAGCTCAGGCTCCCGCTCCCAAAGGTGCCCAGGCCCCCACAGTAGAAGCCTCTGTCTGCCGATGTGATGTGAGGACAGAAGGACTGGTGGGACCTCTGGGTTGCTGTCTGCATGGCGCTGGTGTCTTCCTTTGCTATTTGAACAAATAAACCTGAGGCAGGATCTGTCAAAAAACAAAAACAAAAACAAGAAAATTGGCACAGCCACCCCAGCCTTCACAGCCACCACGCTGGTCAGTCAGCAGCCATCAACACTGAGGCAAGACCCTCCACCAGCAAAAAGATTATGACTCGCTGAGGGCTCAGATGAAGCTTAGCATTTTTTAACAATAAAGTATTTTCTCATTAAGGTATGTACAGTACATATTTTTTTAGACATAATGCTATTACACACTTAATAAACGAGAGTATAGTGAAAACATTTATTTATATGCACTGGGAAACCAAAAAATGTGTGCGACTTGCGTTATTGCAATACTCACTTTATTGTGGTGGTCTAGAACCGAACGAACCTGCAGTATCTCCAAGGTATGCCTGTCCTGATAAAGGTGGGGAAATACCTGCTTTAACATATCTTAGCCTGAGTAAAGATTTTTTTTAAAAAATGTTTTTATTGATTTTTTAAAAATATGTTTTTATTGATTTTTAGAGAGAGAGGAAGGGAGAGAGAGATAGAAACATCAATGAGAGAGAAACATCAACATGGATTTGCTGCCTCCAGCACCTCACCCACAACCCCGGGCATGCGCCCTGACTGGGAATCGGACCAGCAACCTCTTGTTCATGGGTCGATGCTTAACTGCTGAGCCACACCAGTGGGGAAGACTTTGATTTTGAAGTTTGCTAAAGGTCAGAGGCATGAAATATAAAAGGCATATTTTACAGTAATTAAGATTCTTTGGGGGAAGATTTCCCTCTTTGATATTTATGGTTCTCTTTTCTTCTGTTACTAACCCAATTCCTCACTATTACCACCACCAAAACAAGAGCACCGCTGGCTGGTAAAAAGCCATTCCTGAGTTCCTGCCCCGATGCCAGACAATCCAGTTCCTCCCCATGTGTCTGGGTCCCCCAACGCCTCCAGGCGGGCACTGGAGCTCAGAGGAAGCAAGTCTAAGTTCATGCCGGGGCCTTTTAAGAGGGACATTTGGGTCTCCGGCAGCCTCTATGTCGTTGTGAAGGAAGAAAGATCGGGTGTGGCCCTGACCAGAAATTGAACCCACAACTTTTTTGGTGTACTGGACGATGGGACAATGCTCTAACCAACTGAGTAACATCAGCCAGGGCCTAAATTAATACTGTTATGACCAGAAAATTATTAAAGGGTATAATTTTCCCCATATTTTTATTGATTTCAGAGAGAAAAGGGGTGGGAGAGAGAGATAGAAACATCAATGATGAGAGAGAATCATTGATCGGCTGCCTCCTGCCCGTCTCACACTGGGGATCGAGCCTGCATCCCAGGCATGTGCCCTGAGCAGGAATGGAACCATGGCCTCCTAGTTCATAGGTTGACACTCAACCACTGAGCCATGCCCGCTGGGTGAGTATAATTTTTATTGAGATATAGCTCACCATAAAATTTACCCTTTGAGGCGTATAATTCAGTGGTTTTTAGTATATTAACTATGTTGTATAACCATTATCACTAATTCTAGAACATTTTCATCACCTCCCCCCGCAAAAAAACACCCATGTTCAATGGAACCTACCAACCCCACCAGCCCTATGTAATTACTAATCTACTTTTTGTCTCTATGGATTTGCTTATTCTGGACATTTCATATAAATGAAATCTGATTTAAAAAAAGAAAGATCGGGTGTGCCAGTATCGCCAAGTCACTGGAAGCCAGGAGAGTGGACTGGAACCTTGCAGCTCTCAGGAAAGACCAACCCTGCTGCAGTTCTTGATCTCGGACTTCTGATTTTCAGAAGTGTGAGAACTATATGTTTCTGTCACTTAAGCCACTCTGTTTATGGTGCTTTTGCTACAACAGCCCTCGCAAACATATAAGATTTTGTAGTGCTTTCCCTGTGAAACACCTTCCAGTTGTCAATCACACTTCCTGTATGGAAGACATAGCTGAATGAAGAAATGGCAAAGTGCAAGACTTCCTGTGATAGGGGCAGAAATAGACTATTGGGGACCAGCTGTAATTGTAAGAAATATTAATCTTGCTCTGTTAACCGTGATTATTTTGTTCTGATTAAAGACAGCACATTCTAACCTGGCTGGGAGTTGCATGTGGGACCTGGGAGCTCACCTGGAAGTGCAGTCCATCCTCCCCATCAGGGAGCTGCCATTTATCATGGAAAAATAACCTCAAAAACCTTGTTGCAGAAACCGGAATCACCGGCCCTTTGAAGACCCATAGCCCTTTGCATATCACTAAGCCCTTTAAAGATCCCCAGCCCTTTGTATGTCACTAGCCCTTTGAAGACCTCCAGCCTTTGCATACCCGCAGGCTTTTGCAAATCTCCAGACCTGTAAACTGCCCATTTGGCATATCTTTTGCCTACTTCCCCACCTAATCTTCGTCCTTCTACCCAATATAAGCAGCTGGCTTATGGTGGGGTAGAGAGCAGATTTTTGTGGTTGACCTGCCGGCCAGTATTGGAATAAATGCTCATATATGATTCAATCCTGTCTCTGCTTAATAGGTTCAGGTAGTGACAGGCAGCGCGGACCCACTGATTGTCCCTTACACCTGGACCAGCGTTACCTGGGAGATCCAGGAGTTGGCACCACAAGGATACCAGAGGTGCCCCCACGCCCCTGGATCCTTCCCAGTGCATGCTGGGTCTTATAGTTCTGGCATGCGGAGTTGGGGCCAGAGGCTTCCATGCTTCCTTTCCCCGCCCATAGACCCACAGACTGCCCATCCAAGTAGCCAATAGGTGGCCTAACTGGCGATTTCTTTTACCCCATAGGCTTAGAGTTTTGCAGCCGCCCTGGTAAACTTGCCGATTGCTCCAGCCTATAGTCATAGGTTTGCCCTGCTCTGCACAACTCCACTGCATCCGTGGAGCCGTGAGCTTGGGAGCTGAGGGTCTGAGACCATGGGACTTGGATCTGAGTAGCACTTAGGAGATGCTGTGCAACCGAGTGAGTGTGCCCCGGTGGCCGGCGGGGGAGTGGGGTGGTTAGTGATTGAACTCCGGTCGGGGAGGGCTTCCCCCTTCCCACCCGGGAATGGACCGGTCACCTCTTTCACGTGGCGAGGTGACCTTCCTTAGTCCCGCGCCTGAGATGAGCCCCCCATCTTCCACCTAGGTCACCAGGTTCTGAGAAAATAACCCCGTCCCCTCCGGGTGCCTAGCACCCTGTTGTGTGCCTAGGAGGCCGTTTGTTGACTTAGATGCGGAGGAAGCGCACCCCCCTACCCCCCGCCGGGGTTTCGCTCAACACCTCCGCCTCCAGCTGAGCAACATTTTAAACTAACCCTTTGCGGATGCCCCTTGTCACTCCCCAGGCAGGTTCTCTGTCAGCGGTTCAGTTCCATCCAGACACCGTGGCCTTCTCTGGAGGTGCCCAAAGCCAGAACTTGAGGCTTGCCTTTCAGGGGTTTAAATCGAGTAGGCCACATAGCTTGTGGTTAAGAGCACAGTTTAAATCCAGGCCCAGGATGGCTGAGTTAATCTCTCTTTGCCTCAGTTTCCTCCTCTGCACCTGGGTATCCTTGAGGTTGCGGTGAGAATGAATGAGATGCCTCACCTGGGCGTGGAATAGGACTTGGTAAGTGGGAGCAGCTCCCTAACTTCTCGCACTCTCAAAAGAACAGGCATCACTAAAGGAGGGCGGTGAGGTGTGTGGTGTGTGGTGTGTGGTGTGAGGGAAGTATTGGGGGAGGGAAGGAGATGAGCTCTCTTCTCTCTTGGTGGGATGTTGGGTGCTCTGGGTTTGTGCACAGGGTTTGACACGGGCTGAAGACATTTTTGCTACTCTTCCCATTAGCCTCATTCTTGGTACACTGATTCTTCCTTTCTCAGGGTCACCTTTGTCCGAACTTATGGTGACCCTTTTTAAAGATGAGCTCTGCTAAAAACTAACTTCCCTGTGTAAGATCCTTGAAAGTCTCACCAAGTCCCTTGAAGGTCTCATGAAGATCCTTGAGTAATCCTATAACTGTTGTTTTGAACTCTGTATCCGCTAGTTTTGCTTTCTTCCATCTTTCATTTGTGGCATGTTTCTTTGTCTCCGCATTTTGACTGTTTCCTTGTGTTTGTTTCTGTGTATTGGGTAGCTGCTATGTCTCCTGGGGTTGGTAGAGTGGCCTTGTGTGGTAGGTGTCCTGTAGGGCCCAGTGGCTCAGCCTCCCCAGTCACCTGAGCGGGCACTCTCGGTGGGCCCCTCTGTGGGCCATGTGCACAGTCTATTTGTAGTTGAGACTTGATTGCTCTTGGCGTCACTGGGAGGAATTGACCTCCAGGCCAATTGGCTGTGAGGACCAGCTGTGACTACAGTGGGAGAGCTGCTGTGCAGGAAACACCCTTATGGAGCAGGACTTGCTTCAGTGAAACTTTGGTGCTAACTGAGTCTGCCCCTTGAGTGTGTCACTTGTGGATATGTAGGGTTGTAATCTGATATGGTCTGAAGCTGTCCACCGGGTGCAATGGCTCTAAGGCCTCCAGGGAGGTGCAAAGTCAGCCACCTGGCAGGAGCTATAGAGAGATCTGCAGCTTCCTTCTATTTGTATCGGGTTTGGAAGTGCCCAGATGAGGCCCAACTGTGAAGTAAGACAGGCTGTTGCTGGTACCTGGTCTTGGGCCTTTTATTGATAGGTTTGGGGCAGGCTGACACCAGCTGAAGCTTGTTTGAAAGATTTTAGCAAAGTCTGAAGCCTGAGCCAGGACAGGCCTTTTATATGGAAAAGCTGCTGCAAACAGTTTAGGTGGGGCTGCAAATTGGATGGGGTCTTAGGGAGTCACGAGGTGGAGTAAACAGTGTGCTCCAGGTTGATGGGGACTCAGATATGGTTGCCAGTCAGGCCTGGGACAGGGAAGGTCTCAGCATAAGAAAATAACCCCTGCCAGCACCTCCGTCTGGTAGAAAGCTGTCCCCAAGTTCCTGTCCCAATGCCAGACAATCCAGTTCCTCCCCATATGTGTCTGGTTCCCCCAACGCCTCCAGGCGCTGGAGCTCAGAGGAAGCAAGTCTGAATAAGTTGGTGCCAGGGCCCTTTAAGAGGGACACCTGGGTCTCCAGCAGCCTCCGTGTCTCTCAGCCACAATCCCCACTGGTCTTTACAGCCCGAAGTTATGGGGACTTCTCTTCCCAGCTCTGGGACCCTGGGTGGGGGTGTGGTGTGGGGCTGGGACTCTTTGCTCCTCAGGGCGACCTCTGAAGCCCATGTGGGTGCCAGCCCAGCCCGCTTGGCACCTCCACCCCTCTTACTAGTCTCAACGTGCTTTCTTCTTTATTTCTCTAGTTATAGGACTTCCATTCAGCCAGCTTTCAGGCAGTCCTGAATGATGGTTGTTCCGTATTTTAGTTGTAATTTTGATGTGGTTGTGGGAGGCGGCGAGTGCCAGCATTTACCTACGCCACCATCTTGGTTCCCCTCCTGAGCTGCTGATTTTTAAGAAATGAAGAGAAAACTGGTTTTGTATTCTCCCCTACCCAATCATTCTACAGAAGTTTCCTTAAAAAGAAGGCATTGCTTCTCTGCTCCAACTCATGCTTCATTATCCACGTCTGGGACATTTCAGCTCAAGGAGAGAGAAGGTTGTGGGGGCCTCTTGGAGAAAAACAGTCTCTGCTCCCTCCTTTCTTACCGACTCCCTTGGAACACAGAACGCCTTCCGTTCACTGGCCTCTTGAAGAGGCAGTTGGATTCTATGTTCCTTGGCGAGAGGCCTGGGGTAGCTTGTGTGTAGCTCAGGGTGGCTGTGTCTAAGCCCTGGCTCACCCACAGGGAGGAAGAGGAGAACCCGTAGGAGAGTCAGAGCAGGGCTGGGTTTGTGAGGGTGGACAGGGGTCCTGTGGCAGCCGCGGCTTCTCCCTGGTCTGGGAAGGCAGTTGGCCGTGGCTTGTCACTTTAAGCCCAAAAGGCCATTTGTACAGAGGACTATTGATACCAGAATTGGTTTGGAAGTGTGGACTCATGGGGACAGGGTGCTGTGGGTGGGTAGAGGGAAGGCACTTGAAGAGTGTGAGTAGGACAGGCCCTTCTTCTTGCAAAAATGAGGCTAGTGGGTTGGCATTTGGAATTCTGCATCTCGGGAATAGCTCTGAGGAGGAGGGGCCCTGATTCAGGCACTGGGTGTCCTGTGGTGGTTGGGGGATGGGCACTATGGCCTGACACTCTCTCCCTGGAGAAGGTTCCAGTTCCCAGCCCGGAACCCCTGTGCCTCTTGTTTTTGTTTTTCCCCAGACAGAGCCACCATGGGGACGACAGCCCCAGGGCCTGTCCACCTGCTGCAGCTGTGTGACCAGAAGCTTATGGAGTTTGCGTGCAAAGCAGACACACACTTTGTGTGGCTCAAGGAAATCCAGGAGGAGGCCAGGCGTATGTTCACCAGGTGAGGGCAGGGGTGGGGCAGGCTGGCAGGAGGCACCGGGGGCTGCCTGGCTGCTATAGCTTTGGGGAGACAGCTGCCCATTTCCTGACTGGACAGGCAAGACAGACAGGCTGCCAGGTCTCTCCTGAGTGCCCAGTGTGCTGGGGGCCCGACCTGGTATAATGGGAAGAGGAAGGAGAGGTGTTGGGCTGGGCCTCAGAGGATGGGGCTGCACATGCTCCCCTGGCCACCTTGCTCCCCTGCTGCGTCTCTGGGAGGAAGCCCCAAGTGCCTGTCAGGGGACTTGCACGTGGTCTTGGAGAACTCACTTGGTGCTAGTCACCCAAACTTGACCTGTCACTGCCAGGAAATGGGTAGGGGTTGGGCTGGGAAAGGGAGGGTGTCAGTGGTTCCAGGCAGACACACATATCACCCTTCTTGTACCAACAGAGAATTCATCAAGGAGCCGGAGCTGATGCCCAAAACGCCCTCTCAGAAGAACAGAGGGAAGAAGAGAAAGATTGCTAACATTCAGGATGCAAACAGAAAACACATCCAGAAAAGGTAGGAGGGGCCGGGGGCTGCCACTAGCCAGGGGAGGGTCAGCTGGGCAGATGGAGTCTGGAGGCTTGGTGCCCAGCAAGAGAGTTTGATTCCCAGGCGTGAATTGGGAGCAGAGGCCTGCAGGAGTGGTGGTGGGTGCCATGTGGGCCATGCTGGGGGGTGAATTATTACAGGGAAACAAAGCATGACCCAAGACCTTGGAGTCCAGAGTGTGTGCGTCTGTGTGTGGGGGTCGGGGTGGTTTGATCTGGGCCTTGGAGGATGGGAAGGGTTCCCAGAGGTGGGAGAAGAAAGAACCCAAG
>NW_005871167.1:3051678-3054160 GCF_000147115.1 Myotis lucifugus | reverse complement strand
ATGCCCATGGAAATGACCGTGGGCTGCAGACTACCAGCAAAGGAGGCCGAGTCTTGGGGCAGGAGATCCTGGGTACATACCCCAGCTCTGCCCCTCAAGCTATATGTCCTTTTGTTAATTTTCCACCTCTCTGAGCCTCAGTTTCTTCAAATCTAAAGTGAGAATGGTCCCTGCCTCTCAGTACCGCACTAGCTTGTAGATAAGTGATAACATGAGCAAAGCCTGTAGCAGGGTGCTTGGTACAGTGTGAGCTCAGTCAGCAAGAGGTTCTAGGAATTTAATCTTCCCAGCAGTGCATTGAGCACTGGCATTGTCCCAAAGTTACAGGTTGGGAGACTAAGGCTCAGAGAGGGTGGCCCAGGGTCCCATGGCAAGGGGTGGCAGAGCCTGGGCTAGAACCCTGGTCTTCTGCCTCCAAGCCTTTCACTTTATTTTTATTTTATTATAATTTTTTATTAATATATATATATATATGTATTTTTAAAATATATTTTATTGAATTTTTACAGAGAGGAGGGAGAAGGATAGAGAGTTAGAAACATCGATGAGAGAGAAACATCGATCAGCTGCCTCCTGCACACCCCCTACTGGGGATGTGCCCACAACCAAAGGTACATGCCCTTGACCAGAATCGAACCTGGGACCCTTCAGTCCACAGGCCGATGCTCTATCCACTGAGCCAAACCGGTTAGGGCTATTAATATATTTTTATTGATTTCAGAGAGGAAGGGAGGGGGAGATAGAAACATCGATGATGAGAGAGAATCATTGATTGACTGCCTCCTGCACGCCCCCACTGGGAATCAAGCGGCATGTGCCCTTGACTGGAATCGAACCCGGGACCCTTCAGTTCACAGGCCGATCCACTGAGCCAAACCGGCTAGGGCAGCCCTTCACTTTATATTTGACCTGAGCTGGTCTCCCTGCCTCATTCCCTCCCTCCCTCTTTTTTTTTTTTATTATTAAATCTTTATTGTTCAGATTATTACATTTGTTCCTCTTTTTCCCCCCATAACTCCCCTCCTCCCAGTTCCCACCCCACCCTCTGCCCTCACTCCCCACCCACTGTCCTCATCCATAGGTGCACGATTTTTGTCCAGTCTCTTCCCACATCTCCCACACCCCTTGCCCCCCCAAGAATAGTCAGTCCATTCCCTTTCTATGTCCCTGATTCTATTATAATCACCAGTTCATTCTGTTCATCAGATTATTTATTCACTTGATTCTTAGATTCACTTGTTGATAGATGCGTATTTGTTGTTCATAATTTGTATCTTTACCTTTTTCTTCTTCTTCCTCTTCTTAAAGGATACCTTTCAGCATTTCATATAATACTGGTTTGGTGGTGATGAATTCCTTTAGCTTTTCCTTATCTGTGAAGCTCTTTATCTGACCTTCAATTCTGAATGATAGCTTTGCTGGATAAAATAATCTTGGTTGTAGGTTCTTGGTATTCATCACTTTGAATATTTCTTGCCACTCCCTTCTGGCCTGCAAAGTTTCTGTTGAGAAATCAGCTGACAGTCGTATGGGTACTCCCTTGTAGGTAACTGACTTTCTTTCTCTTGCTGCTTTTAGGATACTCTCTTTGTCTTTTGCTCTTGGCATTTTAATTATGATGTGTCTTGGTGTGGTCCTCTTTGGATTCCTTTTGTTTGGGGTTCTATGCGCTTCCTGGACTTGTAAGTCTACTTCTTTCATCAGGTGGGGGAAGTTTTCTGTCATTATTTCTTCAAATAGGTTTTCAATATCTTGCTGTCTCTCATCTTCTGGCACCCCTATAATTCGGATGTTGGTACACTTAAAGATGTCCCAGAGGCTCCTTACACTATCTTCGTATTTTTGGATTCTTTTTTCATTTTGCTTTTCCGGTTGGGTGTTTTTTGCTTCTTCGCATTTCAAATCTTTGACTTGATTCTTGCGCTCCTCTGGTCTGCTGTTGGGAGTCTGTATAATATTCTTTATTTCAGTCAGTGTATGCTTAATTTCTAGTTGGTTCTTTATTACATCGAGGGTCTCATTAGATTTCTTGAGGATCTCACTATATTTATCGGCGGTCTCACCAGTCTTTTCGAGGGCCTTACTAAGTTTATCGGCGGCTTCTAGACAGTTCTTGAGAGACCTTAAAAGTGTGGTTTTGAACTCTATATCCTCCATTTCTGTCAGTTGTGCCCTGTTTCTTTGTCTCCGCATTTTTTATGCTTTCTTGGTGCACCCCCTTGTGGTCTTTGTGCACAGTCTTGTTGTAGTTAAGCCTTGATTGTTGTAGGTAATACTGGGGGGGATTTGACCTGCAGGCCAACTGGCTGTGAGAATCAGCTGTGTCTGCAGTGGGAGAACTTCTGTCCTCGAGGGAGGTGCTAATCTAGCCTTTTCCTGAGGCTATCCCGCAAATGCCTCTGTGCAGGGCTTGGGCAGGGCGGGTCCCAGGGTATCAACAGGACGGGTGAAGCGAGCAGTTATGCTGCTCTCAGTCCCGTCC
>NW_005871167.1:3042999-3051283 GCF_000147115.1 Myotis lucifugus | reverse complement strand
ACTGCTCCTCCTCTGAGTCTTGGTATGCTTTTCTCTTTCCTTCTTGTTGTAGAATTTTCCCTCAGCCAGCCTTCCTCTGGTTCTGGGTGATGTCCGTTCCGTCTTTTAGTTGTATTTTTGAAGTGGTTGTTTGCGGCAGCAATCTCCGGTGTTTACCTATGCCGCCATCTTGGTTTCCCCCTCCCTCCCTCTTGGACAGTTTTTATAAAGTGCCAGGAACCTCCCAACAACCATCAAGGGTCACATCCTCCACATTCGTGGGATCAAGCCCAAGCCCCTGTGTGGCGCATGAGCCCCAGCTGCCCCATCACTTGCCATTTCATGCCTCAGGGTCTTCGTACAAGCTGTTCCCTCTGCCAGGGATACCTTTCCCCACATTTGTTCCACCTAGCAGGACACCACCTCCTCCATGCAGCCAGCCCTGACTCTTGGAGCTGCCTGTCCTCCTCTGTGGCTCCCACTGGGACCATGGTCCTCTGAGCTGGGATCTGATGAGGATAAAAACTGCTAAAGTCACAGAGCCCTTTGTACATGGCAGACACTCTCCTAAGCGCCCTACGTGGGTTAACGAAAGGACCCCAGCCCTTTCAGCTGATGCTGTTATCACCCCAGCTGCCAGACAAGGAAGTTCCTGTAACCTGCCCAGCGTCGCAGGGGAGGTAACTGGATGAACTAGCACTCCAACCCGGCTAGCTGTCCCCCGCAGAATGAGTTGACTACGATGACTGTTCACATGCCTTCACCTCAGTATCTTCAGACTCAGCAGTTTCACTAACAGGAGTAGCCCACAAACACGGGGAAGCTGAGAGCCCCTGCAGGCGGAGAGCGGAACACGCTGGCCCTGGGTAGAGGACGCAGGTTCGAGAACGGCATCAGCCACAGGGATGTGTGGTCAGCCTCCCTGACCTCAGTTTCCTCATTTGTAAAACCAGAGGGTTGGCCGAGATGTGCCACGCACTCCTCCGGGGTCTCTACCCCAGGGGTTGGAGGCGGCCCTCCTGTGGGGACGATTTTGCTGGTGGGCTCACAGTCTCTCCTTCTCTGCTTTCAGCCCCGAGGAGGACCCCGGCGAGGAGGCTGAGCCTGTGGAGGAGGCTGGGCCCGAGGTAAGGCAAGCAGGCCAGGGCGGGCTCGGGGGCCTTGGGGCTTGTGCTCTGTGCTGTGAGTCCCAGGTGCAGACTCCTAAAGTCTGATTTTTTTTTTCTTCTGTTAATTTTCACCCAAGGATATTTTTCCAATTATTTTTAGAGAGAGTGAAAGAGAGGGAGGGAGAGAGAGAGAGGGAAAGGGGGAGTAATAGGGGGAAGGGGAGGGAGAGAGGGGAGAGAGAGAGAGAGAGAGAGAGAGAGAAACTTCGATGTGAGAGAGACACCTTGATTGGTTGCCTCCCGCACATGCCCCGACCAGGGCCGGGGATCGAGCCTGTAACCCAAGTATGTGCCCTTGACTGGATCAAACCTGAGATCCTTCAGTCTGCAGGCCGATGCTCTATCCACGGAGCCAAACCGAAAAACTGACTAGGGCTTATTTTTAATTTCAGAGTACATTAATTAAAGAAACAGGAAGGGTCTAGGATAGTCGAAGCAACAGGAGAAGGACTAGGTGGACTGCTTTGGCTCCCTAAGAAGTCAGAGAAAAGGGGACTGGGGTCAGGTTCACGGGGTTTGCCCGGGACAAGCTGCCACTGCTCATTGCTGCCCTGGTTGCAAGCCTCGTGGGTAGACCCCTACAGTCTTGGTTCTTCCCTCAGGTCCCCAAGAATGAAGAGAGTACCTTGTGGCCCCGAGGTGCCCCCAAGACTGTCATTAGCACGCCCGGCTCGCAGCCTGCGGCCGGTGGCCAGGACAAGCCCTCCGTAGGGCAGCCAGGTGGGTCTTCCTGACCTGCCATGTGCAGACACCTAGCGGCATGCGGGCCTGTGGCCTCGGTCGGTCGGACTTTCTCTCTGGGGAGAGGGAAGCCACATTTTCCGGGCTGATAAGCTGAAGGTGAATGAGACCCATCTCCCACCTTTTGGCTGGAGCTGCTGCCAGGTGTCATGTGAGTGGCCATGACTGGTTGGTACAGGAAACGGGGGAGGAGGCTGGGGGGGGGGCGGGGTGTGCGGCTGAATTGGGGCAGGCCTGGAACTCCACTCCAGGGGGGCAGCAGGAGGAGCTGTGTGCTGGCCTCTTGTTTTGTCCTTGCTGTTGGCTCACTTCTCACCTTTGTGGGTCCCTGTCTACAGAGAACGGAGTGCCACAGGCTCTGGGCTCTGGCATCCCCAGTCTGCCACAGGTGCCTGGGGTCCAGCCCACCTCTCCCTGGTGGGAAGAGCACTGTAGTTGCGAGGTCTTGAACTCGGCTTCCCCCGTGACCCCGGGTCAGGGACAATGGCATGCCAGCCCCACAGCTCCCTGGGGGGCTGCAGGGATCCTTTGGCATAAGGATCAGTGCTTGTCCTGTCAGTGAAACAAAATGGACTGACTGCCCCCCTCCCCCCATGGGGACCCTGCATAGGAACCCTCCCCTCCTATCACATCGGCTCCAGCTGCGAGGGCCAGGAGGTGGGCTTTGGAAGCTCGTCAGTGGGTCTGTTAGAGCAGGCACCTTCCATAGGCTTCTGCTCCTGAAAGGCACCCCAGCTCTGTTAGAGGTGGCAGGTCCTGGTTTGTCCTGTAGTTCTCCTCACAGAGGCCGGGCTGGGGGGTGAGCAGTCCATGGCCGGGGGTTGCGTGCTGGCTCTGGGTGTCCACAGATCTACCCAGGCCAGTGATGCTAAGGCTGATGCTTCTGCCACTGGTCACCCTGGGGTCTGCCAGGAGAAAGCCCTGCCCAGCTGCCACCAGTGGGCCCCTTCCGACCCTCCATGCTGTCACTGCTCCCTCACTGAATCGCTCTCTTCACAGAGGCCAAGATCCATCAAACAGATGGCCCCGAGGAGCCACCGCAGAGTATCAGGTTTGTATCTGGGAAGGGGTGTGGGCCACTATTCCGAGGGGCCCAGAGGGGCATGAACTTCGAGTCCTCTTGGGGAGGCTGGGCGTGTGGTCAGGGGCCTGGTGCTCTGACCTAATGAAGGAGGCAGCCTGATGCTGGGGAACGAGCCTGGCCTGGGAGGAAGCGACCAGATCCTAGACTCCATCCTTCTGTATCCTCCTGGCCATGTGACCTTGGACCGGCCCCTTCCCTTTGTCTGCCTGGGCAGTGGAGGGCCAGTCAGGGAGACCCCACCTCCGAAGCGTAGAGTCCTATGGGCTGGTCCCAGTTTTCTTCATAGTGGTGAACTTTTATGGGGTGTGGCTAGGGCTCTGGAGGGGTCCCCCAGGGTCAGCCCCGTGACGCTGCTGCCTCCCGCACCTGTAGGAGGAAGCACAGCAGCAGAAGGAAGCTCAACAACAAGGAAGCTGTGAGTGAGCTGGACGGGGAGCTGCAGCTCCCCCGGAGCAAGACCCCTTCCCCGCCCTGTCCAGCCAGCAAGGTGAGTGGGCGTCAGCCTGCCCTCAGGGCCTCTGCCCCGCCCCTGGTCCTGACCCTGGTCCCGTCTGCTGGTGGTACAGCCTGTCCGGACTTTCCTGCACACCATGCAGAGGAACCAGATGCTCATGACCCCGACCTCGGCCTCCCGCAGCCGTGTCATCAAATCCTTCGTTAAGCGGAACACTCCCCTGCGTGTGGACCCTAAGGTGAGGGAGCCCGTGCCCCAGGCTGAGCTCTGCTAGGGTGGGGCTGCATGGCTGCAGGCGCCTGGATGGGCCCTAGGCTGCTGGGAGCAGCGTGGGTCTGCGCTAAGGCAGGTGACCTGGCTCTGGTCAAGGGCCTGCTCAGGCCTCTTCGGCCATGGGCTGCCTCGACATGTGGGGGCTGTCCTGACCTCCTGGGTTCTGTACTGTGGCCTAGAGGCTTGGCCATCTCGGTGTGACCCCTGGGCTGGGAAGTTGAAGAATTGGCTTAGCAGGCCCACTCCCTGACCACCCATCCCACACCCCAGTGCCTTGAGGGTTTGGGTGTAGGACATACTTGTGATATCTTCACACTCGTTGGGGATGAGCCACCTCCATCCATCCTGCCCGGCCCTGGGCTTCCTCTCAGGGTCTGAGCTGAGATTTATTGGGCCGCACACCTGAGCTACCACCCTGAGGGGAGGGCGGAGCAATGGGTGCTTGAAGGTCAGACAGGTGACTGTGGGTGGAACTGTCAGCAGGGGCCTCTGAAAAGGAGGCCACAGAAGCTGTTCTCTTCCCAGACACCTCAGAGCTGGGCCGGGCCACCTGCCGTGAGCAAGGAGCCACAGAGAACTGGGACCTGCTGGCCTGAGTCCTGGCTCTCGGGCTCCGAGTTGCAAAGCTGCAGCCGCTTCATTTCTAAGTCCCCCCTGGTGCCTCCAAGGGCCTCCTGCGAGGACTCTGCCCCCACCCAGGGCCTCAGCAGTACTGCCGTGCGGCTGGCAGGTCAAGGTGCTTCTGAGCAGTTGGGCGGGTGGACCCTGACCTGGCCTCTCCTGCAAGAGGCTGGTCTCTGGGCAGCCATGGCGACGGCTTACCTCCCAATATGCCAGCAAGTGGGTAGGGAGCCCTTAATACCTGTTTCTCTGCCAGGCCCCTACTAGGCACCAGTCCCACAGCAGTGAACCAGGCTCAGACTCTTCATCCTACAGGGAACTCCTGTGCCTAATCCAGACTGCGTGGGGCCTTGCAGGGCGCATGGGGTGGCTGAGAGGTCTAGGAAGCTGCCTTTTCCTGCTTTAGGGAGCCCAGGTCCCTGCCCAGGGCATCTGGTGAGGGTAGGACAGTGCTCAGGAGACCAGGGGTCCTCACTAGGTCACAAGGGACTAGTTTTCTAATCTCTGGGCATAAGTTTCCTTGGCCCTCACAGAGATGGGATGAACAGGGAGGAAGGTGTCCAGCATCCAGCACCGGGCTTGGCAGGAAGGGAGACCGCTCGGCTGAAGCCCCTGGAGGCAGAAGGGGCAGACGCTTGATTTTCCTGCCGCCTTCTGCTTTGGCTGTGACGGTGGCCTCTGGGGAGCAGGGACCATCCAGCCCTCCTCCAAGGGTTGGGGCAGAGAGAAGTATGTTCTAGGATGTGAACAACTCTTGTCTTCTACAAAATTCACAGTGCACAGGATGCGTCTTCTGCCCTGTGCTGGGAAATTTTAGCTCTCAAGTTTTGAGACAAAAACCTGTTTTGGCCCTGACCGGTTTGGCTCAGTGGATAGAGCGTCGGCCTGCGGACTCAAGGGTCCTGGGTTAGATTCCCGTCAAGGGCATGTACCTTGGTTGCGGGCACATCCCCAGTAGGGGGCGTGCTGGAGGCAGCTGATCGATGTTTCTCTCTCATCAATGTTTCTAACTCTCTATTCCTCTCCCTTCCTCTCTGTAAAAATCAATAAAATATATTTTTTTAAAAAAACACCTGTTTTGCTGAACCCTGTCGAAAGCAGGAGTCTGCTGGGCTCTTAGGGCAGGAAGAGATGGTGGTGGGCACCCTCTGGGCCGCCGGGTTTTCTTCCAAGGTGCTTTCCTCACAGAAGAGCAGGTGAGTGTGATGGCTCGAGGACCAGCCTCCTGCTGGTCTTCTCTGGGTCTGGCCATTGGAGAATGAGAGCCAGCCACGGGCCACCTAATCCCTCCCTGTGGGGGCCTCCCAAAGGCCACCGTCCTCCAGGTCCTTCCTGTACCCTGCTCAGCCTCTGTGACGCATGGTCATCTCTCTTTCCTTCTATTTCTTTCTCCATCTTAAAGAAAAAAAATACTTTTATGTTAAAAATTATACAGTGAAGCTTTTTTTTTAATTGATTTTTTACAGAGAGGAAGGGAGAGGGATAGAGAGTTAGGAACATCGATGAGAGAGATACATCGATCAGCTGCCTCCTGCACACCCCCCACTGGGGATGTGCCCACAACCAAGGCACATGCCTTTGACCGGAATCGAACCTGGGACCCTTCAGTCCGCAGGCCGATGCTCCATCCACTGAGCCAAACCAGTCAGGGCTGTGAAGTTTATGTTGAAAATTATACAGTAAAATCTACATTTTGCAAATATTTGAACATATTTTTAGTATTCCATTTTAATTTGTCTGTTGTGATCTTGACTATCTCATTTTGCAGTCTTGTACTGGTTGCATTACATACTTAATGTTCACAGCCACTTTAGAATTGATAATCAGTTCGATTGTAATATAGAAATCTTACTGCTCTCCCCACTGTGTGCCATTCTTCTCTTACATGTTACATCTTCGTACATGGACTACCCTGTGAGACAGTGTTATAGTTTCTTTCAACTGTCAAACACTGTAAAGAACTCTAGAGGAAAAAAATAGTCTAGCGATATTTACCCAGATATTTATCGTTTTTCTTTTTCTTTCATTCTTGATGTTTCACGTGTCCTTCTGGTATCATTTCTTTTTTGTCTGGAGAACTTCCTGTAGCAATTCTTTGAGAAGGAGTCTGCTGGCAACAAATTCTCTACTTTTTCTGTATTTGAGAAGGTCTCACTTCACTTCTGGAGGACATTGTCACCGGTCTCACTTCACTTCTAAAGGATAATGTCATTGAATACAGATGGAGTTCTTGGTTAACAGTTCTTTCCTTCCAGCACTTTCCAATGTTGTGCCACTTCCTTCTGGCACCCATGGTTTCTGAGGAGAAGTTTTCAGTCGTTCAAATCATTGTCCCACCCTCACCCCTTTTGTGGCTGCTTTTGAGAATTTTCCCCTTTGTAGTAAGTTTGCAGCTGTGTGGTTATGATGTGGCTAGACATGGGTTTCCTTACATTTATCCTGCTACGTGGGTTTCGATGAATCTGTGAATTTATAGCTTTTACGCAAATTGGAGTGTTTCCAAGCCATTACTTTTCCACGTTTCCCCCTGCATTGAACTCTCCCCACTGTGGAATGATGGCACAAGTGACAGACTCTTGGATGTCGTCTCACAGTTGCCTCGGGCTCTATTAATTTCTCTTCCATATGTTTCTCTGTGTTCAGATTGGACACATGTTACTAATTTATCTTCGTGTTTGACTGACGTCTGTCTTCTCCATCTGCTCTTGGACCCATCCACGGAATTTATTTCAGTTTTTAATTATTAGTTCTGAAATTTCCATTTTGTTCTTCTTTGGATCTACTTGCTGAGATTTTCTGTTTTCCCAGTTGTCTTAAGAATGTTTGTGATTCCTTGTTAAAGCACACACACAGCGTAAAAAAGTTACAAAGCACTGAATAAATTCCCAATCTCGTTCTTCGTTCTCCTTTTAAATGCACTTGAACATAGTTATCCTCAGAGCATACATCCAATTTTGAACCTATTTTTTGTGGAGCCCTCAATTTGGCAGGGCTAAGTCGAAGGCACTGGTGACGCGGGCCCTTGGGAGGCCTTAGGGCAGTGGTTCTCAACCTTCTGGCCCTTTAAATACAGTTCCTCATGTTGTGACCCAACCATAAAATTATTTTCGTTGCTACTTCATAACTGTAATGTTGCTACTGTTATGAATCGTCATGTAAATATCTGATATGCAGGATGGTCTTAGGCGACCCCTGTGAAAGGGTCGTTCGACCGCCAAAGGGGTCGCGACCCACAGGTTGAGAACCGCTGCCTTAGGGTCCCCAAGAAGCAAGACGGAAGGCCAAGCCTCAGTCTGGGTGGCAATGGAGGGTGTTTGGGGGCGACTCTGCCCTCAGAAGCAGTCTGATGCTGCTGCCCATCTGGCTGGAGGCTGTGGGCCTGGGGGGTTGTCCTGGGCCAGCTATGCCCCTGGCCCAGCACTGGGCTGGCCTTGCTCACACCCCCTCCCACCCAGGAGAAGGAGCAGCAGTGCCTGGAGAACCTGCGGCGGAAGGAGGAGGCAGAGCAGCTCCGCAGGCTGAAGGTGGAGGAGGACAAGCGGCGGCGGCTGGAGGAGCTGAAGCTGTAAGTGGCTCAGCTCCCAGCCCCTGTGCGCCCAGGCCGGGCTGGACCCCCTGATGGCCCTGTGCTCACAGGAAGCGGGAGGAGCGCCTGCGCAAGGTGCTGCAGGCCCGGGAGCGGGCCGAGCAAATGAGGGAGGAGAAGATAAAGCAGATTGAGCAGAGAATTGCTCCGCCGGAGAAGAATGAGAAGGTGAGAGCTGCGGGCGGGTGGGCGTCCAGGTGTCAGTGGGCTGTTCCCTGCTGGGGCCCAAGCAGGTCAAACTTGGTGGCCTGAGGATTAGAACTGGACCCTCAGGAAGTTAGGGTTTGATGCCCTGGACCCCTCTCGTCTCCATCCAGGGCCCTGGAGTTTGTTCTGAGCCCAGCTGAGGTGGGTAGTCTCAGCAGCAGCCTCAGCGA
>NW_005871167.1:3024000-3042804 GCF_000147115.1 Myotis lucifugus | reverse complement strand
CCGCGCTGTAGGGTTGGGTGTGAGTGAGGACGGCTGCTCTAATGGGCATGTAGGGATGGGCTCTGCAGGCCAAGGAGGAGCGATTGGCTGAGGAGAAGGCCAAGAAAATGGCAGCAGCCAAGAAGATGGAGGTGCGCAGGAAGCAGGAGGAGGAGGCACGGAGGCTCAGGTGTCTGCAACAGGTGCGAATGCAGGTGGCGGGTTGGGCATCGAGGAGGAGGCGGGGCAGGATGGGTGCTGCCTCAGCCCCTGAGGACTGCTGGGCCTACCCCACTTTGTTGGCTTAATTCTGGTGGGTCTTGTGGCGTCCAACCCTGAGGAGGTCCCACAAATGCCTTGGAGATGGGCTGTTTCTGTAGAGATGGCACTTTGAGGGTCAGGCACATGGACTCGAAGCCAGACTTTCAATCTCAGCTCTCGCTCTTTTATTAGCTGTGTGACCCCACACAGGTTACTTGACCTCTCTGTGCTTTGGTTCCTTCAGGTAGCAGTGGTATCTACCGGAGAGGGCTGTTGTGAGGGTGAGATGTTCTACCTAGAAGAGTAGGGACCTACCTCTTCCTTGGAGCTGTCCATCTCATGACCCGAGGGAACACAGATCTGTCTTTGGGGTTATGACACTGATGGCTGAATTTGTTGAGTATTTACCCCGTGCCAGGCGCTGTTCTAGGTATGTGTATAAACTCGGCAACTCTGTGAGGTGTAGGTATTACTGTTTTTGTCCCCATTTGCTCAATGAGGAAACCATGGGCTTAAATGATAGCCCAGTGTCACAGCAAGTGCGTCTGGCTCCAGTCTGTGCCCTTAAATCTGCAGCAGCAGCAAAAGAAGCTGCCACCAGATGCCTTTTCAGGCTGGGTGGTGATTTGTGGCTCCTGGCGTGGGGCGACCCTGGCTCTGCCCCTGACGATCTCGGATGCCTCCTGTCAACCACCCCTCCCTTCTTCCCAGACCTCTGGCACCTCTCCAGCCCAGCCCGGGCCTGGCCTGAGGCCCTGACTTTGCTCTGTGTTCACAGGAGGAGGAAGAGCAGCAAAGGAAGAAGGAGGAAGAGGATGAGCAAGAGCGTCTGCTGAAGGCGGCCGAGGCCAGGAGGCTGGCCGAGCAGCGGGAACAGGAACAGCGGAGGGAGCAGGAACGGCTCCAGGCCGAGAGGTGAGGGAGCCCCGAGGGCCAGGCTGGTGGGCCAGCCCCTGGGGGCCAAGGCGATGTCCAGCCATGTGTTTGTGTGGACGAGAGACAGAGCAGTCCTCTAGAGCAGTTCCCCCTTCCCTTGGGCTTTGCAAAAGAGGATCACACTTCCCTTGGCTCAGCACCCAGAGGTCTGCAGCAGGCAGACCCTGAATGTGGCGTTGGCTCTGGGAGATGGAAGACGTAATGGGCAGGGTCACTTGGGACTCTCTTAGTGCTACCTCCAGCCAGTGTGTGCCCCCTTTGTTCCATTTTGTCCTCAGCTGACATGGCGGGGCAGCGGGGTGCTCAACAGGCCCCCCATGGGCATTTGAGCAGGAGTTCTTTGGCTGCATTGCAGACGCTCCCCACTAAACATGCCTCCTCTGTGGTGAAGAGAACCCAGACCTCCCGCCCCCATCACTTCCAACTGCCTCCCTTGGTATCCATGGCAGCAGAGCCTGGGTCTGCCACTCTCAGAGGCAGAGGTCTCTGCAGTGGGTCCTGTGAGGCTTATTCTGGGGCCCACCCTCTGCTCGGCTGTGCCAGATCTCGGGGATGCCAAAGAGGACAAGCCACAGTCTCTGTTGGCCAGGAGAGGTGGGATCTGCGCCTGTGATGAAGAGAACTGTGCCCATGTGTGTGCACAGAGAGGTGGGAATACCCAAACAGGCCTAGAATACCCAGCTGCCTCTCCTGCCTCCACCGCCTGAGAAACAGCAGGCAACACGTCCCTGCCAGTCTTCAGGTGGCTTTGGGCCCAGTGGGGAGTGGGGGGTGGAAGCCATGGGGCTGAACTGCATGGGGACCATCTCCCTGTGCTTTTTTTTTAATTTATTGATTTTATAGAGAGAAACATTGATTAGTTGTTCCACTTATTTATGCACTCATTGGCTGATTCTTGTATGTGCCCGGACCTGGGATCAAACCCGCGACCCTGGTGTATCGGGACGATGCTCTAACCATTTGAGATACCTGGTCAGGGCTCCCTGTGCTTCTTGACTGACACAAAAGGGTCCTGGTCCTATGGCAGAATCGGAGACAGGAGTCTGGGCAGGGGACAAAGAGCGGTGGGTGGCAGTTGATGTGGTTTTAGAATTGCATGTGTGCCGCCCAATGCCAGGGTCTTCATGGGGGTGACGGTGCGATGGTCATAATGGTTGGCAGCTTACACGCTCTACACGTGTTTCTTGTCGAATCCTCACTTGGAGGCCCTGTGGCATAGGAACCAGAAGCTCCACTTCCCAGAGGGGGGGCGGGTGCAGGGAGGTTAAATGCCTTAAGTCACAAACTAGTGAGTGGAGGTGGCTCCAAAGCCCCAAAACAGCCCAGCTCTGCTTCACGCCAGGCTTGGAGCCCAAGGTCCACCCTGTGGGCCGGGCCGATCCAAGGTAACTCAGGTTTTCTCATCTGATTCTCGTGGTGACGGGAGGAAAGATGTTAGGATCCCCATTGTACAGCAAAGGCAGAAGCTCAGCCCTAAGTCAAGTGGAAGCGTGGGGCCAGATTTGGTGGGTCCAAAGCTGAGAGCTCCCTGCCCCCAGCTGGGCGCTTTCCAGCCCTTGGGGCACAGGTGCAGCTGTGGGCTCCTGGCTGCTGTGCCCATTCTGCCATTCCATCTTCTACAGCCAGTGCCATGAGCCCGGCTTCCCTGGAAGGGATGGGAACTGAGCCAGGTCCCAGCTTCCCGCCATGACAGGCCCTTGCTTGGTCCTCAGGGAGCTGCAGGAGAGGGAGAAGGCCCTGCGGCTGCAAAAGGAGAGGGAACTGGAGGAGAAGAAAAAGGTACAGGGGAGCCGGGGGTGGATGGTGGGTAGTGGGGCTCGCTCGGGGCCTGTGCTGAGCTTTGGGCTGGGGAGCCCTGATCTGGTGGCTCCTGGGGCGGGAGCTGCCTTGCTTGGCCATGCGGGTTTTGCCCGGGGATTGGGGAGAGCACATTCCCATGGCCCGTAACCCCTGGCTGGCCACTGGTCCCAGGAAAAGCAGCAGCGCCTACAGGAGGAGCAGAAGAAGAAAGCCAAGGAGGCTGCAGCGACCAGCAAAGGCCCGAACACGACCATGGACGTGCAGGTGAGGCCAGGCACCAGAGCAGAGAGGAGCCCCCAGCTCTGATTATTCTCTTCCCGAAGCTGGAGGCCAGTTCACATCTGAGGACCATGAGAAAGAGGAAGGATGCAGGCGGCCCAGGAGTTTCTACTCTTCTGGATACGTGTGTTCTTTCCTATTCTCAAAATAGAATTTGTTTTAAAAACAAACTAAACTTATAAAAGAGTAAACTCTGAGTTCAGTGTACATCTCTCTATATGGTTACATGTGTGAACATTGTACATGTTCTAAGTGGACACAGGCTCTACATACAGGCTATCCAGTCTGCTCAGGCTGCTTTAACAAAGTACCATAGACCAGGTGGCGTAAGCAAACATTTATTTGAGACTGGGATTCAGGGTCTATTAGGGGCCGTCTTGCTGGTTCACAGCCGGCTGTCTTCTCGCTGTGCCCTCGCTTGCACCCAGGAAGGGGAGGCGGAGCTCTCCAGAGCCTCTGTTTGAAGGGCACTGATCGAATTCCTGAGGGCTCCACCCTCGTGACCTAAGCACCTCCCAAGGCCCCACCTCCCAATACCATCATGTGGAGAGAGAGGATTTAACAGGAATTTGGGGGGGACACAAGCATTTACTCTCATACATACCATTTGGCAGCTTGATACTTTTTCCCTCCCCTGTTGCTGCTTTTTATATTGTACACATCTACTTCAGCACTTGTAAATCTCTCATTTTTGACTGTCGTGTACCAGGTAGTTGTATCAGAATTTCTTTAACCAGCGCCTGTTGACAAGCATTTAGGTGACTTCCAGTTTAATGCTTTACAAACAAAACGTATTATGAAGGTTTTCAGTGCAGCATAGGTGAAGGTTGGAAAGTGGGAAGTTAGCCGAACGTTCACCCTAGATCAGTGGTTCTCAACCTGTGGGTCGCGACCCCTTTGGCGGTCAAACGACCCTTTCACAGGGGTCGCCTAAGACCATCCTGCATATCAGATATTTACATTACGATTCATAACAGTAGCAACATTACAGTGATGAAGTAACAACGAAAATAATTTTATGGTTGGGTCACAACATGAGGAACTGTATTTAAAGGGCCAGAAGGTTGAGAACCACTGCCCTAGATGGATGTTTCAAATCGTGAGGTTCCCAATGGAGTCCCGGGAGCTGTTCACGGGAGACATGCTGACGTGGAAGTACAGTTGCAACTTACTTTACATGAAAAAAGGAAGAGTCAAGGCTGTGGGTGTGGTGTGACTTTTAAAGTGACCCTGAGCTTTTTGATTTTTCCTGTGAAAGGAGGGGAGGTGGCCGGGCCCCCTCTCCTCGGGGGTGGGAGTTGCAGGAGCTGGGAAGGGGGAGCTGACGCCCTTGTTTATTTTTCCAGTCTCCAGCCCGTACCTCATGTCCAATGACGCCGCAGGGGCCCAGGGCTCCCCCCAAGACCAACCTGGATAACTACGGGATGGATCTGAACAGCGATGACTCCACTGATGATGAGTCCCATCCCCGGAAGCCCGTCCCCTCCTGGGCCACAGGTGAGCAGGGCCCGGAGCTCTGGGTCCTGGGTCCTCACCTGGGACTTCTGGGGCCCTGGAGGAAGCGGCTTGGCCGATGCGGGTGTTGGGAGGCTGTGGTGCTCAGGGGCTAGAAACCTGACGGGTTGGCCTGGCAAGCCTGCACCCGGCCTTGGGACGCGCTCAGGGAGGAGTGGGACTGTCCAGTGGGCTCACCTTTGGAGCACATGTTGGACGCCTTTGTTCCCAACAGATGCATTAAATAGGGGCTGGCTATGGGCACCTGGTGCTGGGTGTTCCGGCTGGTTCTAGGCCCCTCCTTGCAGTCCTGCCCAGCAGGCCGGATGAGACTTGGGCCTAAATGAGCAGTGTGGGGTGGGAACGGAGCTAAGAGAGGTGATGGGGTTCAGCAGTGCACTGAGCGCGGGCTGGGAGTTCCAGCCGGGGAGGCAGGAAAGCCCCGAGGTGGAGGCGGGCACTTGCGCAGGATTTGAGCCTGCAGTTTAAAGACCCCAGTGTTTAAACAGGAGTGTGGGTGAGCGACTGCGGCCTCAGGCCTGGGTGTGAAGCCTGCGGCAGTGGAGTGGGGGCTGTGCATACGGTGGTGCTCTACAGAGTTTGCAGGCCTGGGGGTCAGGGCGGCTGCAGCCTCCCTCCCCAGGGGTCAGCGCTCTACAGAAGACAGCTTGCTCTTGTGAGCGCCACCTCATTTGAAACACACAGTAACCAGGATCTGACTCAGGTCACTTGGGAGGTGTCCATTAGCAGGGGTCATTGTGGCCAGGAAGCCAGATGATTGGCAAAGCCACCTAATTCTAGTTGGCAGGAGGAACGTGCAGTGAGAGCATGATCGGTGTTTGGAGGAGCGGGGCTCAGAGGAGCTGGCCTGGCAGGAGGGTGGGGCATGCTGGTGTGCAGAGGCTGATCAGGGCTCTGGGTGGGGCAGGGGCATGGGGATCCCCAAGGCACTGACCCGGCCCTGTGTTCCCTGCAGGCACCCAGCTCAGCCAGGCCATCCTCCACCAGTACTGCCACCCCCCGAACCTGCCAGAGCTCTTCGGCACCATTCGCCAGCTTGACCTGGAGGACATCTTCAAGAAGAGCAAGCCTCGCTACCACAAGCGCACCAGCTCCGCCGTCTGGAACTCGCCGCCCCTGCAGGGCAGCAGGGTCCCCAGCAGTCTGACCTGCAGCCTGAAGTACTGAGGCAGGCCCGCCGGCCTTCTCTCCCATCTGTGTCTGGCTGTCCATCCCCCCCTGGGTCTCGTGCCCTCCTCCCTTGCGTTCTGTCCCTGAGGGTTGTTCTGTAAATGCTCTGGTGGCCCCGCCTGTGTGGAGGCTGCGCTCGGTGTGTGTTTGCGGAAGTGCCAGGCGCAGCCATGCTGGGCAGCACTGTGTAAATAGGTTGCTATAATTTTAGCCTGGACTTTGACAGGTATATTAATAAAGTTTATTTTTTTAAGCCTGCCGTGGGTTTTGTGAAGACCAGGGGCCTTGGCAGACCCTGGCCCCTGGCCCTGCAGCCATGTGTCTTGGGCCACCAGATGGGCTGGAGAAGCTGGGCACTGTGCCTTGTCCTTGTGCTTCAAGGTCACCTGGGTCCCACCCCCAGGGATAATGATGCGGTGGGTGATTGTGCTGCCATCCCTGGGCAACCCTGAGACACACTTCTGCCCTCATGATGGTCAGGAGCAGATCCTGGCGGGGGGTGGGGGGGTGGGGGGGGCGCCCTGTTTGTAAGGGCGGTGCTTATTCACTGGGAGAGACCTGGGGTTGAGGTCGGGAGAACTGGCCTCTTGACAGCTCAGCCACTTAAGGCAGTCGTCTCTCAGCCCCTTGCTGCATGGATGGTGCCGGTTGAGCTGCTTAACAGGATCAGAAAGGGATGATTAGAAAGGAGATGTCTCTTGAAACTACCTGGAGGCCAGTGCTTGCCAGCAGTTAAGATGTTTCTCCAATAAAACCAGGAAGCTGCTAATGAAATGCTTAGTGCTAATGGAAGCTGGCTCTGGTCCTGCTGAGAGCTGCCAGCGGAGTTCTAAATGTGTGAGGGCTGGCCCTGACCCTCTGCTGCTTCAGCCCCTGCAGCGGGTCAGTGGGCCAGACCAAGCCACGGCCAGTTCCTGTATAGTCTGCCTGGAACCACGCAATAGAAACGTCTCCACTGCTCTGCTCAGGGCAGAGGGAAGTAGCTGCAACAGGCCTGATGGCCGCAAAGCTGAAAATACCATGACCCTTTACAGAAAACATTTGCTCCTTTAGGACTAAACAAAGGATAAATTCAAGAGTGCTTTTCAAAAGGAGGAAATAGTGGACATACACGGTTGCCTGAAATCTAGAGGATTCCACTCATGCCAACTAAAACATTTTATGCTGCATTTAAATTTGGTGCACAATTCAAATTTGTTCCATATGTTCTCTTACTAGAAACTTGTGTTGAGTCAACTGGAGAGTGTCTTTGCCTAAAGTCACGATGTCAAAATATTACTTTCTGCCCTAGCTGGTTTGGCTCAGTGGATAGAACGTCGGACTGCGGACTAAAAGATCCCAGGTTTGACCTCAATCAAGGGCATATGCCCGAGTTGCAGGATCGATCCCCAGTAGGGGACGTGCAGGAAGCAGCCAATCCATGGTTCTCTCTCATCATTGATGTTTCTATCTCTCCCTCTCCGAAATCAATCAAAATATATTAATACAACAACAAAACCCCAAAATATTACTTCCTGCAAGCATATATATATATATATATATATATATATATATATATATATATATATATATATATATAAAGAGCCAGGGTCTGTAATGTCCAAAACGACCAAACGCCAGGCTGTGCACGCAGCAGGCTCGGCTGGGTGGGGACTGGCGAGCGGGCTGAACTGCTGACCTCTCGGTCCCTCCCCCCCAGCTCCCCTGGTGACGTGGTGACCCAGCACTCACTGCCGAGGGGGCTGTGGGCCCCAGGATGCCTCGGTGCTACAGCGGGAGGGGGCTGTGGGCCCCGGCTGGCCAGGGCACGTTGGAACTCTGGGTCTCCACAATCGGGGGTGTGGCCAGCCTTCAAATCAGACCCTGACAGGAGGGAGGTGGGAGCCCCATTCCTTGCAGAATCGGCCGTTGGATAGCTTGCTGTCAGTGGCCTGCCAGCCAGGAATCCCATTCACCTGCACCCCAGACCCTGGTGATCTGGGCAGAGGCAGTTAGGGGCAATCAGGCCTGCAGGGAAGGGCAGTAAGGGGCGATCAGGCAGGCAGGCAGAGAGGTTAGGGGCAATCAGACAGGCAGGCAGGTGAGCGGTTAGGAGCCAGCGGTCCCAGATTGCGAGAGGGATATCAGACTGCTGGTCGAACATCCCCCAAGGGGTCCCTGATTGGAGAGGGTGCAGGCTGGACTAAGGGACCCCCCCGCCCCCCGCACAAATTTTGTGCACCAGGCCACTAGTATTTATATAATGTTTCAGAAAAAGTTATTACTCAGCAAAAAGGCAGTTCCAGTTCTGCATCTTTACCAGCACTTGATATTGTCAGCATTCCTTATTTTAGCCATTTTAATAGATGTGTAGTGAAATCTCATCATGGTTTTCATTCACGTTTCTCTAATGGAAAGTTGGATTATTTACCATCTGTGTATCTTCTTTGATGAAGTATCCAAATCTTTTGTTCATTTTTAATTTCTTTTGCCTTTTAAATTGTTTTTGTTCTTTTTCTAATATTTTTTGGTTCATGTTTACATTGGGTAGTTTTCTTACTGTTGAGCTTAGAACTTTATGTATTTTGGGTACAAATTGGTTCTCAGTTACATGATTTGCAATATTTTCTCCTAGGTTGCAGCTTGTCTCTCCATTCACTTAACAGTGTTCTTCATAGAGCAACGATTTTTATTTGGGTGAAGTCCAGTTTATTAAATTTTTTTTCTTACATGGATTTTGCTTTTTGGTGGCATGTCTAAGAAACCTTTGTTTAGCCTCAGTTCTTAAAGATTTTCTACTATATTTTCTTCTAAATGTTTTATAGTTTAACATGAAATTTAGATTTATAATCTCTTGAGTTAATTTTTTCAAAATGTGAGGGTTATGGTTTTTGTTTGGGGACACATGGATGGATGTCTGGTTGTTTCAGGACCCTTTCTTGAAAAGACTATTCTTTTACCAATGAATTTCTTTTGTATGTTTGTCAAGAATCAATTAGCCATTTTAATATGGGTTTATTTCTGGACTTTGTATTCTCTTCCATTGGTCTATGCATGTCTCCTTTTGTCAATAGCACATGGTCATGATTACTGTAGCTTTTTGTGTCTTAAAAATCTGGTAGTGTGATTCCTACAACTTTATTCTTGCAAAATTATTTTGGCTTTTCTATCAGTTTTGCCTTCCTATGTAAATTTTAGAATCAGTTTGTCTATACAAAAGCCCTGCTGGGATTTTCACTGGGATTGAATTAAATCTATAGGATAAGTTTGGGGAGAGTTCACATATTTATGATGGGGAATCTTCTAAACCATGAATATGACATGTCTCCATTTATTTCCTTTTTTTGTTGTTGTTTCTTTCACCAGCATTATGTAGTTTCAGCACACAGACTCTGTACAAGTTTTATTGGATTTAGAGCTAAGTAATTATTTTCTTGGAACTATTGTAAATGGTGTTGTTTTCCTAACTTTGGTTTCTACTTGTTCATCGCTGGTATGTGGGCATACAGTTTATTTTTGTGTGTTGACGTTGTATCTTTGATGCAATGAAAGCAGTGCTTAGAGGGAGAGTTATGGCACTAGATGCTCTGTGAAGGGGAAAGTCTCAAATCAGTGACCCCCACTTCCACTTAAGAAAAAGCAGAGCAAATAAAAGTATAAGCAGAAGAGGAGAAATAACAAAGATAGAGCAGAAGCCAATGACATTGGAAAGGAAAAGGTAATAGAAAAAATGTAACCCAGAAGCTGCTCTTTGAGAAGCTCTAGAACAATCCATATACCTGTCCAGACTGAACAGGATTAAAAGAAATGACCAATGCCGAGAATGAGAGGTAAAACCACTAAAGGTTCTCCAAATATTATGAACAACTATGGCAATAATAAGAGAAGAAAATGTACCGTATCAATACATGAGGAAAACCATGTGATTAATAAATGCTGAAGGTGCATTTGACAATTCACTAATTTATGATAAAAGCTCTAAGCAAATCATAATTTAAAGGGAATTTCCTCGGTTTGATAAAGCACATTTAAGGAAAAAAATCTCTACCAAACATGGTGAATGGATGCATTCCTCCCAACAAGTTTAATGCAAGGCTGTCCACTGCATTGCTTCTGAACATTTTATAGGAGGTTCTAGCCAGTGCAGTAGAGCAAAAAGCAAAAGGCACTGTCAGTGAAGAATCGCTTCTCAGCTTTTTGGCTAAGATCAAGTGTAAAACTGTTTTCAGAGATGACTTGTCGAAAATCTGATAGTGTCTACCAAAGGATTAATAAGTGAGTTTAGCATGGTTGCAGGATATAAGATAAATATACAAAAATTAATTGTATTTCTATATACTTACCTTGAACACTCAGAAATTAAGAAACAGTGCAATTTATAATATCCAGAATTATATCTTAGGGATATATTTAATAAAAGGTGTGAAAGATCTGTACAGTAACACCTATAAAATATTGCATCAACAGCAGGTTGAATAAAGTGGTTTATGAATTTTCAGAGAACTTCCTAGAGAAGTCCAAATAACCTGAGGATTAGTGAGATGGGCAAGGAAATTGGTGAGCTAATCCTCACAGCAGGATCCTCTAGACCAGTGGTTCTCAACCTTCTGGCCCTTTAAATACAGTTCCTCATGTTGTGACCCAACCATAAAATTATATTCGTTGCTACTTCATAACTGTAATGATGCTACTGTTATGAATCGTAATGTAAATATCTGATATGCAGGATGGTCTTAGGCGACCCCTGTGAAAGGGTCGTTCGACCGCCAAAGGGGTCGCGACCCACAGGTTGAGAACCGTCGCTCTAGACTATTTATTCAGTTAATTAGGTTGGTTTATCATGTTGTGGGCAGCAAACTACCAGTTAGTAACCCTTGGCCTCCAACTGGCTGGAAATAGGATGAGGCCTGTCGATGACCGTCACTGTGCCAGAGGCCTACATTCTCTTAGTTTCAGAGTTGCTTCATCCTGCTCATCTTTCTGTTACAGCTGAAGGTCTGCGAGTTACACAGCCTGACTCCCTTCCACCTGCCTTCTTGGTGTTGTCGGTCAGTGATCTTTTTTAAAAAAGAAAAGAAGAAAGAATTGAACAGACGAAGGAACTAGGTTGAGCCATCAACTAGAGAACTGGATTGAGTCAGAAACTGAGATGCAAGCAGCTGAGCTAGATCTTAAGTGTCATCCACTTCCCTTCCATCTGATACGTCACCACTACCAGACACCCGACTGAAAGTCCCTCCTGGTTACTTTATCGTTCACATCAGTGCCTGAGCTGGACCTAGTGGCCTCCAAACTGTGCACAATCGAGCAAGTTTCTTACTTTCGGAAAGTTAGTCGACTCACTTGTTAAAATGGGAAATGTAATAGCTTACTGATCTGTAGCAATGATTAAATATGGTGAGTTATGTTTGCACATTATCTGACCATTGTTTGCAATAAAAATATCACTACTCTTTTAATTACCAGTATTATTATTAGGTACAGAATGTCATCCAAAGGACCTGTATGCAGGATGACAATGGTATGTTTGCAGTAATTTTAATGGCTTTATTTTATTTTAGTTTTTGTTAAACCTCACCTGAAGGTATTTCTTCCATTGATTTTTTAGAGAGAGTGAAAGGGAAGAGGAGAGGGGGGAGAGAGAGAGAGAGAGAGAGAGAGAGAGAGAGAGAGAGAGAGAGAAACACCTATGTGAGAGAGACACATTGATTGGTTGCTTCCCTCAGGCACCTGGACCAGGGCCTGGGATCAATCCTGCAGCCCAGGTATGTGTCCTTAACTGGGAATCCAACTGTTGATTCTCTAGTGCCCTGGCCAACACTCTTACCACTGAGTAACAACAGCCAGGGTTCAATGCCGATATTTTACTGAAAATTATATCCCCCCACCCAGCCCCTGGTAACTACCATTCTACTCTCTGTGCCTATTAATCTGACTGCTCTAGAAACCTCGTGTATAGAAATAATATATTATTGTCTTTCTGTGACTGGCTTACTTCACATGGTGTACTGTCCTCTAGGCTCACCCATGTTGCAGCATGTGACAGATCCCCTTGCTTTATAATGCCGAGTACTAGCAACATCCCTCCGCATGTATGCCCCACACTGTGCTTATCCATTCACCTGTCCATGGACTCTTGGCTATTGTGAATTATGCTACTATAAGATGGGTATGCAAGGGTGTGTTTGAGACACTGCATATATACTTAGAGGTGAATTTGGTCACATTGTAATTTTATGTGTAATATTTTCAGGGACTTCCAGACCCATTCTTCAGTGGCTGCACCAACTTATGTCCTCACCCAAAATGCACAAGTGTTTCTATTCTCCACATCCTTGCCAACACTTACAATTTTCCTTTTTGTTAATTGTGTTTTATTATTATTTGGACAGTAGCCATGACAATGGGTGTGAAAATACCAGGTGATGTTGACTGGAGATCTGAGACACAGACAGAAGGCACTGGGCAGAACTTGTAGTTGTGTCACCTCACCCACGGGTTCTGCACCAGAGCTCCCGGTAACAGGGACACTCTCCCGGGTTTGGCCCATCCTGTCTCTCCAGTCACAAAGCTTCCCTCCCACGGGGCTCTACTGTGTGTTTCGGGTAACACGGTTCCCGCGTGTCCTACACGCCTCGTGCTCTGTGGTGTGTTGTCTTCCCTCATGCTGTTCCCTCGGGTCCCTCCTCCTAACTTCTGTCATGTCCCAATTCTGTCCTGAGTGGCTCTGAAGTGTGCTCCCTGACACCAGACTGCCTCCTGCATGCCCCCCCTATTGGGGATCGAGCACAAAACCCCGGCATGTGCCCTAACTTGGATTCGAACCAGCGACCTCTTAGTGCAGGGGACGACACTCAACCAACTGAGCTCTGAGCTAGACCAGCCAAGGCCATCGGTTGCTTCTTTTATGGGCCCTGACCAGAGATTGAACCTGAAACCTTGGCCTATGGGGATGACGCTCTAAAAACTGAGCTACCCGGCCAGGGCTGAACAAATATACATATGTTTTTAAAATTGATTTTGAGAGAGAAGAAGGGAGAGGGAGAGAAAGAGAAAAACATCGATGTGAGAGAGCAACATTGATCAGTTGCCTCCCATATGGACCCCGACCAGGGATTGAACCCAAAACCTGGGTGTGTGCCCTGAATGGGAATCAAACCCATGACCCTTCAGTGCACCAAATGATGTTCTAACCAACTTAGCCACACCAGCCAGGGCTGAACAAATACTTTAAATTTTAAATTACTCGGGAACTGTTAAATGCTAGGGATATGATGGTGTACAAAAATGGTCACAGTCCCTGTCCTCATCAAGCTTATGTTTCTGGTAAAACCTGCTAGTGACTAGTGACCTTATAAACAATGCGTATTGATACTTTAGAACCTGTTTCTTTTTTAAAAAAATATATTTTTATTGATTTCAGAGAGGAAGGGAGAGAGAGAGAGTTAGAAACATCAATGCTGAGAGAGAAAATTTATTGACTGCCTCCTACATGCCCCACACTGGGGATGGAGCCTGCCCTGACTGGAATCGAACCGTGACCTCCTTGTTCATAGGTTGATGCTCAACCACTGGGCCACACCAGCCAGGCTCCATTGATTTTTAGAGAGAAGAGTGGACGGGAGGGAGGGTTGGAGGGGGGGGGGAAGATAGAGGGAGAGAGAGAGAGAGAGAGAGAGAAAGAGAGGAGAGAGAGAGAGAGAGAGAAACATTGATTGATTGCCTTCCACACAGGCCCCCTGACCCTGGGCCAGGGATCGAACCTGCAACCCAGGTATGTGCCCTTGACTGGGAATTGAAGGGTCGTACACCTGAGATCCTTTGGTGCATGGGCTAATGCTCTACCCACTGAGCTCACTAGCCAGGGCTCTCTGGTAGGTTTTTTTTATCTGAAAATGAGAGTGGACAAAGAAAAGGAACTGTCCAATTAATAAATATTCTGACTAATTATTATCCCCATAGTCTCACGTTTTTTGCAGTGTTAGATTTAATCATATGAAATTGCCAGTATTCGACTATTTGAAAAGATTCGTAATTGACCTATTGAAACAGCCATTACATATGGTTCAACCTAATTGTTGAATTTCTATTGGAATCATACGAATTATTTATGTTAGGGATAGCTGAAACCATGCAAAATTGTCTCAGGTATAAAGGAAACATACATTTGGAAAATACAATATAAACATATAATCAATGCAATCTATTCTGGAAATGCATAGAATCCAGTCTAGTATTTCTTACTATATTATGCTGATTTTCTGGTTTTTTTAAAATATGTTTTTTAAAAATATATTTTTATTAATTTTAGAGGGAGAGGAAAAGAGAGGGATAGAGAGAAACATCGATGAGAAAGATACATTGATTGGCTGCCTCCTGAATGCCCCCACTGGGATCTAGACCCCAACCTGGGCATGTGCCCTGACCAGGAATCAAAATGAGGACCTCTTGGTTCATGCGTCGATGCTCAACCACCGAGTCACACTCAGACTTAATATGTTTTAATTGATTTTAGAGAGGAAGGGAGAGGGGGAGAGTGAGAGAAACATTGATGTGAGGGAGAAATATCAACCGGCTACCTGCTGCATGCCCCCACCAGGGACTGAGCCTGCAACCCGGGCATGTGTCATGACCCGGAATCAAACCAGTATGCTTGTGGTGCGTGAGATGATGCTCAACCATCTGAGCCACACCGGCCAGGGCTGTGCTGGTTTTCTGGGCCAGTGATGCTATAGGATTTGGTTCCTGTATTTTAGTGTCTGGCAAAGGACAAGTCTGTTTGAAAATTTTGTTAGGATATTCCCTGTAATTTTTGAGCAAAGTATTTGTTGCTATAGGAGAGGAGAACATACTATTAGCTGATATTTAGTGTGTGAGATAGATAATTCTTCAGGGCTGTCTGTCTTTTCCCTTGTTTTCCAGTGAGTTAAATCAAGGAGTTGAGAGGCCACACTTTCCCAATTTCTAGTTTTAGACCAATTCTGTTATTCCATCCTACATCAGAAGGGGGCAGGGGTAGGCTATTCTTTGTTGTTCGATAGCACTCTAAGTTTTCTTGCTTAAGGAAGGCGATATGTTAAATTTAAAATTTTTTTGGTTTTTTATTTTTTTTTACTTCTTCCTAAGGAATTATCTCATCTCTTTACCATAAAATAAATTCAACTTTTTGGTTTATTTCCATAACTTAGTCACAGATTAGCCAGTGGGAGGAAAGATCATCCACAGAGAATGTTAGTAGCTGGAAAAAAAGTGTCCTTGGCCCTAATATACCTTGTTCAGGTTTCAGCCACATTCAGAGCTTCCCTCGCAAACGGGCCCTGTCTCTGCTTTCGGACGCCTGCACCGCACCAGCCTGGCTGCAGCTGAATGTCTGGGGTCTAGCACGCACGCAGGTAATATAACCTTTGAGTTCTCCACCCTGATGCAGAGGGACCAATAGCGGCATGCAGGCATCTTTCCACACACAGATTAGGGTTGATCTAGCCACCCCCTTTACCTGAGACACTTATTTAAAAGTGTTTGGTTTCTTTCTGGAGGAATCACAAACCAGTCTGTTATAAACCAGAGGTACGAATGTCTCTTTGCAAGAAAAGTTCCAAATAACTCTTATTTTACTTTTTCACCTCAAAACAACTCTTAGGTTTTAGACACATGGGAACCAAGAATTCGAGAGGCATTGACTAAATCTAGAAAAATGTGGGCACTAGAGTGGGCAAAGCAGATGGGGGGGGGAGCAAACATACTGGAAGAAATAGGATTTCCCCTTCCTCTCATACACTTCCTGAATCTAACCACAGAACTCTATTGCCTTCTCTATCACTTCTACAAAATTCCATAATTTAAAAAAAATACACTTACCAAAGCCCGGCCAGTGTGGCTTAGTGGTTAAGCATCAACCTATTAACCAGGAGGTCACGGTTCCATTCCAGGTCAAGGAACATGCCCAAGTTGCAGGCTCGATCCCCAGTGTGGGGCGTGCAGGAGGCAGCCAAACAATACTTCTCTCTCATCACTGATGTTTCTACCTTTCTCTCCCTCTCTGAAATCAATAAAAATATATTTTTAAAAATACACTTACCAGTGCTCGCTTCGGCAGCACATATACTAAAATTGGAAAAATACAGAGAAGATTAGCATGGTCACTGCACAAGGATGACCCGCAAATTTGTGAAGCTTCCATATTTTCAGACCCAGAGAAATAGAAACATCGAACAGACTGTCAAACCTCAGAGGGAAGGCAGGGGAGGGTGGGGGGCGGGGGGGGGGAAGAGTTCAACCAATGAACTCATATGCATAGATACATAACTCAAGGACACAGTGAGTGGTGAAGGCTTGGAGGGGGGGGGAAGGGTGGGGAGAGGGCAATGGGGGGGAAGGGACATCTGCAATACTTTCAACAATAAAGATTTATTAAAAATAATAAAAAATAAATACACTTATCATAATAAAGGATATAGTTTCAGTGTTGTTGGTGCTCTTTAACATAATTTATTTTTATTGATTTCAGAGGAAGGGAGAGGAAGAGAGAGAAACATGTGCCCTGACTGGGAATTGAAATGTGACATCTTGGTTCATAGGTTGAAGCTCAACCACTGAGCCATGCTGGCCAGGCTAATTAACTTTGTTTTTTTAAGGATTTTTAATTGATATTTAGAGAGAGATGAAGGGAGAGGGAGAAAAAGAGAGAAACATCAATGTATGAATGAAACATGGATTGATCAGCTGCTTCCTGCACACCCCCTACTGGGGTTTGAGCCCAAAACCTGGGTATGTGCCCTTCACATGGCAACCTTATGGTGCATGGGCTGATGCCCAACCAACTGAGCCACACTGAGATAATTAACGCTTTTTCCAATTCATAATTAACTTTTGACATTGGTTCACAATCTGGGTCATTTTACTTCTATGGCTGTCACCTTAGACTGTAAAAACCTAGAGTTTGTATTAGAATTTATTTGGTGCTGTCTACTTTTAGAGCAGAGAACTGGTGTTAAATCTTAGGATGCATGAAAATCCCACATTTTTTTCCTACATGCAATTCTATTTCTTAGAGTAATAGGACTCTCGTGAAATGGGAATTGAGGTGTCTTGTATCTAGTGTGCTTTGGTGTTCTGTATTATTGTGTTTTCTTTTTTTTTTTCTAGAGAAAGAGATGGTTCATCAATTTCCAGGAGATTAAAAGTTATGAAAATAATTTCTGAACAATCAGATTGTTTGGAAGGCAGAGAATGAAAAGAAATTGGATTGGGTGATTCCTGAAACTTATTCGGTATTTCTAGTTATAAAGTTTAGCCTGCCTAGTTCTCATATAATTTTTTTAATTTAAATTCTTTATTGTTTAAAGTATTACATGAGTCTCCTTCCCCCCCCCACACACACCCATTGACCTCTCCCCAGCCGCTCCCCCCTCCCCTGCTAATGCCCTCACCCCCCTACTGTCTGTGTCCATTGGTTATGCTCATATGCATGCATACAAGTCCTTTGGTTGATCTCTTACCCCCTCACCCCCTGCCTTCCCTCATAGGTTGGACAGTCTGCTTGATGCTTCTATGTCTCTGGTTCTATTTTTGTTCATCAGTTTATGTTGTTCATTATATTCCACAAATGAGTGAGATCATGTGATATTTATCTTTCTCCAACTGGCTTATTTCACTTAGCATAATGCTCTCCAGTTCCATCCATGTTGTTGCAAATGGTAAGAATTCCTTCTTTTTTACAGCAGCGTAGTATTCCATTGTGTAGATGTACCACAGTTTTTAAATCCAGTCATCTGCTGATGGGCACTTAGGCTGTTTCTAAATCTTAGCTATTGTAAATTGTGCTGCTATGAACATAGGGGTGCATATATCCTTTCTGATTGGTGTTTCTGTTTCCTTAGGCTATATTCCTAGAAGTGGGATTACTGGGTCAAATAGAAGTTCCATTTTTTTAAAAATATATTTTATTGATTTTTTACAAAGAGGAAGGGAGAGAGATAGAGAGTTAGAAACATCGGGCGATGAGAGAGAAACATCGATCAGCTGCCTCCTGCACATCTCCTACTGGGGACATGCCCGCAACCAAGGTACATGCCCTTGACCGGAATCGAACCTGGGACCTTTTAGTCCGCAGGCCGACGCTCTATCCACTGAGCCAAACCAGTTTCGGCAGAAGTTCCATTTTTAATTTTGTGAGGAAAAAATTATGGAAGGCTTCGTGTGTTGGAGTCCAACCCCAGCGGGTCCAGGGATCCCCAAAGGTGTGGACGGAGTCGGCGAAGAATGAATGACATGGAAACTGGGTTCAGTTCATCAGCATAGCGAGGTTCTCCCTCCAGGATCTCCAGCGAAGTTCTGGTGCCATGTTCTCTCGCTAGGTTCTCCAGCCAGGTTCTTTAGCCAGGTTCTATCCAGGTTCTTTTGCCATGTTCTGTCTAGGTTCTCCAGTGAAGTTCTGTAGCCAGGTTCTGTCCAGGATCTTTTGCCATGTTCTCTGGCTAGGTTCTGGTTAGGATCTGATCAGGATCTGATCAGGATCTGATGTTTATTGTCTTGTTACATCTGTATTTATACCAGCCGATTTTAATCCTGTCAATTTCTATTACAAAGGTTAGGGCGTTTCTTATCTCCATTCCAGGGAGTAAAGATTATGTAGTTTAACTACCCACCTGGCACTTAATTAAGGGGTTGTATCCCCTCCCTAACCTCAGGGAAAAATCCCCACCTGGGGAAACAACCTTTTTCGGAGAGGTGACCTTGGTTAAAACACATAGCGCCAAGAATGGGAGCAAACATAATTAAGAACAGTATGCCATATACGCCAGGGCCCTTGAAACATATGCTGTGCAGACGTTTCTTCTCTGGCAGCGACTGTGTCAAGCAGCAGGATGGACCGGCTCCCGGCAT
>NW_005871167.1:3021947-3023900 GCF_000147115.1 Myotis lucifugus | reverse complement strand
AGGGGCCATGCTAATCTCTCTGGTATCGATCCAATTTAGTATATGTGGCGCCGACGCGAGCACTCATATTCTTTTTAAAAAGTATTTTTACCCTCCTCCAAGGATATGTTTTTTATTGATTTCAGAGAGAAAAAAGGAGGGGAATTAGAGAGAGAGAGAGAGAGAGAGAGAGAGAGAGAGAGAAGGAAGGAAGGAAGGAAGGAAGGAAGGAAGGAAGGAAGGAAGGAAGGAAAGAAAGAAAGATGATGTGAGAGAGAAACATCGATGGTTTGCCTCCCTTATGCGCCCTGACTTGGAATTGAACCAACCACCTTTTGGTGTATGGAGCTACACTCCAGCCAGTTGGAGCAACACTGGCCAGGGTCTTTTAAAATAATGGTTGAACTTCGTCCTGTGCACCAAGAGATTGCTGGTTCAATTCCTGGTCAAGGGCACATGCCTGCATTTCTGGCTCAATCCGCAGTACGGGGCAAGCAGGAGGCAGCCAATTGATGTTAGGCTCTCACATCACTGTTTCTCTCTTTCCCTCTCCCTTTCTCGCTCTCTAAAAATCAATAAACTATTCTTAAAATTTTTATTGAATTTATTAGGGTGACATTGGTTAATAAAGTTATATAGGTTTCAGGTGTACAATTACATAATACATCATCTGTATATTATATTGTGTAGTCACCACTCCAGTTCAAGTCTCCTTCCGTCACCATTTATCCCCCCTTTACCTGCTCCACCTCCCCTCTCCCTTTCCCTCTAGTAATCGCCATACTGTTGTGTGTCTATGAGTTTTTTCCTTTCTTTGCCTAATCCCTTCACCTTTTTCACTCAGCTCCCCAAGCCCCATCCCCTCTGACTCTCCCAGAGGGACACACACTGGGGGCAGTAGAGTAATTAATCATAATGGAGCTAACATCTATTGAGTGTTTACCAAGTGCCAGGCACATTTATTTGTTTGTTTATTTATTTATTTAATTTTTTGTTAATCCTCACCCGAGGATATTTTTCCCGTTGATTTTTAGAGAGAGTGGAAGGGAGGGGGGGAGACAGAGAGAGACATTGAATGGTTGCCTCCTGCACACAGCGCCCTGTTGGGCCGGGGATGGAGCCTGCAAGCCAGGTTTGTGCCCTTGACCAGAATGAAACCTGGGACCCTTCAGGTCTGACGCTCTATCCACAGAGCCAAACCGGCCAGGGCAACCAGGCACCTTTATATGTATTGCCTTACTTCATTTCACTGCCATTTTAGGAATTAGATACTATTTATTTACTTTTACGATAAAAAAGTAAGGCTCAGACATGTGAAATAATTCTCCCAGCATCACTCGGCTTGTGAGTAACAGGACTAAACCAGAACTTAGATTTTATTCCAAACACTGCTAATGTGGGCATTATCTCTATTGTGCAAATGAGTGCATTAGAGATGTTAACTAACTGGGGTAAAGTCACATAAATGGTGACTAAACTGGGGTGTCAGGATTTGAACTCATGCCTACTTCTCTCTAAAACTCATGGTTTTAACTATTTTCAGTTCTAAGACATCATTAAGCATTAAGGAATGCAATAAGAGAAGACAGTGCATTGAGAATGTTAGAATTTTTTAAAAAGTCATTTTAGGTTGACTGCCATTATAAATCCCATTATAAATCAGGCCTTAACGTTTGAGGGTTTTGTACTATGTTAGGCTAAAGAAGAAAACATTAACTAAGGGGCCTTTAGAGCCCGGATAACTTGTTATATAACGCATGAGCCCCCCTGAGAGAAAAAAAAGTTTTTTTCAAAAAAAGGGGTCGGGGAGGGGCCCCCCTTTTTTATCTCCCGGGGTGCAAGTAAAAAAAAAAAAAACATCCTTAGGGGGGGCACCTCGCTCTGCCCCCCTCTTCGTGACGCGCGAGAGCCGCCCTCTTTTTGTATGAAATAAAAAAAAAGAGCGAGAGGGGTGGTTGTTTTCTCGTGTGCATT
>NW_005871167.1:2956836-3021382 GCF_000147115.1 Myotis lucifugus | reverse complement strand
TAGTTTTTTTTTTTTTCTTCTACAGCTCAGAGACGAGCCATTAAAAAACATCTCTGTGAACTTGAGTTTGGGCATAGATCCCAGGTTGGGTGAGTACCTCTAGTTGTGGAGACTAGGAAACAGTGAGATAAAGAGTCAAATAAGATAGTTGAAGAAACCACAAGGCATTATGTCCCAATGAAGCCGGGGGGAAAGGAGAAACACTAGGAACCGCGTTTTATGACATAGTCTTGTTGGATAATTCCTTCCCAAGCATGAAGTCATACCTGTAGGAATCTGAACAGCAGCGAGAGGCATCAGCCCATTAGCATGAGGACTAGAACTGTCCAAGGACACGAAACTAGTCATTTCCCACATTCTGTTTTGCTTTCCTCTGTTCTTTGGGGAGCCCTCCTGTTTGTTTTTTCTTCATGTACTAAGATCACTGTAAATATACAGGGTGTGTGTGTGGGGGGGGGAGTCCTGAGCTCGCCTCACGTGTTCTTAGTATGGTTTTCTTCACATGTTCTCCAAGGTAGGGTCCCAGTGGACAAGCTTGAAATCTTATAGCTGGTATCTAAGGGAAAATAATCCTCATGGTCTTTTCTTTTTTTTTTCTTTTAAATATATTTTATTTATTTTTTATAGAGAGAAAGGGAGAGGGATAGAGAGTTAGAAACATCGATGAGAGAGAAACATCGATCAGCTGCCTCCTGCATGCCCCCCACTGGGGACATGCCCCTAACCAAGGCACATGCTCTTGACCGGAATCGAACCCGGGACCCTTCAGTCCCCAGGCCGACGCTCCATCCACTGAGCCAAACCGGTCAGGGCTCCTCATGGTCTTTTCAAGAGAATCAGAACTTGTTCATGGAGGAAAGGGGATGGAATGGAAAGGGTAGACCTAAGAACTTTCCTTTTTGCTGGAACTACTGAGCCTGTGAAAAATTAAAAAATAACATCTTGGGCATTAGGACCCAGTGGTAGTGCCTCATCCAGACTCTGGGTTAACTTCTCCCAGTGACGTCAAGAAGCAGCCCAAGCTCATTCTTTACCCCCACCCCCTCATTTTTCTCCCTCTTGCTCCTTTTCTCTCCCTTTCTCCTCCCCCTCACTTTACTCTCTCCCTCCCTCCTTCCCCTCCTTCCCTCCCTCCCTCTCTCTTCCTCCCTCTCCCTCTCCCCCTCTCCCTTTCTCTCCTTTCCTTCTCTCTCTCTCTCTCTCTCTCTCTCTCTCTCTCTCTCTCTCTCTCTCTCCCTCTCTCTTCCCTCCCTGTCCCTCTCCTCTCTTAGCTCCCTAATATTAAAGAGAAAATGCTGCTATCAGTGACTTCCAGACCTGGGATTTCGACTTTGGGCTATAACAAGAACAACAAAAAGGTAGGGAAAGTGCTTTTTTTGGAATTCAGCTACTTCCTTTTCTGGGGATCCGGGAGTGCTCTTGGCTTCAACATTCTCCTTAAGTCAGGAAAAGGATTCCTCTTCTCATCTCAGCACCTCTCTCTTTTCCACCACTTTCTGGCATCTTTTCTCACCTGGTTCTGAAGTTCCAGGAATTTACAGTCTTTGTATGTGAGGCCTGAGAAGGCAGGAGAATTAAAAACAAGTTTTTATCGTTGAGAAATGAAGTTAGTTTGACTTCCTGCTGATATACCTAATCTCCACAGGGATAATATGTCATCTCAGACCCTGGCCCCTAGCCCACCCCCCTCCAATATTATTTTATCTTTTTGGTTAACTGTTTCTGTTCTCCCCACCCCACCTTCCTTCCTACCCGTTTGACCAGCATTATCAGGTAGCAGAAATATAGTTGGTGAAATCACAACAGCTTCATCAAGACCTGGGTATAGTCTTCTAGACGAGACCCTACCCCACCCAGCCTGAAGGGAAGGAGCCTTAAGAGAAGACATCCTTTAGGGTTAAGGCAGAAAGGTCTGCGATTCTGTGGGTTTTGCTGGTGCTTTGAGATCTGTCGATGGCCAGGCTCAGCAGGGATCCTTGGAGTCTTTGGGATTAACCAGAGGCCGCCAAAAAGTTATCTTTGCTGGGGCCCAGGGGCCCTCTGGAGAGAGGTGGACATCGTGCCAACATTTGCCAAGGAATATCCTTGGCAGTTTTTTGTTTGTTTGTTTTCTGACATTTCAGGGCATACAATGCTGATAGGGAGGAACTTCATGCTGTAACAGAAAAACCCTTTACCCTCTCTCAGTGTTGTAGCTGTTCTTTGAAGAAAAAAGGGACTATAGACATTTAGGGATCTTTTGATCACCTGATGGGAGTGTTGGAAGTGGGGAAGGATTCCTGCTGCTTTCTCATTTACCTAAAGAGACTATTACAGGTAGATTTAAACAGAGTATGTGATCGAGGCAGTGGGGAAAATGTTTAGACCCAAGACATTTAGCGTTAGTTTATAGGTGTTAGTTTATATGGTGTTCATTCTGTTTATATCCTTGAAAAAATATAGGTCTGTTGTTGGTTATTTATAATACATACACACATATTTATAACACATACACACACCTTGTATATGACTTTGATAGAGGGATCGTTCATCTGTCTTTCGTCTTTTCAAATCTTATATAGTACTATATGAAAATTTCCTTCCTAATTTTTCCCCTCCAAGTCTTTCCAGTTAACCAGACCCATTAAAATAAAGTAAAATGAATTACAGGAATTAGTTTTTTTCCTCCTAGGGGTTTCATGTATTTGATGCTATCTAAATCTCCTCTTTTCTTAGCTCTCTACTCCCTCCCCCACTTGTAGTATAAAACAAAACAAAATATTTAACCATCTTCTAAATCTAGGATAGCGTAGGGGACAAAGAGGTATGCTTATGGGTTTGTATTTAAATCTTATATCTCTTCTTGATAACTTGTAAGGTTTGAGAAGCAATTCAGGAAACATTGGCGGGGTAGGGGGTAGATAAATACTTACTAATATATTTGTCAAGAATTCTTTGGGTTCTTACACGTCAATGTTATGATGACATCACTTCGTGACTATATTTATGAGTCCTGTGTGTATGTGTAGGTTTGTGACTATTTGGTATATTTAGACTAAAGCATTACTATATTGTTCTTTGTTTTTGTGATAAAATATAGGGTTTAATGTGTTCACTTCTCTTTTGGGGAAAGTGTTTTGGATGGATTTGCTCATGTAATCTGTGCATTTTGTGTGTGTGTGTTAATCCTCACATGAGGATATTTTTTCCATTGCTTTTCAGAGAGAGTGGAAGGGGGGGGGCGAGAGAGAAACATCGATGTGAGATAGACACAGAGACACATGGACTGGTTGCCTCCCCCACAGTCTGAAGAGGGGGGTGCCCTTGACCGGGGAATTGAATCCTCAAACCCTTGACCCTTCAGTATGCACAC
This sequence comes from Myotis lucifugus, assembly GCF_000147115.1. Taxonomy (NCBI): domain Eukaryota; kingdom Metazoa; phylum Chordata; class Mammalia; order Chiroptera; family Vespertilionidae; genus Myotis; species Myotis lucifugus. Next base: position 3,018,030 of record NW_005871167.1, on the reverse strand, counting down.
TGATGCTTTTACCACTGACCCACACCAGCCACGGCTAATTTGTGCATTTTTATATCCAAGGTATAATTTTTAAAGTAACTTATTAATTTTTACTAGTAAATATAAGACATGCCAATTTAAAAAAAAACTTCAGCATAAAGAGGTTTATAAAATTAAAAATCAAGTCCTCCCTTCATGTTCTGAAGTTTATTACCCAAATCTCACCCTTCAAGGAAAATATCTGGCAGCAGTTTGGAATATGTATCCTACCAGACTTTGTATAAGGTAAAGTTATAATTTTATGTTGGCTTATTTGCCATTTCTATTAAGAATTCAGTTTCTTGCCTGGCTGGCGTGGCTTAGTGATTGAGCATCGACCTATGAACCAAGAGGTCACGGTTCGATTCCTGGTCAGGGCACAGGCCCGGGTTGCGGGCTCCTTCCCCAGTGTGGGGTGTGCAGGAGGCAGCTGATCAATGATTCTCTCTCACCGTTGATGTTTCTATCTCTCTTTCCCTCTCCCTTCCTCTCTGAAATCAATAAAAATATTTTTTTTAAAAAAAGAATTTAGTTTCTCAAGTAGAACAAGTCCAGGTAATAACGTTCTTGGACATGTCGAAAATATTAAAAATTGAAAGAACAATCAAACTCTAAACTTCTGAAAAAGTACAAATTATAAAATATCTGCTTTAAACAAAAACACACAGAGACCAATGGGATGGAATTGAGAGCCCAGAAATAAACCTACACATATATGGGCAATTAATTTACGATACAAGAGCCAAGAATACACAATAAATGGTGTTGGGAATACACAAATAAACTGGACAGCCACATGCAAAGAATAAAACTAGATCACTATCTTATACCACACACACAAATTAACTCAAGATGGATTGACGACTTGAATGTAAGAGCTGAAACAATAAAATACATAGAAGAAAACGTTAAGTACTAAGCTTCTGGACAATGGTTCACAATGGTGTTTTTTTTAAATTTGACTCTAAAGGCAAAGGAAACAAAAATAAATGAAATGGGTCTCCATCCAACTAGAAAGCTTCTGCACAGAGAGGAAACCATCAACAAAACAAAAAGGCAACTACCCAAATGGGAGAAGATATTTTCTTTTTTTTGGAGATGATATTTCCAATTAGAGGTTAATACCAAAATATATAAAGAACTCATACAGCTGTGCTCGCTTTGGCAGCACATATACTACAATTGGAATGATACAGAGAAGATTAGCATGGCCCTTGCTCAAGGATGACACGCAAGTTCGTGAAGCATTCCATATTTAAAAAACAAAAAAGAACTCATACAACTCAACAACAAAAAAATAAATAGTCCAAATAAAAAACAGGCAGAGGATCTGACTAGATATTTTTTTCAAGCAAGACATACAGATGGCAAACAGACATATGAAAAGATGCTCAACACCACTAATTATTAAGGGAATGCAAATCAAAACAACACATGTATAATTTCTAATAAAGGCAGATTTTTTCCTCAGGATGTAGTATTTTTGTTTGTTTGTTTGTTTGTTTGTTTGTTTGTTTGTTTGAATCCTTACCTGAGGATATTTTTCGAGAGAGAAAGACAGAGAGAAACATTGATGTGAGAGACACATCGATTGGTTGCCTTTGCACACACCCCGAGCAGGGCTGGGGATACACCCCGAGCAGGGCTGGGGATTGAGCCTTTAGCCTCGGTACATGCCCTTGACTGCAATTGAACCCAGGACCCTTCAGTCCCAAGCCTGATGCTCTTTCCGCTGAGCCGAACTGGCCAGGGCAAGATGTAGTGTTGAATATCCATTCCTTTCTTTGGAATTAAAATAGTCACAGAAGGGGGGAAATGTGGATTTCAAAGAGATTTTCTGTAAAATAATGTGGTACATTAAATAAATCTATTTTAATGGTCTTTAATTAATCTTAGTTCATTAAAAAAAAAAGGCTAAAGTAAAAAGATCTGTGTTCTAGGGTCTCAACACTGATTCTTCAATGTTGGAAAGAGTTGCCTCAGTAGAGATTTGCAGGTAGGTGAGATTGAAAGAGGAAATGTTTGGGACTAAAGGAATTTCAGACTTGTAAAGGGCTTAACCACACCTTCCCTGACATCATCTTCCTGGCATGTGTTATTATATTTTAACTCCTCAGAGCATCAACAATCATTTCCTTTGGGAAAAAATAAAAGGGACTGGGATAATTTGCCTTTCCCAACCTATTTTACATAAATTTCTGTTTTCTCTTGATCTTATATTGAAAAATCAATGGAGAGTGGGAGGCAATGATGAGCGTAAGACTGACTGGTGGGTGCCCTGGCTGGTTTGGCTCAGTGGATGGAGGGTCAGCCTGCGGACTGAGGGGTCCCAGGTTCGATTCCAGTCAAGGGCACATGCCTGGGTTGTGGGCTTGATCCCCAGTAGGGGTCGTGCAGAAGGCAGCTTATCAATCATCACTGATGTTTCTATCTCTCTCTACCTCTTCCTCCCTGAAATCTCTCTCTCTCTCTCTTTCTCTCTCTAGATATAGATATAGATATAGATATAGATATAGATATATACACTAGAGGCCCGGTGCACAAATTCGTGCACTGGTAGGGTCTGGCCAGCCCACCCTGATCGGGGCTGATTTGCACTGGGCTGGCCTGGGGGGAGGAGCCATGGGAGGTTGGCCAGCCCGGTCCCTATTGAGGTGGGGGGCCAATAGAGGTGGGGCCAGCCAGGGGGAGGGGCTGTGGGCAGTTGACCAGCTGGCCATGCCCCCTGGTCAAACTCCCAGTTGAACTCCCAGTCAAGGGGACAATTTGCATATTAGCCTTTTATTATATAGGATAAAAGGCCGACTGGTGGGCTTTGCCAGATCTTTACTTTTTTAAAAGCTTGAGTTACCTGAAATTTTCAGAGTTTACTCAAGAGAGAAGAAAATGAGAAGCAATACTATAAATTGTTTATAGTTCAGACAAGGAGAAAGAAATTTCTTTTGTTTACTACATTTTCATCTAGTTTCCATCAAATTATATTTAGTAGAACTGTGGACTAAGAACTTTTAGTTTTAACATCTTTGATTGGGGCAGCTATTAGTTCTGTTATCAGTAATACAATTAACTCAGTTGGTTAACGTTTAGTGGTAATGTCTTTTCATTGATCCTCCTTTCCTGTTTTTGTACTATTACACAAATTTATGGTCTCATTACAGATTATCTTTACTTTGATAATAAACATCTAGCATGATCTCCTTACCTCCTATTTCTCTTCCCCTAATCCTTGCCCCCAGGTAATTTTATACCTGCTGCCAGAACAACCTTCCAACATTCCAGTAGTCTAGTGCTGAGCATTTCTTTTTTTTTAAAATAAATCTTTATTGTTCAGATTATTACAGTTCCTCTTTTTCCCCCCATAGCTCCCCTCCACCCAGTTTCCACCCAACTCCATGCCCTTACCCCCCCACACACACACTGTCCTCATCCATAGGCGTATAATTTTTGTCCAGTCTCTTCCCGCACCCCCCTCACCCCCTTCTCCCCGAGAATTGTCAGTCCACTCCCTTTCTATTATATTCACCAGTTTATTCTGTTCGTCAGATTTTTTATTCACTTGATTTTTAGATTCACTTATTGATAGGTATGTATTTGTTGTCACTTTGTTGTTCATAATTTTTATCTTTACCTTTTTCTTCTTCTTCCTCTTCTTAAAGAATACCCTTCAGCATTTCATATAATATTGGTTTGGTGGTGATGAACTCCTTTAGCTTTTTCTTGTATGTGAAGCTCTTTATCTGACCTTCAATTCTAAATGATAGCTTTGCTGGGTAGAGTAATCTTGGTTGTAGGTTCTTGCTATTCATCACTTTGAATATTTCTTGCCACTCCCTTCTGGCCTGCATAGTTTCTGTTGAGAAATCAGCTGACAGTTGTATGGGTACTCCCTTGTAGGTAACTAACTGTTTTTCTCTTGCTGCTTTTAAGATTCTCTCTTTGTCTTTTGCTCTTGGCATTTTAATTATGATGTGTCTTGGTGTGGTCCTTTTTGGATTCCTCTTGTTTGGGGTTCTCTGCACTTCCTGGACTTGTAAGTCTATTTCTTTCACCAGGTAGGGGAAGTTTTCTGTCATTATTTCTTCAAATAGGTTTTCAATATCTTGCTCTCTCTCTTCTTCTGGCACCCCCTTAATTTGGATGTTGGTACGCTTGAAGTTGTCCCAGTGGCTCCTTACATTATCTTCATATTTTTGGATTCTTTTTTCTTTTTGCTTTTCTGGTTGGGTGTTTTTTGCTTCTTCATATTTCAAATCTTTGACTTGATTCTTGGGATCCTCTAGTCTGCTGTTGGATCTCTGTATATTATTCTTTGTTTCAGTCAGTGTATGCTTAATTTCTAGTTGGTCCTTTTTCATATCCTTGAGGGTCTCACTAAATTTCTCAGAGGTTTCTAGAAGATTCTTGAGTAACCTTATAACCATGGTTTTAAACTCTATATCCAGTCGTTTGCTGTCCTCCATTTCTTTCGTTTGTGACCTGTTTCTTTGTCTCCGCATTTTGGTTGCTTCCCTGTGTTGATAGAGTGGCTTTGTGTGCTAGGTGTCCTATAGGGCCCAGTGGCTCAGCCTCCCTAACTACCTGAGGTGGGCACTCTTGGTGCACCCCTTTGTGGGCTGTGTGCACAGTCTTGTTGTAGTTAAGCCTTGATTGCTGTTGGTATCACTGGGAGGAATTGACCATCAGGCCAATTGGCTGTGAGGACCAGCTGTGTCTGCAGTGGGAGAACTTCTGTGCTGTATACACCCTTATGGGGCAGGACTTGCTTCAATGGGGCTTTGGTGCTCACTGAGTCTGCCCCTTGAGTGTGTCACTTATGGATGTGAAGAGTTGTACTCTGTTATGGTCTCATGCTGACCACTGGGTACACTGGCTCTTGGATCTCCAAGGAGGTGCAAAGTCAGCCACTGCCTGAGGCCACCCAGCAGGAGCTACAGAGAGATCTGCAGATTCCCCCTCTTTGTTTGTGGTTTGGAAGTGCCCAGACAAGGCCCGACTGTGAAGCAATGCAGGTTGCTGTCAAGCCTTGGCCTTCTTTTGGAAGCTTTGGCACTCTTTGACCCAGCAGCAGTTTGTTAGGTTTTACGTTGCAAAAGAACAGGCCATTCATATGGAAAAGCCTCTGCTCACAGCTTGGGTGGGGTTGTAAAATTGGGTGGGGCGGGATCTCAGGGAATCACCAGGGCGGAGCAACCAGCAATGGCTGCCAGTCAGCCACTCCTCGGAGAGGTTCCCAGGTCTCTGTGTCCCGTGGCCCCATGCAGGCACCTCTGTGAGAAAGCTGCCCTCGTGTTCCTGTCCCGATGCCAGACAGTCCAGTTTCTCCCCGTATGATTCTGGGTCCCCAGAGTCTCGCCCAGAACTGGAGTTTAGAGCAATCGGGAGCTTCTATCTCCCTCCCGATTGAACAGCCTACCCAGTTGCCAGCCCATTTCTGTGCGCGCCTTCGTACCTCCGAACTTCCGCACCTCCGCACCTCCTACCAGTCTCAATGTGCTTTTCTCTTTCCTTCTAGTTGTATAACTTCCACTCAGCCAGCCTTCCCATGCTTCTGGATGATATCCGTTTTGTCTTTTAGTTATAGTTTTGATGTGGTTGTGTGAGACAGCAAGTACAGGTGTGTAGCTATGCCGCCATCTGGGTTCCTCCCCTGCTGAGCATTTCTTGTATCAAACCTTTTTTTAAAAAAATATTTTTTTATTGATTTCAGAGAGGAAAGGAGAGGGAGAGAGAGGTAGAAACATCAATGATGAGAATCATTGGTCAGCTACCTCCTGCACGCCCCCCTAACCCCCACTGGAGATCTAGCCTGCAACCCGGGCATGTGCCCTGACCAGGAATCGAACCGTAACCTCCTGGTTCATAGGTAGACCCTCAACCACTGAGCCACGCCAGCTGGGCTGTATAAAAACTTTTAATGACTATATAGTACCTGCTAAACAAAGTTCAAATCCTTAGCCCAGTACTCACTATTGATCTAGCCTTTCCTTATCTTCCCCATCTACCCCCATTAACTACAAAAACCAGGGAAAAGAAAGGATTGCAACCCAGTACATGCAGACATGGCAAGCTATACTGCCCTGTGTGCCAAGATGGAGAGGTACTTATAGAGAGGAAAAAGGAAGTTAAGGGGAGAGGCAGTTACAACCATAGAGTTTCATTTAAGCATAGAGTTCTTCCTATAGGGTTCTCTCTCTCTCTCTCTCTCTCTCTCTCTCTCTCTCTCTCTCTATATATATATATATATATATATATATATATATATATTATTGATTTCAGAGAGGAAGGGAGAAGGAGAGAGAGATAGAAACATCAATGATGAATCGGCTGCCTCCTGCACACCCCACACTGGGGATCAAGCCTGCACACCGGCCTGGCAGGTTCTCTTGATGCCATCGAATGCAAGAACTCATCTCATAAGCCCAACTCCTTCCACAGATCCTCCCAAATGATCAGGTTCATTAAGTTTCAGTCATAATCTTTATCATTCCCCATGATTCCATACATTCACTCTGGTTTAGCCAGTTGTGTTACCTATAGTTCTCTGGATATATCCTTTGATTGTTGGTTTATATTTCTCATGCTATAAGAAAATATTCTGTAAAACAAAAATATAGGTAAAAAACGGGACAGGGAAAATAAAGATTAGAATAAGAGGTCAGTTGGAATTAAATGCAAATGTGCAAACCATAATTTTATCCTGAAAGATGAAGATGGAAGGATAGTCGTTGATTTTGTCAGTGTAGGGGTGGTTGGTGACTTTGACAAACAATTTCAGAGTGGGGAGCAAAAAGCAAGGTTGGAGGGGGTCATTGAGTGAAACAAGGTAAGGAAGTATACATGGGGTGTGTACAGACCAATCTTTTAAGAACTTTGATTAAGATGGAGAGCAGAACCCAATTAAAAAATGGGCTAAAGATCTGAATAGATATTTCTCCAAAGAAGATCTGTAAGTAGCCATGAAAAGATGCTCAGCATCATTAGCCATTGAAGAAATGCAAGTCAAAACAATGAGCTATCACTTCACCCTCTCCAGGATGGCTGTAATGAAAAAGACAGGTAGTGATGTAGAACAATTGGACCCTTCATACACTGCTGGTGGGAATGTAAAATGGGCAGTTTCTTTGGAAAGCAGTTTGGCATTTCCTTAAAAGGTTAAACACATTTCTGGTTTATACCCAAGAGAAAGTAAGATCTATGTGCAGGGGCATGCTAGTAGTGGCGCCCGAGAATAGGGAGAAGGCCGCTGAGGAGCGCGGAACAGCAGGTGATGGTCCCACAGAGGCCTGATCGCTGAGACACTCAGTCCACTGGGAAGCATGAGTGGTTCCAGGCAGCAGTCGCTGTTCTTCATCACACTCTGGATCCACAGGAGCTCTGTGCTGTCGGGATGACATCGCACAATGAGGTGGCGGACCCTGAGATCGGAGTACACAAGTAAGATGTGCAGGCAGTGGCTGGTTTTGCACCCAGCTATTCTTGCTTCACCTGTGCCTGGAATATTTAGCCAAATTTGGGTGGTGATGGCAATCCCATTTTATAAAGCTGGAAAACTTAATGGCTGTATTGAAAAGTATGGATTTAAGGTGGAGGCACCACAAAGAATAACTCCTGTAATTCTTCAAAACGGCCTTTTATATTCACTCACGGCTAGACTTGCTCCAGCCTGGAATAAAACTGGCTATCTCTTAGTACAATAAATAAATAAATAAAATAAAAGATGTCTACACAAAAACCTGGATACCAATATTCATAGCAGCATTGTTTATAATAGTCCAAATATTTCTCAATGATGAATGGAGAAATAAAATGTTGCGTATACCCATACAGTAGAATTTTTAATTTTATTCAATAAAAAGGAAGAGTACTGATACATTCTACAAAATGGATAACCCTGAAAACATTATGCCAGTGACAGAAGCCATTCACAGAAAAACACATATTTTATATTTTCATTTATGTGAAACATCCAGAATAGGCAAATTCCCAGAGACACCAGATTGGTGGTTACCTAGGTCTTTGGGAAGGGGGATGGTTGGAGGGGAATGGGAGGGACTGGTAATGGTGGGTAATGGGTTTCGTTTTCAGGTAATGAAAATGTTCTAAATTTTTTAAAAAATATGTTTTTATTGATTTTAGAGAGAGGAAGGGAGAGGGAGAGAAAGAGAAACATCAATTGGCTGCCTCCTGCACACCCACTACTGGGAATCAAACTGGCAAGCTCTTGGTATGTGGGATGGTGCTCAACCAACTGAGACACACTGGCCAGGGCGGAAATGTTCTAAAATTGATTGTGGTAATGGTTACACAACTCTGTGATCCAAATACCATTGATTTATACTTGAAATGGGTTAATTACATGGCATATAAATTATACATCAATACAATTATTTTTTAAAAGATGGGGAGCAGAGAAATGAGGTAAAGGCTGGCAGAGGATGGGGATGGTGTTGAGAGAATTTTCTTAAAGACGGGAAATAAAGGCTGGTGTGGCTCAGTGGGTGAGCATTGACCCAGGAACCAAGAGGTCACCGGTTCAATTCCTGGTCAGGGCACATGCCCAGGTTGCGGGCTCAATCCCCAGTAGGGGGCCTGCAGGAGGCAGTCAATTGATGATGTTTCTCTCTCATCAATGTTCCTATCTCTCCATCCTTCTCCTTTCCCCTCTTTCTAAAAAAAAAAAAATCAATAAAAACATTAAAAAAAAAAAGATGGGAGATAGATATGGAAGCCAAAATATAAAAAGAATCATGACAAGTTCCACTTATTTTCCAAATATATGTCATTATTTCTATCCCTCGCACTCTCTGATCCTTTTGTTGATGGGCCTTATGTACTCAGCCTCTGATTCTTTTGTTGTTTCTTCCTTTTGGAATGGCCTTTTTGTTCATTTATGCGCTCCACCCACATTCATTAAACAGCTGCAACCTGTTACGCGTTGGGGCTAGGCGAGGTTGTGGCCCTTTAAGAGCTCGCAGTCAAAATTGCCTTTCAAAACCCTGCCTATCTCTTTAAGTTCAGCTGAAATGTTACCTTTTCTGTAAAGCATCTCCAAAATCTCCACCTCCCTTTTTCTGAGCCTCCATCATACTTTGTACTTCTTTTAAGGTTTTTATGTAATTTTGCATTGTATGGGAATCATTCAGGTGATTGTTTTATCCTCATTGCTGGAGTGCGTACCCTGTAAAGGTTATTCAGTTTATTGTTCTCCAGAACACCTGATACAGCACCTTCAGCCTATGTAGTAGTTATTTTAAAAATACATCCTGCCTTGGCCAGTGTGGCTCAGCTGTTCGGGCAGTGTTCCGTTGGGCACCAAAAGGTTGCTAGTTCGATTCCCAGTCAGGGCACATGTCTGGGTTTCAGGCTCCATCCCCAATGGGGGACATGCAGGAGGCAGCCAATCGATGTTTCACTCTCACATTGATATTTCTCTTTCCCTCTCCCTTCTCCTCTCTCTAAAAATCAATTTACAACAAATACACGTCTATCAACAAGTGAATCTAAAAATCAAGTGAATAAATAATCTGATGAACAGAATAAACTGGTGAATATAATAGAATCAGGGGCATAGAAAGGGAGTGGACTGACTATTCTCAGGAGGGAAAGGTGTGGGGGGGTGCGGGAAGAGACTGGACAAAAATCGTGCACCTATGGATGAGGACAGTGGGGGAGTAAGGGCAGAGGGTGGGGTGGGAACTGGGTGGAGGGGAGCTATGGGGGGGGGAAAAGAGGAACAAATGTAATAATCTGAACAATAAAGATTTAATTAAAAAAATAAAAAATAAAAATAAATTTAAAAAATTTAAAGGCTATTAAAATATATCCTAATAAGTGTAATTTAGTTAATGTTAGGCATTCAATTAAGGTTAAGCAAAGAGGGCAGTATTATATTCTATATAAAATGTGAAATGTGGACTTAGAGCTGAGTTTAAATGTGGCTTTTGTCACTTAAAAGCCATGACCTAGTTCCAAGTTTCTTAGGCTCCCTGACCTTGTATCCTTCGTTGTAAAGTACTGATATCCTTTATTGGGTTATTTTGAGGATCAGTAATATTTATTTTTTTTAAATATGTTTTGACCCTAGCCAGTTTGGCTCAGTGGATAGAGCATTAGCCTGTGGACTGAAGGGTCTCAGGTTCGATTCCAGTCAAGGGTATGTACCTCCGTTGCTGGCTCAATCTCCTGGCATGTGCAGGAGGCAACCAATCGATGTGTCTCTCTCACATTAATGTCTCTCTCTCTCTCTCTCTCTCTCTCTCTCTCTTCCATTCTCTCTAAAAATCAATGGGAAAATATCCTTGGGTGAGGATTAACAGCAACAAAAAATATGTTTTTATTGGAGAGAGAGAGAGAGAGAGAGAGAGAGAGAGAGAGAGAGAAACATTGATCGGCTGCCCCCTGCTGGGGATGGAGTTGCAACCCAGACTTGTGACCTGACCAGGAATGGAACCAGTGACCTCTTGGTACATGGGACGATGCTCAACCAACTAAGCCACACCAGCCAGGGTCAGGATCAGTAATATTTATACTTACAATCACATACCAGCATGTAAATAGATTGTTATTTCTTTTATCAAAAAACCCTTTTTCTTGATACCATTTTTTCCTGCTGCTGCCTCATTTCTCCTCTTCCCTTTATTTATTTATTTTTAATATATTTGTATTGATTGAAGAGAGTGAGGGAGAGAGAGAGAGAGAGAGAGAGAAACATCAATGATAAGAGAGAATTATTGATCAGCTGCCTCCTGCACACCCGATCAAGCCTGCAACCCGGGCATGTGCCCTGACCCAGAATCGAACCAGGACCTCTTGGTTCATAGGTCGCGCTCAACCCCTGAGCCTCACTGGCTGGGCTCCTTTTTCTTTTAAATACTCATCTGAGGATGTGTTTTTCATTGGTTCTAGAGAGAGAGGAAGGGCGAGGGGGAGAGAGAGAGACAGCGAAATATCAGTGGGAGAGAGAAACATCAATTGGTGCTTCCCTTATGCACCCTGATGGGGATTGAACCTACAACCTACGTGTGTGCTCTGACTGGGGATTAAACCCGTGACTGTTTGGTGCAGGGGACGACGCCCTAACCAACTGTGCTACACCTGCCAGGGCAGACTTTCATATTCTTTTTCTGTTGTTACTCCTCATCCAAGTATATCTTTTCCATTGATTTTTAGAGAGAGTGGAAGGAGGGAGGGAGGGGTGGGGAGAGAGAGAAACACACCGATTGGTTGCCTCCTGCACACACACCAACCAGGCTGGGGATCTAACCTGCAACCCAGGTATGTGCCCTTGACCAGGAATTGGACCTGGGGCCCTTTGATGCTTGGGCTGGTGCTCTAACTACAGAGCCACACTGCCAGTGCCAGACCTTCATATTCTTTCTTTTTTTTTAATCTTTATTGTTGAAATCAGACTTTCATATTCTTGAATGGTCAGTTCTTAACCCTCATCTTACTTAATCTGTTACCAACACTTGACACAGTTTCTTGATCACCCTGTTCCTCAAAACATGTTCTTGCCCTAGCCAGTTTGGCTCAGTGGATAGAGCATCGACCTGTGAACTGAAAGGTCCTGGGTTCAATTCTGGTCAAGGGCACATACCTTGGTTGCATGCGGGAGGCAACCAATAGATGTGTTTCTTTCACATTGATGTTTATCTATCTCTCTGTCTCGCCCCTTCCCTTCCACTCTCTAAAAAAACCAATGGAAAAATATACCCCCCAAAACAAACAAAAGCACACTTTCTTGATTGGGTTCACAGAACACCACACTCTCCTATTCCTCTTGTATTTATGGCCTCTCTTCTTTATCATCTATATGTGACAACTCTCCTGATCTCCAAACCTTGTAGACTCACTCCTTGAGTTTTTCTGTCCACACTTCTCCCTTTATAATTTTATTCAGCCTCGTAACTTTAAATATCATCTATATGTGACAACTCTCAAATTATATTTCCACCCTGGACTGCCCTCCTGCTTCCCAGATTCATATATTTAACATCACAGGTAGCACCACCATGTAGATGTTTATTAGACATTTGAAATTTAACATGTTTACAACAAAGCTGCAGCCTGCTTCCTGCCTGTCCGCCCGCCAAAACTGTCCTCACTGTCTTCTTCATCTCAGTAAATGCTAACTTCATTCTTGCTGGTACTCCGGGCCAAAAACCTGGGCTTACCCATAACACTAGTACAGTGATGGCGAGCCTATGACACGCGTGTCAAAGGTGACACGCAAACTCATTTTTTGGTTGATTTTTCTTTGTTAAATGGCATTTAAATATATAAAATAAATATCAAAAATATAAGTCTTTGTTTTACTATGGTTGCAAATATCAAAACATTTCTATATGTGACACGGCACCAGAGTTAAGTTAGGGTTTTTCAAAATGCTGACACGCCGAGCTCAAAAGGTTCGCCATCACTGCACTAGTACCTACTTTATTGATAACATAGTTAATGATCATAAGGTGAGCAATTATAACTAAAATTACCTATGGAAGACATGATTCCATTCTCTTTATTCTTTTTTGCGTAGAAAGACGTCAACAGTGTCTGTCATCTTAAAAAATAATAAAGAGAAAAGCTGCTTTAATTTCATGTCTCCTGCCAGTTACTGTCCCATTGTTCTGATCCTTTTTATGATCAAGCTTCTTTTTGTTTAATCATTACTATCCTTTATTTATTTTTTCAAAGAGTACATTTATTTATTTATTTGTAATCAAGCTTCTTGTAAGAGAAGTTCTATAGAGTATTTTTTTTTCCAATCCTCACCTGAGGATTTTATGGAGAGAGAGAGAAACATTGATGTGTAAAGGAAACATTGATCAGTTGCCTCTTGTAAGCTCCCCCCCCCCCCCCCCCCACGTCCCAATCAGAGATCAAACCTGCAACCTAGATAAGTTCTCTGACCAGGAATAGAACCTGAAACCTTTTTCTTTTGGTGTGCAGGATGACACTCAACCAACTGAGCCACCCCGCCAGGCTGTATTTGTTTTTTATTTATTTTATTTTGTATTTATTTTTAATTTTGGTAAAATGTACATTACATAAAATTTACCATTTTTGTCATTTTTACAAAACTTTTTTATTGAATTTATTGGGGCAATACTGGTTAATAAATTATATAGGTTTCAGATATATAATTCTATAATATATCATCTGTATATTATATTGTGTGTTCACCACCCAAATCAAGTCTCCTTTCATCACCATTTCCCCCTCCCCATACCCTCTTCTACTCCCCCCGCCAACTTCTCTGGTAATAACCATACTGTTGTCTGTGTCTGTGCATTTTGTGTGCATGTGCTTAATCCCTTCACTTTTCCACCCAGCCCTGCACCCCTCTTCCCTCTGATAGCAGTCAGTCTATTCTCTGTGAGTCTGTTTCTATTTTGTCTGTTAGTTTATTTTGTTCATTAGATTCCACATATAAGTGAATTCATATGGTACTTATCTTTCTCTGACTGGCTTGTTTCACTTAGCGTAATGTTCATTTTCCCCATTTTTAAGTGGACATTATAATAGTGTTAAGTACATTTACTTACATTGCTGTGCAACCAATCTCCAGAACTCTTTTCATCTTGCAAAGCCGAATGTCTACATTCATTATTAAACAACTGCCCCCTCCCCCCCAGCCTCTGGCAACCACTGTTCTACTTTCTGTCTCTCTGAATTCTCTAAATGCCTCATATAAATGGAATCATATAGTATTTGTCTTTTTGCAATTGAATCATATAGTATTTGTCTTTTTGCAATTAGCTCATTTCATTCAGTATAATGTCCTGAAGGTTCATCCTTTTTTATTTATTGGTTGATGAGAGAGAGAGAGAGAGAGAGAGAGAGAGAGAGAGAGAGAGAGAGAGATTGACCCAGAGAGAGAGAGAGAGAGAGATTGACCCACTGTTCTACCTATCCATGCATTCATTGGTTGATTCTTGTATGTGTCCAGACTGGGGATTGAACCCACAACCTTGGTGCAGCAGATGATGCTCTAACCAACCGAGCTTGCCCAGCCAGGACGAGAATCTCCTTGCTTTTTAAGGCTGAGTAATATTTTGTTGAATGTATAGACCACATTTTGTTGATCCATTCATCTGTGAGGGACAGTTGGGCTTTTCCCATCTTTTGGCTATTGTGAATAATGTCGCTATGAACATGGATGTATAAATATCTCTTCAAGACTCTGTTTTCAAGTCCCTTTGGGTATATTCCCAGAGGTGGAATTGCTGAATCATATGGTAATTCTATTTTTAATGTTTTGAGGAATCACCATATTTTTTTTCCATGGCAGCTATACCATTTCACATTCCCATCAACAGTGCGCAAGGGTTCTTCTGATTTTTCCACTCCTTGCCAACACTTATCTTCAGTTTTTTTGATAGTAGCTATGCTAATGGTTGTAAGATGGTGTCTCGTAGTTTTGATTTGCATGTCTCTAATGATTAGTGATGTTGAGCATCTTTTCATGTACTTGTTGGCAGTTTGTATATCTTATTTTAAAAAATGTCTTTTTAAGTCCTTTGCCCATTTTTTAATGAATTGTTGGTTTTTTGTTGTTAAGTTGTTGTTCTTTATCTATTCTGAATATTAACTTCTTAGCGGATATGTGACTTGTGAATATTTTTTCATTCTGTAAGCTCCTTTTTACTCATGCTTGTGTTCTTTGAAGTATAGTTTTTAATTTTGATGTAGTTTAATTTATCATTTTTTCTTCTGTTGCCTATGTTTTTGGTGTCATATCTAAGAAATTGTCAAATCCAATTTCATGAAGCTTTCCCCCTTTGTTTTCTTTCAAGAGTTTTATAGTTTTAGCTTTTATGTTTAGGTCTTTGATCCATTTGGGGTTAATTTTTGTGTACAGTGTAAGGTAAGGGTCCAACTTCATTATTTTTTAATTCTTATTTTTTATTTTATTGATTTTAGAGAGAAGAAAAGAGAGAGAGATTCACTGATTTGTTGTTCCACTTATTTATGCATTCATTGGTTGATTCTTGGATGTGCTCTGATCAGGGATTGAACCCAAAACCTTGGCATATTGGGACAATGCTCGAACCAACAGCTGCCTGGCCAGGGTCCAACTTCATTCTTTTGCAGGTGGATATGCAGTTTTCCCAATTCCATTTGTTGAAAAGACTTTTCCCCCCCATCAAATGGGGAAATGAACATTCATAAGCTTTTAGTAGCGTGCTGTCCTAAGTAACATGCTAAAATCTCACACCCTCCTGCTCCGTCCCGCCTGGGACATGAATCATCCCTCTGTCTATCACAGTGATGGCGAACCTTTTGAGCTCGGTGTGTCAGCATTTTGAAAAACCCTAACTTAACTCTGGTGCCGTGTCACATATAGAAATTTTTTTATCTTTGCAACCATAGTAAAACAAAGATTTATATTTTTGATATTTATCTTATATATTTAAATGCCATTTAACAAAGAAAAATCAACCAAAAAAATGAGTTCGCGTGTCACCTCTGACACGCGTGTCATAGGTTCGCCATCACTGGTCTAGCATATCCAGTCCCTTAGTAGGCTTCTTGGTTGGGAGATTGGCTGATTTGGTATTGCAGTGCTTGTGTTAAGTAACCCGTGTTTTACTCAATAATGGCCTAAAAGCACAAGAGTAGTGATGCTGGCAATTTGGATATGCCAAAGAGAAACTGTAAAGTGCTTCCTTTTAGTGAAAAGGTGAAAGTTATCAATTTAATAAGAAAATTTTTAAAAACTGTGTGCTGAAGTTGCTAAGATCTATAGTAAGAACGAATCTTCTGTCTGTGAAATTGTGAGGAAGGAAAAAGAAATTTATGCTGGTTTTGCTATTGCACCTCAAACTGCAAAAGTTACAGCCATAGTGCATGGTAAGTGCTTAATTAAATTTGTGGGTGGAAGACCCACACAGAAAGTGTGTTCTGATTGCTGGGCCCGTGTTGCGGCAGAAAGCATTGAGCCTCTATGAAGACTTCAGGAAGGGAACCCCTGAAATGAGTGACATTACGCCATCTAATGCAAGTAAGGAATGGTCACACAGACTTAGGAATAGGTTTGGCCTGAAATACATAAAAATTGTTAGAGAGAAAGAGAGAGAGAGACAGGCCACATTCATATAACTTTCATTGCAGCATATTGTTATAATTATTCTATTTTATTGGTTATTGCTGTTAATCTCTTACTGTGCCTAATTTATAAATTAAACTTTATTATAGGTATGTATGTATGTATGTACAGAAAAAAGCATAGTATATACAGGGCTCGGTACTATCCATGGCTTTAGGCATCCACTGGGCGTCTTGGAACATATCCCCACAGATAAGGGGGGACTACTATATTTTCTATTTATCTTCTGTTTATCTCCTATTCCTTCTATGGATATTTAAAAAATATCTGCTATCATATTTTTAATGTCCAAGAACTTTTGTCTCTGTAAGTTCCTTTTTTTTTGTTTATTTATTTATTTTTTGCTTCATCGATGAAATACTTTTGTTTAAAATTTTTGAGACTTTTAATTATTATTGAGTTTTTCCACTAAGTCACAACCTGTGCTCATTCAAACGGCACCTGTGCAGCCTTTGCTTTAAAAATAACACATTTTAAATTTGAGGTGACCCTGATCAGCGAGGCTCAGTGGTTGAGTGTTGACCTATGAATCAGGAGGTCACAGTGCAATTCCAGGTCAGGGCACAGGCCCAGTTGCAGGCTCCATCCCTAGGAGGGGGCGTGCAGGAGGCAGCCAATCAATGATTCTCTCTCATCACTGGTGCTTCTCTCTCTGTCCCTCCCTCTTCCTCTCTGAATCAATAAATACATATATTTGGAGAAAAAAATTATTATTGAGTTTTTTCTTCTATTTTATCTCTTTTTCTTTTGAATTTCTTTGTGGGGAGGGGGGGTGTTCTGTTTGTTTTGGTCATTGACTTCAAAGGTTTTCCTTAAATGTCTCATGCGATTTGGCTGTTTAAGTGGAAGGTATTGACAAAACAGATGGAAGCCCTGCTGGGAAGGGGAAACCTCACTATGGGTGACCAAGCTGTTGCATAGGAACAGACCTGGAAGTCGTCATTTACAGAGCTTTTCTATTGGGCTGGTCAGTTTTCCCAGAGAGAAATCCTCCAGTCTCCTAGGAGGGGTGCGGTTGGAGAAATGGCTGTGGGTGTTACTTAATCTCCGTGTTTTCAGTTTAGCCCTTGTCCCACTCAGCAGTGGCTGTAAATCCAGAGTTCCCCGGTGCGGCCTCCACAGAGTAAACTGGTTTCCTCCTGGAGAAGAGGTAGCAGTAGGGCAGTGGTAGCCTGATTGCGTGTCTAACACCCCAGTCTTTTTAGGTACTTGGTGCTTCTAATTTCTTTTTTTTCTTAAAAAGTTATTAAAAATTTTGTTTGTTTTTAAAGGATTTTTAAAAATCTTTATTGTTGAAAGTATTACATATTTCCCCTTTCCCCCCATTGACCCCTTCTTTCCCACCTCCGTCCCCCACCCCCACCCCCACCGCCCCAGGCCTTCATCACCATATTGTCTGTGTCCATGGGTTATGCGTATATACATGTAAGACCTTAGGTTTACCTCTCCTCTCCTCCCACCAACCTCCCCTTCCCTCTAAGATTCGACAGTCTGTTTCGTGCTTCTGTGTCTCTGGATCTATTTTGTTCAACAGTTTATTTTGTTCTTTAGAGTCCACATATGAGTGAGATCATGTGATTCTTGTCTTTCTCTGACTGGCTTATTTTGCTCAGCATCACACTCTCCAGGTCCATCCAAGCTGTTGCAAATGGCAGAATTTACTTCTTCTTCTTTTTTTAAAATATATTTTTATTGATTTCATAGAGGAAGGGAGAGGGAGAGAGAGAAAGAAACATCAATAATGAGAGAGAATCATTGATTGACTGCCTGCTGCACACCCCCCACTGGGGATCAAGCCCACAACCTGAACATGTGCCCTTGGCAGGAATCAATACCAGGACCCTTCAGTCCCCAGGCCAATGCTCTATCCACTGAGCCAAACCAGCTAGGGCTTTACTTCTCTTTTTTTAATGTCTGAATCATATATATCTCACATTTTCTTTACCTATTTATCCATTGATGGGCACTTAGGTTGTTTCCATGTCTTAGTTATTGTGGCTAATACTGCAATGAACATGGGAGTACAGATACCTCTTAAGATAGTGATTTCATCTCCTTAGGATACATACTCAGAAGTGGGACTGATGGAACTGATGAAGTTCTATTTTTAATTTTTTGAGGAAGCTCCATACTGTTCTTATTTTTATTTATTTTTGTAGATGTGGATGTGTGTGTTTGTGGGTGTGTAGGTCCAGACTGTTTTTAATTCTATATTCCCACCAATAGTGCTTCAGGATTCCCTTTTCTTCACATCTGTGCCAGCATTTGTTATTTCTTGTTTTTGTTTTTTTAAATAAGTCATTCTAACAGGAGCTGGGGATCAAACCTGCAACCCAGGCACATGCCCTTGACTAGGACTTGAACCTGAGATGCATTGGTGTGTGGGGCTGATGCTCTAGCCACTGAGAACACCAGTTTGGGCCACAAAGGATAAGTTTCTGACAGAAATTAAAGGTGCTACTTCAGTGAACACATGAGTGATAAGAAAGAGAAACAGCCTTATCGCTCATATGGAGAAAGTTGTCGTGGTCTGGATAGAAGGCCACACCAGCCACAGCACTCTTAAGCCAAAGCCTAATCCTGAGCAGGGCCCTCACTTTCTTCAATACTATGAAGGCTGAGAGAGGTGAGAGCTGCAGGAGGAAAGTGTGAAGATAGAAGTTGGTTTATGAGATTTAAGGAAAGTAGCCGTCTCCGTACATAACAGTGCAAAGCACAGCTCTGGTTGAGTGTCCCATGGACCGAGAAGAGAAGTCTCCAGTTTGATTCCAGGTCAGGGCGCTGCCCAGGCTGGGGTCTCCATTCCCAATAGGGGGCATACAGGGGGCAGCCAATCCATGATGCTCCTCTCTCATTGATGTTTTTCTCTCTCCCTCTTCCTTCCTCTCTCTCTACAATTAATAAAAACATATATGTATATGTATATGTATATGTATATGTATATGTATATGTATATGTATATGTATATATATAATATAATTTTAAAAGTACAAGGTGCAGCAGCAAGTGCTGATGTAGACACTGAAGCAAGTTATCCAGAAGATCTAGCTGAGATAATTAATAAAGGCATCTACACTAAACAATGGATTTTCAATCAATGTAGACAAAACAACCTTGTACTGGAAGAAGATGCCATTTAGGACTTTCATAGCTAGAGAGAAGCCAATGCCTGGTTTCAAAGCTTCAAAGGGCAGGCTGACTCTCTTATTAGGGGCTAATGTAGCTGGTGATTTTAAACTGAAGCCAATGATCATTTACCATTCCCCTAATCCTAGAGCCCGTAAGTAGATTTATGCCAAAGGTACTTGGCCTGTGCCTTATCAGTGGAACAATCAAGTCTGGATGACAGTATATCTGGTTACAACATGGTTTATTAAATATTTTAAGCCCACTATTGGGACCTACTGCTCAGAAAAAAAAGATTCTTTTCAAAATATTACTGTTCGTTGACAATGCACCTGGACACCCAAGAGCTCTGATGGAGATGTACTAGGAGATTAAAGTATTCATGGAACACAACATTCATGAGTCAAGGAGTAATTTTGATTTTCAAGTCTTATTATTTAAGAAACAAATTTCAGTTCTGGCTACTGTGGCTCAGTTGGTTAAGCATCATCCCGTGCACCGAAAGGTTGCCAGTTTGATTCTGTCAGGGCACATGCCCAGGTTGTGGTTTTGGTCTGGGTCCGGGGGTGGGTACGGGAAGCAACCGATCGATGTTTCTCTCTCACATCGATGTTTCTCTCTCACATCAATGTTTCTCTCTCTCTCCCTCTCCTTCTCCCTTCCTCTCTCTAAAAAAAAAAATCTATTGAAAAAATGAAACACATTTCATTAGTCTATAGCTGCCATTGTTAGGGGTGACTCCTCTGATGGATCTGGGCAACGTAAATTGAAAACCTTCTGGAAAGGATTCACCGTGTTGTGTTCCATTAAGAACATTTGCGATTTATGGGAAGAATCAAAATATCAACATTAACAGGAGTTTGGAAGAAGTTGATTCCAACACTCGTGATGACTTTGAGGGGTTCAGGACTTCAGCGGAGGAAGTAACTGCAGGTATGGTGGGAAAAGAAAGAGCCAGAAAACTAGTAGAGCCAGAAGATAGGACTGAATTGCTACAATCTCGTGATGAGACAAATGAGGAGTTACTTCTTACGGATGAGCGAAGAGGGTGGTATTTTGAGATGGAATCTACTCCTGGTGAAGATGCTGGGAAGATTGTTGAAATGACAACAAAGGATTTAGAATATTATATAAGCTTAGTTGCTAATGCAGTGGCAGGGTTTGAGAGGATTGACCCCCATTTTGAAAGAAGTTCTACTGTGGTTAATACGCTATCAAACAGCCTCACCTGCTATAGAGAAATCATTTGTGAAAGGAACAGTCAGTCAATGTGGCCAACTTCACTGTTGCCTTATTTTAAGAAATTGGCACAGCCACCCCAGCCTTCACAGCCACCACCCTGGTCAGTCAGCAGCCATCAACACTGAGGCAAGACCCTCCACCAGCAAAAAGATTATGACTCGCTGAGGGCTCAGATGAAGCTTAGCATTTTTTGGCAATAAAGTATTTTCTCATTAAGGTATGTATAATACATAATGCTTTTAGACATAATGCTATTGCACACTTAATAAACGAGAGTATAGTGAAAACATTTATTTATATGCACTGGGAAACCAAAAAATGTGTGCGACTTGCGTTATTGTAATACTCGCTTTATTGTGGTGTCTAGAACCGAACGAACCTGCAGTATCTCCAAGGTATGCCTGATCTGATAAAGGTGGGGAAATACCTGCTTTAACATATCTTAGCCTGAGTAAAGTTTTTTTTTAAATGTTTTTATTAATTTTTAGAGAGAGAGGGTGGGAGAGAGAGATAGAAACATCAACATCGATCCGCTGCCTCCGGCACCTCCCCAGCTGGGGATAGAACCCGCAACCTACACCCCCGGGCATGCGCCCTGACCAGAAATCAGAGATTTCTTGGTTCGTGGGTCGATGCTCAATCACTGATCCACACTGGCGGGCAAGACTTTGATTTTGAAGTTTGCTAAAGGTCAGAGGCATGAAATATAAAAGGCATATTTTACATGAATTAAGATTCTTTGGGGGAAGATTTCCCTCTTTGATATTTATGGTTCTCTTTTCTTCTGTTACTAATCCAATTCCTCACTACCACCATCACCACCAAAACAAGAGAGAAAAAGAGAGAGGGAGGGAGGGAGGGAGGGAGAGAGAGAGAGAGAGAGAGAGAGAGACCTGGAGATGAAACTAGCATTTTAAAATAATTCCTAATAGATTTATTCTATCAAGTGCTTTAAGCCAGTGGAGAACTGGAATCTTAGTGTGATGTAGTAAAATGTACTATATTATAGGTAATTATGCAGATTTAGAGTTTTATTAAACACAGAGCATAAGGATCTAAAATATGCCATGAAGGAATGGATCCACGTTCCAGCCAGCCTGGTATTTCATCTCTAATAGAAGAACCTAAAAATGTTTAGCAGAGTCTGGTTCCGTCTTGTATCACTAGTGAAAGATGAGAGGTGTTTCACCCCCATCCTAGATTGCTTGACCATAATGTATCTATTATTCATTTATTTAAATTTTTAAAACTTGTAAATAACTTAGAATTGACTAAACCCCTATTATCATTATAAAAATTTCATTTTTTACTACCCGATATGGTAATTAGTATTTTATTTGTCCAAATTTACAATAATTTTCAAGCTCTTGCATGTATTTTGCAGTTATTCTACAGTTTTATGAGTAATCTTGTTCATAAAAATATTAAACTTATTTTTACCTTTGTGATTTGATAAGTTTTTATTATTTCGTCTTCATCATTTTTTAATGGAACCTCGATTTTATTAGTCTTGTCTAAATGATACGATTTACTTAAGAGGCATACATTGTGTTCTCTAGCATCTGTGTGATAAAAACATTTCACTATAACAAAGTACCTTTTTTCAAACCTTAACAAGCTTATTTTGGCCTCTCATTATTCCTGAAAAATAGGTAAGACAATTATGTACTTATTTATTCTATGGCAGACAGGAATTCCTTTACTATTTTTTTTAAACTCTCCTATCAAGTTCATTGCTATTAAAGTTTAAAATCATTCTTTCTTTTTTGGGGTGCTTTATTTTATATATATATATATTTCAGAGAGGAAGGGAAAGGGAGAGAGAGAAAGAAACATCAATGATGAGAGAGGATCATCGATCGATTGCCTCCTGCATGCCTCCTATTGGGGATCGAGCCCGAAACCCAGGCATGTGCCCTTGACCAGAATCGAACCCAGGACCCTTCAGTCCGCAGGCCGACGCTCTATCCACTGAGCCAAACCAGCCAGGGCAAAATCATTCTTTCCAAGGTGCCAGGATCTTCCTCACTCTCCGACATCTACATGTGTAATCCTTTTGACCTTCTGTTCCTTATGTCTCCTTGCAGCCATATGTGTCGTTGTCTCAGCAGATGGCACCACCTAGTCCAAGCAACAGTACGCCTAACAGCAGCAGTGGGAGCAATGGAAATGACCAGCTGAGCAAAACCAACCTCTACATCCGGGGTTTGCAGCCGGGCACTACTGACCAGGACCTTGTCAAGTTGTGTCAGTCGTAAGTTGGGGTATGTGTGGGTAGGCTTCCAGGGACAGTATGGATTGGGTGATACTGGCTTGTTGCCAGATACTCTTATCCTGAAATACAATATTATTTTGCTTCTACTCCATAGTCATAAGGTTTCTCAGCAGCCCCTCTTAAAGAAATTCTACCTGCTACTAATATATAAAACCTTTTGTTTCTCTGAGAAAAGCCAGGATAAGGCTGGCCTTTAAAGCCTAGTGTATGACTTTGTTTCTAGCAAGTATCTAGAATTAATGGTCTTCGTGGAAAGATTCCTATCCTTACACCTTGAATAGAAATATTCAGTATCTCCAAAGGCAGTGAGGGATGTAAGCAAGTGGGACTAGTCAATTGAATTATATACTTAGAAGAGTTTCTGCTGCTGGAGATGTACCCAGTGAGCCAGAGAAGCCCTCAGATTAGCGGGTAAAGAAGAAGGTGGAGGAAGAGGCGGTTACTCTGCATCTTCCCTCTAAAGACATCTGGGGTTCTTCAGAGTAGAAGGTGGAGGTAACTATTATGGAATTAGCCTAGTTAAGAATCCTGGAAAAACTGCAAGTGTGTCGAAATGCCAGTTCATTTCCTTTAGGCAGAAAAAGTATATGTTTCAAATAATCTAGAGGAAAAGTCGGGGGATGGAATGGGAACACTACTGGGGAGAAGGAAAACTGAATTTTGGTAAGTGGATGGTCGAAGGAGAAAAATTGGAACCGTCGATTATGTAAATTTACCATTTTTAAAAAACTTCGTTTTGAAGTATAACAAGTGCACGGAAAAATGCACAAATCGTAAGCGTATTTACAACAGTGAGTTTTTACACGGTGAACACACCCTTATTGTTACCAGATCAAGAAACAGAACACCGCCAACTCTTCAGAAGCCCGCCTCTCAGTTACTATCCCATCCCAAAGGTGTCCACTTCCATAGGAACAGTGCTGCTCTGAGCTTGTACATGTCTTTTGGTCACGTGTGTACACATTTATGTTGGGTCTATCCCGACGAGTAAAATTGCTGACTCAGAGGATGTGCATTTGTTCAGCTTCTGTTGATATTGCTGGACAGTGTTCTGAAGTGGTCACGGTAATTCGGGCTCCCACAACTATGCATGTAAGTCCCAGGGCTCCACGTCCTAGAGAAGCAGAACTCTGCCTGCAAAATATAGTTGTGCGAGGCATCCTATGCACTCCATCAATCCCTGACTCTTCTGATGTGGTTTGCAAATCATATGGATGTTTTTGTTAGCACCAGGCTACACAAACTCAACCTCTAAAGGCTAGATGTATGTATAACACGGGTTCCTTTAACGCAACTTACCTTGCTAGAAAGGTATTTCAATGGCACTTAGTGTAGGACTAGTAATGTTTTGGGGGAATGGAAATTGGCAGAAATGTTGGTTCCTGAGGGAAAAGAATACTTATCAGTCTAATTCCTTCATTCCGCACCTGTGTTTCTTGTCCTAGAGATATTGTGCTACAAAAATCTCCTGCCACATGACAGGGAAAAAACTCAGTTTTTCCCAGCAGTTGCCTTGCCATCTGCTGTGTCTGAAGGGATGAACACAGTCAGGGTCAGCATGTAGGATGGAAGTGAGGAGTCCGAAAGGGGACTGTGGAGAGGCGGCAGCGAGGCCGGGAAAGCGTGGGTGCCAGGTGACTTATGATGAAAGGGAGGCGAGTAGACCCCTCATGGACGCGTTGAGCTGGGAGTCAAACCTTTCTAGGAAGGGTGTTTCCTATGCGCAGAAGGACGTCCTGCCTTTGTCCCAGTTGGTCTCTCTCCGGGTTGCCGGGGAAGTACGAGTGGCTGGATCCTAAGCCCTGGCGGGTGGGGAGGAGAGGCGTGGAGTCTGGGACTGGAGCTCGCAGTTCTCTTGGAGGGGCTCCGTCTGAGGGGGAGGCGGCGGGAGCGGCGCGGCGGCTGCCAGCTGCCTGGAAATTCTGAGCTCAGTCTCAGGCTGCTCAGACCACAGCAAGCTCCACCCTGGGGCCTCCGCAGGGATAGCAGCGTGCGTGTCCTCTGGCCTAGTCTCAGCGGCTCTTCCTTTGCCTAAATTTGGGAAAGAATCCAAGTACGTAGCCCTGAAGAGCTAGGATCACCCCTCCTCCCCCCATTTTCATGTGTTCTTTTCCCGGCCTCCAGGGCATGGCTTAGCTTACTCTTTCTAATCCATTGGTTCGAAGAAGCCCCACTAAAAAAGTCAGTGAGAGGTCGCCAAGGAGCGAAACACATACATCAACCATCCCACAAGCTTTAGGGATAAGAGTGGCAGGAAAAATGCTTCTTTGAGATATTGGTCTTAAAGTCAGTCCCTGCTAAGCGGTTTCAGTTAAATCTTGTAACTTTGGTCGTGTCATCTGTTCTCTCTTTAATATTTTCACCCTCCTGGAGTGGAGAGGAGAGAATTTTTCTAGTGGAACACTGCTCATACAATCCCTGACGTGTGACACGCCACTCTGCTGCCAACGTATGCTCTTTCAACATGTCGAAAACATGACTGTCATACAAATATAGGTGAACACATGCCAAAGATTTATTCCACTCATTGGTGAGGGACCCAGCAGGAAGGTAAAGTGAGTTCAAAAAGCATTTGAGGGACTGAGTGTTTATAGGTACGGGAAAGAGAATGTTGAAATGAGATTGCTGGGTTACATACAAAACTGGTTCATATTCCAAAGAACAATAAAACAGTAACCTTTGGGATTTTCTTTTCTACTGGACAGAAATTATTTGCATTTCTGCTGGATAAAAATCAACGGGTTAGTATGTATCTTCACTAAGCCTGGGCCCTGATCAGTAGTAAATAGTAAATGAAACAACTCGCTAGATAATAAAACGTACCTTGAGTGGGCCTTTTATTTTATTTATTTATTTATTTTAAAATATATATTTTTATTGATTTCAGAGAGGAAGGGAGAGGGAGAGAGAGAGATAGAAACATCAGTGATGAGAGAGAATCATTGATCGGCTGCCTCCTGCATGACCCTCCACTGGAAAGTGAGCCCACAAAACTGGGCATGTGCCCTGATTGGGAATCAAACCTGTGGTTTCCTGGTTCATAGGTTGATGCTCAGCCACTGAGCCATGCTGGCTGGGCTTGAGTGGGCCTTTTAGACAATATTCCAGAATGATGTTGAAAGGATATGCAATCATCGTTTTGCCTTGTCATCAAGTTTTGGATAATTTTCCTTCCTTTTTGTTTTTTTTTTTTGTTTTTGTTTTTTTGTTAATCCTCACCTGAGGATATTTTTCTATTGATTTTTAGAAAGAGTAGAAGGGAGAGAGAGACACACAGAGAGAGAAACATCAATGTGAGAGAGACACATCGATTGGTTGCCTTTGCACATACCCCGACCAGGGCTGGGGAACGAGCCTGCAACCAAGGTACATGCCCTTGACCAGAATCAAACCCAGGGACCCTTCAGTCCATAAACCGATGCTCTTTCCGCTGAGCCAAACCGGCAAGGGCTGGATAATTCTCTTACCTGGTTGTGTGCCCACTCCCCTCCTAGCACACTCAAATCTTGACAATGAGAAATAGAAGTTTTAGAATACAGTAAAGCAGGAGAGCCATTTGCAGTAGATTAAAGCTGAGGTCACTCGAATATAATAACAGTGATAACAGTTAAGAGTGTTTACATGTTTACCACGTGGTAGACACTCGTGCTTTATATTTATGAACTCATTTCCTGTTCCCAGCAATCCTATTCCTGACTTACAGATGGTGAGACTGAGGCACGGAAAGGTTAAATGACTTGTCCAAGATCACACATAGCTACAAAGAGGCAGAACCAGGATTTGAACACAAGACATTTGGTTCAGGTTGACCTTCAATCAGTAGAGGGATAGGGAACTGGGTGTCAGAGAAGATAAATGTCTATAGGTTTTTCATAGGCGGAATGGTGTTCGTCCAAAAGAAGATAAGTAACGTCAAGGGTTGCTTTCAGGAATTCCTGCCTGAGCGCTGCCCTTGCGCATTCTGCCATGTGCATGCCAAGCTTCTCTCCTGAAAAGACACTAATCTCTTTCTAACTAGTGTCTGAATCTTAGTTGGAGAAGAAGAGAAACGTGTTGGACCACAGTTGCCTTATTTCTTGTGGGGAGCTTTGGGAATTAGGTTTACATGATAAGTCTAACATTTTAAATTCATCTTCTCTTTGCCTGTTATTAAGGTTTGGGTAGGATCAGTGTCGTAGTGGGAGTGGAGAAAGGACCTGGGTTCATCCAGATGCCTCCTTCTCTGTCCTTTCCTACACAGCTGCCCCCAGATGATCACTTTGCGTTTTCTTCTCCCTTAGATATGGCAAGATTGTCTCCACTAAGGCCATACTGGACAAGACCACAAACAAATGCAAAGGTGAGAAGAGCTGTCCTGGTCCCGGAGAGCAGCTGTGCGTGAGCCCCTCCCTGTCCCTGCCCTTTACTGCTGAAGGTCCCGAGTACCCAAGGCCAGAGAGAAATCTCAGAGGTTTTCAGACTTAAAAGACCAGCAGAGCCCTGGCCAGGTAGCTCAGCTGGTTAGAGCATCGTCCTGATACGCCCAGGTTGCCAGTTTGATTCCCGGTCAGGGCACATGCAAAGGTTAACCAATGAATGCATAAATAAGTGGAACAACAAACCGATATTCCTTCCTCTCTTCCCACTTTCTCTCTAAAAATCAATCAATAAAAATGTTTTAAGACTAGCAGATATTTAGGTTCTTTGGTGACCAGATAGCTAGAGCTGCAAATGCTATTTTGGGGACCTAAGGCTTGAAGTCTGCACGAAAGAGTCTTGGAGTCCCTTGGGCTTCCTTTGAACCTCATGCTCCCCTGGACTGGATGGTGTATATGGGCAGGTGAGATTATTTCTCTTTAGCAAAGCATTGTAAAGGCTTTTTGGTGGTAGTAGGTGGATGACTTGGTAGGTATTATTTTGTGAGGATTAACAGTTTTGTTGGGTTTTGAGCAGTTTTAGGTGGAGATGTAAGAATTGTAGGGGAGGAAAAGTATGTAGGTTGAAGTGGAGAATGGCTTCTTCCAGCAGGTAGCTGGTTATCTGCCATAAAGAGGCTGTACTCCCACCTGGCCAGTGTGGCTCTGTGGTTGAGCATCGGCCTATGAACCAGGAGGTCACGGTTCGATTCCCAGTCAGGGCACATGCCTGGGCTGTGGGCTCGATCCCCAGTAGGGGTGTGTAGGAAGCAGCCAATCAATGATTCGCTCTCATCATTGATGTTTCTCTCTCTCCCTTTCCCTTTCTCTCTGAAATCAATAAAACTATATACTTTTAAAAAGAGGCTGTATTCCCTTGCCTAGCATTCTGGGTGTGGCTAGAA
This sequence comes from Myotis lucifugus, assembly GCF_000147115.1. NCBI lineage: Eukaryota > Metazoa > Chordata > Mammalia > Chiroptera > Vespertilionidae > Myotis > Myotis lucifugus. The sequence continues at coordinate 2,989,965 of NW_005871167.1, read as the reverse complement.
AAGAGGAAGGGTTGTTTTTTGAAGAAGTCAGAGTGGGGGTGCTGTAGATTATTAGAAGAGGCTCCTTCCTGAAGCCTCATATCTGTTGAGGGAGGGAGAAAGGCCAGGACACCACAAGGACCTTACTGCCCTGGGCACGCTTAGCTTTAAAGTAACTGAAATCGCCCGGCAGCGTGTGGCTCCGTGGTTGAGTGTCAACCCTTGAACCAAGAGGTCATGAATTCCATTCCCGGTCAGGGCACATGCCCGGGTTGGGGGCTCCATCCCCAGTAAGGGGTGTGCAGGAGGCAGCTGATCATGATGACGATTCTCTCACATCATTGATATTTCTCTCTCCCTTCCTCTCTGAAATCAATACAGACATATTCTTTAAAAAACAGACCAAACCTCACGGGGTTTGAGAAGCAGGTGGATAATGACCTGAAACCTCCCTCCCGCTTGTATTACATGGATCACAGCCCTCCTCCTCTCCCGAAAAGCCGGGGCCTCCTCCCCGTCTCCCCCCACCGCCCAGTGATGCTGTTTCCATTCCAGGCTATGGCTTTGTGGACTTCGACAGTCCTTCGGCCGCACAGAAGGCCGTGACAGCACTGAAAGCCAGCGGCGTCCAGGCACAGATGGCAAAGGTAAGGGTGCTGCCCAGGGCTTCCCCTCCGAGGGGGTGTGGTGAGCAACAAGGTCCAGTTCCAAGGTTCCAGGGGCCTCTAGAGCCACGATGCTGACGGGCAAAGGCCGCCTGCAGTGGTTTTGTTACTATTATCTGGCCAAAGACAGCCTGGGCCTGGGACCCGTTTGGCACCGCTTGGCTGCTGGAGGTCGCTCTGTCCAGGACGGTCAGCAGGCAGGAGGGTGCAGAGGCCTGCTCCCTTCCTCCCCCGGTTCCCCATCCCCACCGGCTCCGCACTTCCCTGCCACACAGCCTGTGGGAGTTTTGCAACATTCTCTGGGAAGCCAGTTGTGCATCTCAGCAGTTCAGAACAATGCGTTCCACCTCCCAGCACTGTTCCCTGGGGTGGGGTGGTTCTGTGGTGGGGCGTGGGGGGAGGGACGTCCGGCGGGAAGCAGACGGTCCCTCCTCACATCTGCCTGGAGCTTTTCTCTCCGTCGGGACTCCCAGGAATCCAGAGCCTTTCCCTCCCCGTTCTCTCCGGCGGCACTGCCCTCTCGCCCGTCTGAAGTCGCTGTGAATTCTGTGGCGCTGATGAGGCAGGGCAGCCAGCCACCTTCTGCTAAAATTAAAGAAAATGGGAGCCCTGAAGGGAAGGGCAGAAGAGGGATTAAGGCTGCTTGTGACCCACAGCCTAGAGCAGAGTGGCTGCTGAAATTCTCAACAATCCAGCTGTGGGACGCGGTAGCCACTGTATACGTTTTGCCCGCTGGGAGGGCTCCCCGCCTCCGTCTCCTGTAGAAAAGCCTGGCAGCGGAGTGGAGGGCTCTGCAGAGCTCCGGTGACCAGGGCTTTCAGGGCTCCTGGGGGCCAGTGAGCTAGGCATGTGGCCCTCGGTGCAGCCCAGCACATAGCCTTCCCGTCCTCCTCCTCCCCTCTCCCCTCTTCCTGCTTTCCCTCCGTCAGGGAGTGAGCAGGCATTCCTACTCAGAGGAGTCTGCTGTGGCCGGAAGGGGGGTGCGGGGGGATTACTCAAAACAATCCAGCCAGCGAACAGGCGGTCCAAGAGAATCCTGCCTCTGGGACGGCTGCTGGGGGAGGGGAGTGCTGCTCTGCCTAGTTCTTAAAGGGACAGCCAAATCTTTATCAATGACTCGTATTATGGGCTTGTACAGTACTAATGATATTAAACCTGCTTTCTCTTTTTTTTTTGGGGGGGGGGGGGGTCTGGGCTCAATATACAATCCACGGTAGTAGGGCTAGATGTTTGTTACAAATAGTTAAGACTCTCTTTGTTTATGTGGGACCCTTCCTGTTATCTTTTTTTCTGAGATATTATGTTGTGGATGAAGGCTGAGATGTGAGCTTCATTTTCTCTCTTTTATTTCCATAGCAACAGGAGCAGGACCCTACAAATTTGTACATATCAAACCTCCCGCTGTCAATGGATGAGCAAGAACTGGAGGGAATGCTGAAGCCCTTTGGCCAAGTTATCTCCACTCGAATCCTTCGAGACACCAGCGGGACCAGCAGAGGGGTTGGCTTTGCAAGGTGAGGGACGCCGAGAATGGGACATGATGTCGTTAATGAAGAATGTCACAAAATCTGTTACCAGGAAACCCCCGGTTGGGCTCCGGCTGCCTGTCCTGCCTGTCACTGTGTCCAATAAGGAAGGCAAGGGTGAATCATATGGGGCGTTTATTGAAGAGCGAGCCAACCCAGAAGACAGCACGCTTACAAGCATCAAATCCTGCCTTCCAGCAGGGGCAGGGGACAGGATTGTAGAGGGGAAGGGGCCGGGGTGAGGCCAGGAGTGGACTCAGCTATTATCCTTTAGTCATCAGGCGATGAGATGATGTTGATGAGGTGATGTTTTGACTCCTGGTGAGTTGGCCTGACTATGCTTATCGGTTCTGCTTGCTGGATTCACAGCTGAGTCACCTCCTCGATCGCTTGGCACAGGCTTTGAAAAGGAAACTTAAGAAAAACTTAACCCCCTATTCGCATGTAAGAAATTTAACCCCCTATTCACATAAGTATATGTGTTCTAAGATTTAAAATAATATGATTATTTTTCAGATTAATTCAGGTGCTCTCTCTATCAGATAAGAGGACGTCCCTATCAATAGTAAATCAGGTTTATTTCATTGTAGGTCACAATACTAAAAAGTTCACGTGCCCCAAATCCTTGTCCCCACTACCTTCTGCTACTCTAGCCTTTGTTCCTTTGATCCAGACACAACCAGAATAAAATAATTCTGTACCTTCTTATAGATTTAATGTCACTGGTACTGTACAAGCCCATAAAGCAAGTGTTCTGTATCTTCCTATTGTCTCATTTAATCATTACTACCACCCTGTGAAATATTAACTCTCCATGTAATAGATAAGGAAACCAAAGTTCCCGATATGAAGTGACTTGTTCCAGGTGTCACAGGAGTGGGTGGTAGAAACAGAGCCCTAATACTTCTGGCTTCCAGGTCAGTTAGGATGAAGTGGAAGATCTGGTCTACCTTTCAGACCTGTTGAGAGACTTAGATTCTGGAACCAACTCTGCCACTAACTGTCCATGTGATAGCAGACCTTTATGAGTCTTGGTCGACTCTGGAGATTGATTTATTATTATTTTTAAAATATATATTTTTATTGATTTCAGAAGAAGGAAGAGGGAGAGAGAGATAGAACATCAATGATGAGAGAGAATCATTGATTGGCTGCCTCCTGCATGGCCCCCACTGGCGATGGAGGCCGCAACCCGGGTGTGTGCCCTGACCAGGAATCGAACCTTGATCTCCTGGTTCATAGGTCAACGCTCAACCACTGAGCCTCGCCAGCTGGGCTGTGGAGGTTGATTTAGAAGAGTGGTGTCCCTCGTGCTGCAGAGCTCTCTAGCGTACCCTCCTCTGTGCTTAGGTGTCATTGTTGTTGTAGGGCATCAGCTTCCCCTGTCCTACTTAAGAAATTGTTCTGCTTTTCTTCTTCTTCTTCTTCTTCTTCTTCCTCTTCTTCTTCTTCTTCTTCTTTTTCTTCTTCTTCTTCTTCTTCTTTTAATTGATATCAGAGAGGAAGGGAGAGGGAGAGATAGAAACATCAATGATGAGAGACTCATTGATCAGCTGCCTCCTGCACGCCCCCTACTGGGAATCAAGCCCACAACCAGGGCATGTGCCCTTGACCAGAATCCAAACCCAGGACCCTTCAATCCCTTAAGTCCGCAGGCTGACGCTCTATCCCCTGAGCCAAACCAGCTAGGTTCTGCTTTTCTTTATCTTAAGATTTTGTTTGAAAGGAGATTCTGTTGTGTTTGTTTTTTCTTTAAGTTTGAAAACTATTGGACTAAGGTCCCTTTTTGTTTTATATCTTGTCTGGCCCAAGAACATACCCTTACTCTGGAGTGTTTCAAACCGTGGGAACTAGGAATAGGGCTTCTCTAGCCAACTCACTCTTTTCTTTTAAATATTTTATTGATTTTTTACAGAGAGGAAGGGAGAGGGATAGAGAGTTAGAAACATCGATGAGAGAGAAACATCGATCAGCTGCCTCCTGCACACCCCCTACTGGGGATGTGCCCGCAACCAAGGTACATGCCCTTGACCGGAATCAAACCTGGGACCCTTCAGTTCGCAGGCCAACGCTCTATCCACTGAGCCAAACCGGTTAGGGCTAGCCAACTCACTCTTGATAGTACCACCTACTGGCAATCCCAGTATAACTAAAAGAGTTCTGAGGCTTGTGGTCATCAAACATTTTTGTTCCCATACTCTTTGAAAGCGGAGGTTCCCAACGCATTTCAGATCCTGGCACCACAGTTGTCTTATTAATTTTTTTCCCAAGACCAACCCCCCCCCACACACACACTTAACAGTCCAATTTACTAAGTAATTAAATGGTATAAACAACTCAAAAAGTATTCATAGCTCTCCTGGCTGATGTGGCTCAGTGATTGAGCATCCACCTATGAGCCAGGAGGTTTGAGTTCGATTCCTGGTCAGGGCACATGCCTAGGTTGCAGGCTCGATCGCTGGTGTGGGGCGTGCCGGAGGCAGCTGGCCGATGATTCCCATCATTGATGATGTTTCTAGCTCTCTCTCTCTCTTTGAAATCAATAAAAATATATATTTTTAAAAATTGTTCATATCTTAGCAATTTTATAGCTACTTGAGAAAATATGTTGAAAGAGGAAATATATTGCAACGTTAAATAACTATACTTACAAATGGGATGTGTACCTGTTGGAAACTGAACAACTTGTCAAACCTTGAGATCTGATCGGACACTATACTCTCATTTCCTGTTATACATTGATTTTCTTATGGTGCTTGCTTTTGTCATAGCAACCGTTGAAAAACCAGCTTTGCAAAAATACGTTATCAAAAGGATTGTAGGGTGATCTGTTGTTGCAGTGGTGAACTATTTAGAGTTAGTTGCTCACACAGTATCCAACAGATGTTGCTGTATTTTCTTCAGAAAATTAAAATATTCCTTGCTGTGGATCTGCGAGCACACCACAATGACCCAGGTGTCCCAGAGCCCAGTTTGGGAACTGTGGCTTTAAAGACTTGAAAAACTATGAAATCTCTTGCATGTTTCTACATTAATAACTACAAATTTTCTTGAAACATTTAGGTTCTTGCTAAGTATGATTTCCAGCAAATTATAAACATTGATATTTTAAATCATACTGTTATATAATTTTTCAGTATATCCAATGAGATCTAAATGTCATAGCAATTTGATACACAAAACCATCCATTTTGAAAATACATAGGGCATTTCTTTTTTGTTATAAGTCTTACATCTTTCTTATAACATTCCATTTTTTTCTTCTTGATCTTATATTCTTATTCCATTTGTATTGTATTCTAGTGTAAAACATTTTTTTAGTTGAAAGTCTTTTTATGGCCCATTCTGTCACACTTCTCTGCAATAAAAACATGTATATAAATAAAAATTTTTTTCAGTGGCCCTGAGGCTATATATGTATTAGCCCATAAGAAAATTCTCTTTTTCAAATATATCTTTTATTGATTTCAGAGAGGAAGAGATAGAAACATCAATGATGAGAGAGAATCACTGATTGGCTGCCTCCTGCACACTCCCTACTGGGGATTGAGCCCGCAACCCAGGCATGTGCCCTTGACTGGAATCGAACCCAGGACCCTTCAGTCTGGAGGCCGACGCTCTATTCACTGAGCCAAACTGACTAGGATGAAAATTCTTTTTATAATGTTTAGTTCACAGTTGCCCCAGACAATCTAAGTATATTTAAATGTTGACACAAAGTTATTCTATGGAAAGTAAATTTTATTGGAAATGCTTCTCCTATGCAATGAAAAAGTTTTATTTTGTTTAGATTTTTCTAGTTAGGTCGTGCAGCCGTCAGTGAATATTGTTTACTGCTGTAACAAGACAGGGTTTAATATCAATTCTGTTCCTGTGTTTTGTTTTCACGGTGAGAAACTTTGTTCATACAAATAAGTAAATGGGAATGAAAAGAGATTTTTGTGTGTTTTTTAAAGATTTAAAAATTGATTTTTTAGAGAGAGAAGAAGAGAGGGAGAGAGAAACATCAATGTGAGATCAAATCATCCATTGACTGCCTCCTGCATGCCCCCTATCTGGGATCGAGCCCATTACCAGGATATATGCCCTGACAGAGAATCAAACCGGCCGTCTTTTAGTGCATGGGACAACACCCAAACAGCTGAACCACACTGACCAGGGCGGGGATGGGAAGAGTTTTGTTAAAATAGGAATTCTTTGAATTCCTTTTGAATCATTTGCCAAGAACCAGGGTAATCTATCATCAAAATTGATTTTTTTTAAATGTGTCAATTGACAATTTGCAGAGTCCTCCAGCTTATGTTGGAAGGAAGAATTGGGAGCATCTGACTTACAAAAAGATTTGTAACTCAGTTCCCACTGCCTTGTTCTGAGTTTGGGGAGAGTGTGAAGTAAATTGAGAGGAGTGACTGTGAGAGGGGACTTGAGCTTTGAAAGAGTTTATGAGAATGTTGAGGTTCTGAAAGTGATTCTCTTGAAACTCTATGCCTGCTCACCCTTTTTCTATCACTATGGCCCTAACCCTGTCTATTACTGTTTCCTCCTGCAGACTCATGAAATCTTAAGCCTAAGGAATAGGAGTAACCCAGCTGAAGACTTCTGCTCTAGGATACCTAACGTGGTTTTCTCTAAAACATTCCATTTGAGGCCTTTCATAGTGACCACCGTCATCGGAATGGTTTATACTTTTAGTGGCTACTGGCATGGAAAATATAGCGAGACTTTAAATATGGAAAGAGGGCAAGATACTGTACCTTGTATTATACGGGCCCTTATGATTTTTAGAACACATTTATATAGATTATCTTATTTGATCTATACAGTCTTGTGTAGTAGGGTAGATGGATCATTTCTCTAAAGCGGGAATGAAGAATGGGTCCAAAGGGCTTTTGTGCATGTCCTAACTCATAGCTTTGGGAGACGAACAGGAGCTGGAGTCTAGATTTTCTGTCCTCTTTCCCCAACAAGATACTTTAACTCAGTATTCCCACATTGTTTTTTCTATCACTATGGGCCCTAACCCTGTCTTATTACTGTTTCCTCCTACAGACTCATGAAATCTTAATGAATAGCTCATTAGACCTTGATAAGTAACCAGAAGCAAAAATAAATATTGGAAAATTCTTAGCTTGTGTAGGTTTATTAGAGTGAGGAACAATTTCCATTAGGGATTTTGTAATAAAAAGTAATAGTAACAGCCTCTGTTTACTGTATTCTTATTTATGAGCCAGACACAATCGTAGGCCCATCCGTCAGTATCTTCTTTGGAACATGTATTCATAGACCTCCATGACTCCTTTCAGGGCTCCTACGGGAGCCAGTTGAGAGAACCTTCATTAGGAGCTGGGCTGCCTCTTCTTGATGTCTTGAATTTGTGTGGGGGAAACCTGTGTTTTATAGTCACAGGTGTTAGAGCATCTTGGGGCTGGGAACTTGGGGCATTCTTGTTGAATGTAGGGAGCACACAGATCCTGGAGAAGCTACAGCCTAACCCCTCTTGTGCTCCTCAGGATGGAATCCACAGAGAAGTGTGAAGCCATCATCACCCACTTTAATGGAAAATATATTAAGACACCCCCTGGAGTACCAGGTGAGGCATCTGGGAATCCGGCTGAAAGGGCCACAGGCTGTTACTTCCAGTGAGGATGTGGAGGAGTTTTGCATGAGTGTGAGCGAGGCTAAGTGAGGTGGGACTCCGTTACCTGTCTGCTTTCTCTCTTGGTAGCCCCATCAGATCCGTTGCTTTGCAAATTTGCTGACGGTGGTCCAAAGAAACGACAGAACCAAGGAAAATTTGTGCCAAATGGACGGGCCTGGCCAAGGAATGGAGACATGGTAAGAGGACCTCTGAGGCTATTAAAACGGAATGGAAATGACCATGGCCTGATGTCTGTGAGCTTAGATGGCAAGCTTGAGAGCTACAGTTTGTAACGGAGAGAAGCTGGCTACTAGCATGCTCTTCAGTGTGGGTCTTGAGTGGGATTTTGCAGCCTGCACAACCAGGAAAACTCTGGAACAGCTTGTCCAGACTTCACTTAATTTTTTATTTTTATTATTTTTAGAGAGAAAGGAATGGAGAGAGATAGAGAGACAGAAACATTGATGAGAGAGGAACATTATCGATTGGCTGCCTCCTGCATGTCCCCTACTGGGGATCAAGCCTGAAACCCAGGCAAGTGCCCTGACTGGGAATCAAACCGGTGACCTCTTGGTTCCTGGGTTGATGCTTAACCGCTGACCCACATGGGCTGGGCTGTCCAGACTTCACTTTACTCATTCCCACCCTTGACATTCTGGCCTTGCTCCTGTTCTCATCCAAGGGCTTACAATATGACTGCTGTGTTCTTTCTTTATAGGGTGGTATGGCCTTGACCTATGACCCCTCCACAGCTCTTCAGAATGGGTAAGGGTGTTTTATATATTCAGGCCAACTCAAAATGACAACCGCCTGTGTCCAAGATGTTTCATCTTGAGTTTTGAACAGCACTTAGTGGGAAGTGGCCGTGTCTCTCAGGGGAGGGCGGCTTTCTTCCTGTGACTCCTGACTGACGAGGTTCCTTCCTGCAGGTTTTACCCAGGTCCTTACAGCATCACTCCCAACAGGATGCTCACGCAGTCTGCACTCTCCCCCTATCTCCCATCTCCCGTGTCTTCCTACCAGGTATGTTCATGCCCAAGAGGTGCAGTAACTTTCCCTATCACTGTGTTATAGGCAGAGGAATATAATGCTGGAAACTATTTGTTGTTTTGTTTTTTTCCTTTGTACCTATTGCCACAAATCACACTACATATATGTAGACTGGTGTGAAAGCATCCTCTTACTCTCTGTCTACTACCCCACAGGTAAATCCATGTTAATTTCCTACTATTTTCTATATTTTTCTTCATGGGCATATATACATATGTATATGGTTTTTGGAAGTCATTGTTTATTTTATTTATAAAGAAGTTGACTATATTACATATATTTTTCATACTTTACTCTTCTCACTTAACAGTATCTTAAACCAGTGATTCTCAAAGTGTAGTCCCTGGGCCAGCAGTGTCAGCACCACCTGGGAATTTTTAGAAACACAAATTCTGGACTCCGCCCCAGACCTACTGGCTTAGGCACTGGTAACGGGTCCCAGCAAATGAGTGGTTCCCAGAAGCCGTCTGGGTGATTCTGATGCAGCTCATGATGCTGTCTCTGTTCTAGGTTTCTTTTTTAATAGTTGCATTACTTTTCATGCTGGAGATAAACCAGAATTCTTCATCTACCCCAGTGAAGGTCATCCACTTGGATTTCAACGTGGTGTTTTTTTGGTACAAATAATGCTTCAGTAAACATCCTTGTGAAAAAACATCCTGTGCTCTATCTTTACCTATGAGTACCTTTATTTCTAGGCGCTGGAGTCTGAGGAGTAAGATTGTTCATTTGAATTTATGGACTTTCAGTTTCATAAATATCCCCAGATTGCTTTTCACAAAGGCTGTACCAATTCATGTTTCCAGGAGCAATGAATGAGAGCACCTGCTTCCCTCCAGCCATGGCTCTTTTTAAATGTTTCCTATCTTGATGGAAAGTGCATTATGACTTTAATTTGCACTTCCCTGACTGCAGCTTGATTTAAGCATTTTTAATGTTTGTCATATTTTGATTTGCTGTTCTCTGATATGCTTAGCCCATTTTTCTGTTTGCTTAGTTATTCCTTTCTCATTAACTTATAAAAACTATTTGTATAAGTATTGATCCTCTGAATGTTATCTTTGTTACAAATGGTTTTTTCCCCCCGAATTTAATTTTGTCCATTGACTTTGTGGTCCTCAAACTTTAGCTGTGCATCAGAATCACTTGAAGAGCTTGTTAAACCCAGGTTACTGGGCGCCAAGCAACACTTTCTGACTCAGTAAGCCTGGGGTGGGAGGTAAGAATTTGTATTCCTAACCAATTCCCAGATGCTGCTGCTGCTACTGCTACTGGTCCAAGGATCATACATTGGGAATCACCAGTTTTTGCCACACAGAAGTTTAAAATTTGTATATAGTTAAATATGCCTTCTTTTCACTTATAACTTTTTAATTTCTTGCCTTAATTCAAAAGCTCTTCCTAGTCCTATATTGTGAATATGGTCTCCAATATTTATTTCATTTTTTATATGTAAATGTGTAATCATCAGGAATTTATTTTTGTATATGGTAGAAAAGAGGGGTCCTACTATATTTTCTTTCAGATTTTTAACCAGCTGTCCTAGCATCAAATTATTAAATAATCCATTCTTTTTCCACTGAATCGAAATGTCACCTTTGTCATATAATAAATACTGGAATTTATTCTCCCCCAGCGATCATTGTTTCCATTCCTCTTTCAATAATGTATGGATTTGATCACAGTGGCTTTCATAATATGTTCTAATATTTGATAAGCCAACATCTTCTCCATTCTTTTTCATACTTTGCTATTTTTTTGGCATTTATTCTTCTGTATAAAGTTTATGGTCACTTTATCTAATTTTTAAAATCTGTGAGAATTTTAATTGGAGTTACATTAAATCTCTCTCTCAAATAGTTGGGGGGTTTTTTGTGTGTGTGTTTTTTTTTTGTTTTTTTTTGGTTAATCCTCACCCGAGGATATTTTTCCATTCAGTTTTAGAGAGAGTGGAAGGGAGGGGGAGAGACACATCGATTGGTTGCCTCCCACACACTCCCCAACCAGGGCCCCAATGGAGCCTGCAACCAAAGTTCGTGCCCTTGACCGAAATGGAACCCAGGACCCTTCAGTCCTCAGGCCAATGCTCTATCCACTGAACCAAATCTGCTAAGGCAAGAGAATTGACATTTTTAAAAGTACGAACCTTTTCACTCAAGATATTTCTTTTCATATTTTTAAATCTTTTTGTGTCCTTAAATAAGATTTTAGTTTTGTTTATGTAGGCCTTATCCTTTTCTTGTTAAATATATTCCTAAGTGTTCTATCATTTTTATAAGCATTTCTAGATACACTTGAAAAAAAACCTATTAATTTATGTTCATCTATTTAGTATGCAACTAACTTATCAAATTTTCTTAATACTACTAGCATTTTTTTTACTTGAGTCTCTTAGGTTTTCCAGGTATACAATTATATCATCAGTGCAAAATAATAGTTTCTCTTCCTTTCCAATTTTATGCCAGTTGTGTTCTTATCTAACTGCATTTTTTTAACCTTACTATAAGTAGGCTACTATATTTGCAGTGGTTTTAATATGACTTTGTTTTGGTTAAGGTTAGCAGCTAGTTTTTGGTAATGACATTTAATATATGTAAGTAGTTTCTTTCTAGTCCCTATTTTACTTGTGATTTTAAAAAAAATAGCTGCTGAATTTTATCAAATGTCTTTAATAAGATATAATGTAAATTATATCTCAATTTTAAAATGAAAAAATTAGCAATGAGAAGTTAGAAATGCCTCATAATAATACATACCATAAAAGTCACCCTCTTAAAGTGTACAAATCAGTAGTGTGTAGTATATTTACAAAGTTATACAACTATCACCAATATCTAATTCCAGAACATTTGCATCCCCTCAGAAAGAAACTCTGTACCCATTAGTAGTCGTTCCCTCTTCTTCCTTCCACCCAACCCCTGGCAGCCACTAGTATACTTTCGATGCCTATAGATTTGCCTATTCTACACGTTTCATAATAAATGGAAGCATACAATATACTTGTGTCTGGCTTCTTTCAGCTGGCATGTTTTCAAGCTTTATCCATGTTGTAGCATGTATCAGGACTTCATTCTTTTTTATGACTGAATCATATTCCACTATGTGGATAATACCTCATTTGTTTTTATCAGTTGATGGCCATTTGAGTTGTTTCTACCTATGGGCTATTATGAATGATGCTGCCATGAATATTTGTGTACAATTTTTGTGTGGACATATGCTTTCCCTTTTCTTGAGTATATACCGAAGAGTGGGATTTCTGGGTTGTCCAGTAACTGTTTAACTTCTTGAGGAGCTGCCAGCTGTTTTCCAAAGTTGCAGAACCATTTTATGTTCCCACCTACTGTACATAATACTTGCTATTGTCTTTTTAAAATTTTTTTATTGTCCTTTTTAAAAAATTGATTTTAATTTTATTGGTTTTAAAGAGAGAGGAAGGGAGAGGGAGAAACATCGATGTGAAAGAGAAATATCGATCGACTGCCTCCTGCCAGCACCCCAGACTGGGCATCAAGCCGGCAACCTGGGTATGTGCCCTGACCGGGAATCAAACCAGTAACCTTTCAGTGCATGGGATGATGCTCAACCAACTGAGCCATACCTGCCAGGGCTTTAATTGATTTTAGAGAGAGTAAGGGAGAGAGAGGAACATTGATATGAGAGAGAAATATTGATTGGCTGCCTTTTGTATGAGCCCCGATTGGGGATTGAACCAGGGTATGTACTCTGACCCAGAATCGAATCTGAGACCCATGATCACCACTCCAACCAACCGAGCCATACTGACCAGCGCTATTTTGTCCTTTTAATTATAGTCATCCTAGTGGATGTGAAGTGGTATCTCATTGTGTTTTTCATTGGCATTTCCCTAGTGGTTAATTATTTTATGCCTCTTTCATGTGCTTATTGGCCATTTGTATATATTCTTAAAGAAATATTTATTTAAATCTTTTGCCCATTTTTATTTTTATTTTATTTTTTCAATTTTATATAAAATCAAGCACTATTTTATTTAACTGGTTTTTTAATAAAAAATACAGTAGTATGCCCAGCTGGTGTGGTTCAGTGGTTGAGTGTTGACCTATGAACCAGGAGGTCATGGTCTGATTCCAGTCAGGGCACATGCCTGGGTTTCGGGCTCCATCCCAGTAGGAAGGCATGCAGGAGGCAGCTGATCAATGATTCCCTCTCATCATTGATATTGCTATCTCTCTCTCCCTCTCCCTTCCTCTTTGAAATCAATAAAAATAGATTTTAAAAAATACAGTACTATTGGTTATGTTCTGATTTCCCTGGTGAAGCATCAACATCAGTGACAAACTTTCACATACATGAAAGAATCAGGGATGGAAAGTTAAAACGAGGTATATATGGCATTCTGAGCTAAGGATGGGGTAAGGCTCTTTGGGGGCTTCAGAAGGTCACTGCAGGATGAGAAGAAGAGCAGGTGTTTGCCCTGCCCAATAGGTAGACAGAAACGGTTATCTCTGATAATTTTTCATTATGGACAAGGTACCTAATTCAAGTTCTCCTTAAGTAGTTAAAGGAAGAGGGGGGCAGAAGTTTCTCTTGTAAGTCTCAGTTGCCTTTAGCTCAAAATAATCTGCATAGTACAGAGGCACATCTTGGGGTGACTCATTTTGAACCCCTACAAAGGTTAAGCTGTTAGGGCTTCAGCCTCTGGGATGCCCATTTTTAAATTGGGTTATTTGTTGTGGTGTAAGGGTTGCTAATTTTATAAAAACAAGTTTACTTATAATGTTTCTATTATATTTTTAAATCATATATATATATATATATATATATATATATATACACACACACACACACACACACACACACACACATATTTTTATTTTTATTTTTTGCATTTGTTGGTTGATCTCGGATGTGCTCTGACCAGAGATCAAACCTGCAATCTTGATGTATCAGGACTATGCTCTAACCAACTGAGCTACCTGGCCAGGGCCAAAGCAATATCCTACCTAATAAAGAGGGAATATGCTAATTGACTCTCACACCATCGCAAAGATGGCAGTGCCCACAGCCAATAAGGAGGGGATATGCTAACTGACTGCCCCGCCCTCAAAGATGACGGCGCCCACAGCCAATAAGGAGGGGATATGCTAATTGACTGACCTGCCCTCAAAGATGGCAGCGCCCACAGCCAATAAGGAGGGAATGAGGGACAACCCCCCCCCCCCGCAGTGCATGAATTTTATGCATCGGGCCTCTAGTGTATATATATTCTTTAATTGAATTTATGGGGGTGACATTGGTTAATAAAAGTATAGGTTTTAAGGGTACAATTCTACAATACATCATCTGTATATTGTATTGTGTGCTTACTACCCCAAGTCAAGTCTCCTTCCATCACCTCTTATCCTCCCTTTCCCCTCTCCTACTCCCCCACCCGCCTTTCCCTCTGGTAATCACCATACTGTTGTCTGTGTCTTCACCTTTTCACCCAACCTCCCTCCCCCTCCCCTCTAACAGCTGTCAGTCTGTTCTCTGTATTAATGTTTCTATTTTGTGATGGGGAACTCCAGCTTTGGGGGGATTGTCTGAACATTGTCAGATCATTGGGCAAAACAATGGTTTCTAGATAATTAACATTTTTGCTTGTTTCTTTTTGCGTGCATTAGAGAGTAACTCAGACATCGCCTCTACAAGCACCTAACCCGTCGTGGCTGCACCACCAGTCATACCTCATACAGCCTTCAGTGAGTGCTCAGAAGCGGGCAAGATGGGGTTTGATGAGAGGGGATGTGGGTTTGAGTTCTGGCTCAAGCCCTATGCAACCCAAGTATATGACCTTAAGTTTTGTGAGTTTGTTATTCTTAGGCAGGGATCCAGACAGACAGACGGGCAGAGTGCCTACTCCTGTTGCATAACGGGGTAGCTGCTCACCTCTCATTTTCCAGGAATTTTAAATGGTCCCAGTAGCCGCGGATCACTGCTGCAGGCAGCCTCACAGAATGCTGCCAACTAACCCTGTCCTTTGTCGCTGCCTCTAGGGTTCAGTTCTGACCCCAGGGATGGACCACCCCCTTTCTCTCCAGCCCGCCTCCATGATGGGACCTCTTACCCAGCAACTGGGCCACCTCTCCCTCAGCACCACGGGCGCGGTAAAGCAGAATGTTTCTGATTATAAACTCCTACTGATGAAGGAATATTTGTGTAATACTTTTCAGGATAAATACTTATGATGATGAGAATCGCTTCAGTATCATTGAGGGCACACTCAGAATAGGGAGTAAACTTAAAAGATAATCATCCATGAGCTAGGAATATAGCCATTCTGCTGCCCAGCCCACTCCTTTGAACTGATTCCTACTCATGAAACTAAACAAATGGTGTTTCTATCTACATACTAGTTTACCTAGGAGATCATTCACCTCTCCTAGAAATCCTTATCAAAATAATCACAAAATAATCACTAGGTTTCGTGTAGGCCTGCTGCCTTCTGATTTGCCAGGAGGGCTTCCCGGCAGAGAGGTAGCGCAGAAAGCAGGAAAGAGGAGAAAAAGCATCATGTGTGTATAAGTCTCTCTAAGCCAGTGTAGCTCTGAAGTGCTTTTAAAAAGCACATGAAATTTGACAATTAGCCCTCACTGGTGTGGCTCAGTTGGTTGAGTGTCATCCAGTGCACCTAAAGGTGGTCAGTTCGATTCCCGATCAGGGCACATGCCCAGGTTGCGGGCTCAGTCCCAGTCAGGGTGCGTGCCTGAGGCAGACGACAGATGTTTCGCTCTCTCTCTCTCTCTCTCTCTCTCTCTCACTCTCTCCCTCCCTCCCTTTCGCCTCCTTCCCCTCTCAAATCAATAAAAACATATTTTTAAAAAGCAAATCAGACAAATTAATATCTCTGGGGATGGAACGAAGGCATCAGTAGTTGCTAAAGCTTCCCAGGTGCTTTCAGTGTAGCCAAGAGTCACTCAGCCCACTGGTGTTTTTCATTCTAGTACATGCCAACTGCGGCCGCCATGCAAGGAGCTTACATCTCCCAGTACACCCCAGTGCCTTCTTCCAACGTGTCAGTTGAGGTGAGAACGTTATAATCTCTTTGGATTGAGGATACGAAAATGAAAGAGGCAGACTTTCCCATTCGAGACCTCCCTCTCACAATGATGCTGATTCTGTGTGCACAAATAGCGGGTAGGTGAAGAATGTAGGAAGGAAAGACTTTGTGTCCTTGAATGAGGCCCTTCCTGACATTCGGCCAGATAGTAAATACCAGGATGCTGGCTTGTATTCACTAGTGTTTCTTGGGAACAGGCTGCTCCAGAGGCTGGGGAGGTGATGCTGGGTGTGCGATGCATGTGTGCTGTCGCATGTGCACCGAACACTGGCGTATGGGAGCGGGTAGGTTGGGGAAGGCACTCGCCTCTGGGTGGGTTTTATTTAGGCTGCTTTGGTGGCGGGGGAGATAAGGGTGCACAAGGTGACTCCCTGCTTTGGCTGTGGTTACAGGAGAACAGCGGCCAGCAAAATCAGGTGACTATGGATGCTCCCTCAGACCACGGGGTCTATTCTTTCCAGTTCAACAAGTAACAGGGGTAAGAATCACATGCTGAGGGCTAGGGTGTGCTGAGCAACTGAGGTCAGACAGGGTCTCATGCTTGTCATTCCCCCTCCCTACCCTCTGGCTTATTCCTCCTTTAGGACTCCCCTCCCCGTCTTTGTTGAATACAAATGAATTCTTGGAGATGCTGATGCTCCCAGACTCCAGAGGGCTAACCAGGAATACAGATCATCTGTGGGCCCCGCTAAGACCTACCACTTGGCCTTCGTTTCTCACCGGCCTGGGCCTGAGAAAGAAATCTCAGCACTCGTGTCCTCTGCTCTTCCTCCATTCCTGAAGGAGCCTCAGGAACCAGGGAACCCGCACTTTGTGTGTGTGCTACATTCAAAGGAATCAAAACAACCTTTTTTTTCTTTCTTTTGCAAATAAAGTTTTATGTGTTGTTTTGTTTTTTAAAAACTGCAATATGCAATTCCCTTATCCCAAAGAGACATGGTGCCTGGAACTTCTTATCTTTAGGAAAAACACTTTTTGATGTGTTGAACTTATCTGAGAAGGCTTTTAAACTTTTTTTGTTATTTTTTCTCTCTTAAAAAAAAAGGAAAAAAGAAAGGAGTGGTGCTAAAACATTGAAGGATTCCTACTGTGGGCCCTTCTTCCTGAGTTTAGTTATGGACTTATTTTGGTCTAAGAAAATATGCAGTTTTAAATTTTTGCTTTATAAAGCTCGTCACTCACACATCCTTGTCTTTTCTCCACTCATTTTATGCTTTGCTTCTCTCATCCATATTTTTCTTCTCTTTTCCAAACAGCAGAGCTTGTCTGTTTCACTTTTTTTCAGTTTTTAATTTTGTGAATTTCTCTTTTGAATGAAATTTTCATATGGAATCGTTAGGGGCCTGGGCAAGGAACAAGGCAGAACACTAGGCATGCCATGGACGTGGTTTCTTCCCGTTGTCCTGCCACATCCTGTGAGAAAAGACTAGACTTTGTCTTCAGGAAGCAGAGATTCGACCTAGGCTCATTAAGGAGACAACCCCACAGCCTTGAAAGTCACACTTGAGCCAAATTTGGATGAAGACCAGGTCGTCCCTAGCAAGTTACAGAAGGATGGGCTCAACTGACTTCTAATTCTTCTCACTGCCAGGCTAACCCCCTCTGAAGAAGTGTCCTCTCTAGCTACAGCTTTTCTGCTTCCTGGAGGTTCCTGTCTCCTCTGGGCTCAGGGGTCCCTCTCCTCCCCGCCGCACCTTGCTGTGCTGGGGGCCTTTGCAGTCGTGACCCTGCTGGCTCCCCCTCGGCTCCGTCCCCACTGTGGAAGCTTCCTCGCTTCACTCCAGACTGACTGTTTAAAGGAGACCACTTGGCCTTCCCTGGAGACATTTTTCACTGTCCAGCCTGGGGGTAGAGGTTGTGTGCTACTGGCACCTAGTGGCTAGACACCAGGGATGCTGCTAACCATTCTACAGTGCACAGGGCAGCCTCCACACCCCCAACAAAGAATGATCTGGCTCAAAACGTCAGTAGAGCCAAGGTTGATGAGAAACCTTGATGGAGACAGTGTAGTCCCTGCCTCCTGATCAGAGGATTTGGTAAGTTCCCACTCCAACCCTGGACACACATGGCCTTTTGACACTCATGCAACTAGTTGAAAGTAACAAATGGGGTCCTTGACGTTTCCTCAGGCTTTGACCTTTGACAGCTCTGCATGCCCTTGAAAGGCTGTGCTGTTTGCACACTCACATCCAGAGGGATCAGCGTGGGGACTGTTGGGTGTGTGTACCGTGCAGGGGTGGGAAAGGACAAAGCTCTCTGACGCTGGCCAGGGCCACCTGTCCTGCCCTGGGGTGTTCGGGACCCTTTGCCAGGGAACCAGTACTTTTCCTTTTTGTGGAAAGACAACAGGGAGGTAGGATAAGAAAGGACAGTAAATCCCATCTCATCATTTACAATATCAGGAGTCTTTTATTTTTTTTAAGAGTACTTTAAAAAAAGCCTATATTTTCTCTTGAACTCCATCTCCTCTGCAAGTCCTCACTCTATGCATATGGAGACAGAGAGGAGAAAACATTTGCACATCTTCTAGAACAGTGATGGCGAACCTTTTGAGCTCGGCGTGTCAGCATTTTGAAAAACCCTAACTTAACTCTGGTGCCGAGTCACATATAGAAATTTTTTGATATTTGCAACCATAGTAAAACAAAGACTTATATTTTTGATATTTATTTTATATATTTAAATGCCATTTAACAAAGAAAAATCAACCAAAAAAATGAGTTCGCGTGTCACCTCTGACACGCGTGCCATAGGTTCGCCATCACTGTTCTAGGAAGTACAATACCGCCTCTTCTCCCAGCCCCTTCCTTATACACGGAAAGGAAAGCTCTGCTCGCCTTCACTTCAAGGTCAGGTGCCTTTCCACCAGGTAATCGGACTGAAGGCCAAATGACAGAGAATGGAGAAACAGGTGTTCATTAGGCTGGCCGTAGGAGAGGAAGGATATGATGTTGGGGGGCGGGGAGGGGGAAGAAGCTGTATTGGGCCCAGCTTTCCTTCCCCTCCCACCCATTCCAGAATTGGGGGTCCAAATGTCCCCTACCCTTAGATGGTCCTTTTGTACATCCTGGGGGTAAGTGGGGGAGAGGGGGCAATGGGTAGGATATAAAGTGTCAAGGACAGAGTTGCCAGTATTAATTTCTCATGGGTGCTTCCAACCTCAGGAAGGGCCGATCCAATATAAAACAGCCCAAGTTCAATAACCTTTTAGAGGGTGTAGCTGGGCATTTCCTACTTAACGGAAGTACACTATAGATTTCTTGTCTGTGGTCTTGAAGGAAGAGAAAACAAACCCAGACTCCTGCTCATTGGATAGTGGCTTGGAGAAGCCTTACTGAGGTTCAGTGCAGTGGGGACCTTGCACACATGGAAACTGTTGCTGTCTCTGCTGCCCCTCCTCTGCCTCCCAGAACTCCTGATTCTACTTTCTCCGTATTTAAAAAGTTTAAATGTGACTTTGTTTTAAATGCTGAAGTTACCTTTTGTGTGTTCTCATGTGAATCTACTTAATGAATTGTGTTGTGTGTTTCTCGCTTAGGCATGTTTGGTTGAGCATGGGAAGTATGGAGAGCCTGAAGTTATTTTTGTAGTTGTTAGTGGCACTATGCAATTTTTTAAAACACGTTTTTATTGATTTCAGAGAGGAAGGGAGAGGGAGTTAGAAACATCAATGATGAGAGAATCATCAATCGGCTGCCTCCTGCACGCCCCCTACTGGGGATGAGCCCGCAACCCAGGCATGTGCCCTTGACCAGAATCGAATCCGGGACCCTTTAGTCGGCAGGCTGACGCTCTATCCACTGAGCCAAACCAGCTAGGATATGAAATTTCTTTTTGGTGTTTTTGGGTTACCTCATATTCTCTTCTAGTTGTTAGTTCATTTCTCCCCCCAACCCCCATTGATTTTTAGAGCGAGTGGGAGAGGGAAAGACAGAGAAACATCAATGTGAGAGAATCACATTGATTGGTTGCCTCCAAAGCCTGCAACCGAGGTATGTGCCCTTGGCCAGAATCGAACCTGGGATCCTTTGGTCTGCAGGCTGACGCTCTATCCACTGAGCAAACTGGCTAGGGCTGTTAGTTCATTTGGATCAGGTCAAACATGGGCGAGTGATTGGATAAAGGAGAGGGGAGGAATAAGGGATACTTTTTTGTGTGAAATAGCCTACTGGTGGCAGGGGAACTGTAGGGGAGCCTTCAAATTCACAACCTAGGGCTGGGCGCTTTAAACACTACTGCATAGTGATTCTGAATTGTCTTCATAGAGCCCAGATGTGTTTCTCTGCATGTCACATCTCTTCCCCACATTACAGATGCTCATAACACTTTTTAAAAATATATATATTTATTGATTTTTTTACAGAGAGGAGGGAGAAGGAGAGTTAGAAACATCAATCAGCTGCCTCCTGCACACTCCCCACTGGGGATGTGCCTGCAACCAAAGTACATGCCCCTGACCAGAATCGAACCTGGAACCCTTCAGTCCGAAGGCCGATGCTCTACCCACTGAGCCAAACTGGTCGGGGCTCATAACACTCTTAAAAAATATTTTAATACCTTGTATTTTTGTTTTCAAATAGAACATCCTCAAGACACTTCCTCAAATGATCTTGTTCTTTACTAGGCTCAAAGCCTGCCTGTCCCATCTCATGCCAGTGTTATTACTGCCCCTCACGCTGAGATGATGCAGACCCCAGGCTGCTTGTGGACTTTTTGGAGGGTGAGTAGAGGTTAGGGAAGATGTGGGAATGATGAGGAGAAATGTTATTTTTTAACCAAAGAATTTGAAGAGCTGCCCAGACTTGAAAGCCTAGTGGCTCTGAAGCAGGAATAGCTCTTGTAATAAGTGGGGGTTGTAGGAAGACATTAATTTGCATTGAGGGTGAAAACTAGACCTTACTGGGCCACAGGGCATCCCTGGGCGGGGCCACTGCAGCCCAGTTTCATTTCTCTTCCCTTTCTAACTTACGGATCAGTGAACTCTTTCACCCCCTCGTGCCTGCAATGCTCACTCCCTGCTGCTGCAGTGTCAGCCCTGTGGGGGCCTCCGTGTGGGTGGGTACTCTGCAGCACAAAGGTGCTGTGAGGCCTTGCTGGAATGGAATGCTGTGCGGTCCTGGACAGAGATCTAGTTTTCTAGAAAAAACGTCACTGCTGCTCACACGTGTGCTCCACCTCTGGGAGAGCAGCAGCATTGCACTTTGACCTTTTCCAAGAGCAATAAACTTGGATGGGGAAATCAGGTCTAAACTTGCCCCCGGCTCCGATAGACTAGCTTCAGAGCAAAAGGGTGGTGTTACGAAAGTCAACCTGTAAGGGCTAGGTCCTCAATCTTATGCCTTGTCCTATTCTCCCCAATTCCCTCTTAAGCCAACTACTCCATTTCTGTGCTTACTTGCATTTTAGGTCCTTCCAAGCATCAACAGAACCCTCATATTGACTCAGCTTTCCCCCTTCCTTTCTTAGGAGGACGAAGGCATACCTGCTTTCCTCTACTCTTTCTGACCTTCATGAGGTCAGAAATGGTTCATGATCCAAGTGCCAACATTCTGGTCACCCTAGAACGGTGTGCACGCTCCCCTAGTCTTGCTGTGGTGGGCCCGGGGTAACTAACGACAGCCTGGCCTAGGAACACATGGGACAGAGCAGAGCTCAGACTCTGGGTGACTTGGCCAGTGGCTGCCATGTAGCTGAGAAGGTAAGCAAGCACCAAAGAGGGCGTTTGTGAACAGACTGCTCCTTCTCCATCTTATTCCATGTAGGTTAGAGGGTCACCAAAATGAAACTTCCAGCCTGGAGGGTGTCAGGTTTTCCAGCCACGTCTTCTCCCCACGACTGGTGTCCCGTCCCCTCACACACACTTTCTGGGTGGTGAGTGCTCTCTTGCATGCACTTAGCACCTTCGACAGGAAAAAAGCTTCATTTGTACTCAAACACACCTCTTTATCCAGAGGCTTCTATTTTTATTCTCTTCCCAAGTCTATGCCTGTGCCACCCATTTAGCTTATTCTTCCTTTTCTGACCTTTGGTATTCTCATGTTCCTCCCCTACAATTTGGTAGAGCTTCATTTTGTCTCATTTCAACCTTTGTTTTTAAATAAAACATAAAACACGAACATCTGCCTCCAGGTGTCTTATCCATGGGTGGAAGCTGGAAGCTGGTGATGGGCCCACACTTGCTACTACGGGAACACAGGTGGCAGCTTAGGAGGCCAAAGCCCCATCGCACATGGAGGAACCAGGCACAGAGTCCCGTGTTGCTCCAGCACCTTGGCCTGAGGCACTGGGATCCCGTTCCGACCCCAGGAGCAGAAGTTCTGCTCTGGGATTACCTCTTGTACAGGAAGGGCCAAGCCTGGAGTTTTGGGATAAACCTTGGAAGGTTAAGAGCATATTGCTGTCCTGCCTGCTGTCTCCTACACCAAACCAGTCATACTCACCCTCACACCTTGTGTGCCCCTCTAGGCAAACGTGAGAACCGATGTTGAAGGGAAGATAAATACACAGAGTCTTGAGAATCTCTATCAAATGTGGTTTTTATTCAACTGACAAGCACTTTTCTACAGCTGCACTTGTGGAACATCACATGGCAAAAACAGGAGTTTTTTCTCTAGACTTTTTTTTCTTTTTTTAAACCTTATTAAAAATGAGGTTGGTCCTAAAAATATAGAAAGAAATAAATTTAAATTCACAAAAAACTGTACATTATCAAAAAGTCACTAAAACACCACATTTGGTTATATAAAAAGTCAAGTCCCTTTTGATGTAAAAGGAACGTGGAAACTTGTTGGTGTTGATGGTGTGGTTTCTTCCTGTTACCAGACTGATGGGGGAGGGGAAACAAAGGAGTAGGGAGTGAGTTTTTTTGTGTTTTTTTTTAACCTGCCTTCCCTACCAAATACTCTTATTTATCAAGAGAAAATCCACCTAGCTCAAGGGGCAGTGAAGAGGAGGAAAGAAAAGTGAGAAATGGCCCCTTTGATCATGCCCTACTCCACCACCCGCCCCCAGCCCCCACTGCACACTGAGGCTGGGACTCCACCCCACCTTCAGAGTGCCTGGTCCCTAGGGAAAGAGATGGAGCTGGGAGAGGAACACCAAGTAGGAACAATTGAGATTTCACTCCCCTGTCCACCTTGCCTCCAACAATAAAATTACTTCAGGACACTTTACACCAGGGGAAAACTGCTATGGGGAGAAAAGAAGAGCCCCAACTATAACAGTTTCAAACGTTTGACTAACACAAAGTTTGTTACAGCGCAGTTATTTAGATAAAATATAAATATTTATGCATAATATAAAGTCAATTCAAATATTCTTCAATCCACCTCTTATTTAAAAGCAAAAAAAAAATCTCGAATAAAATTAAAAGTTTTGAGGTTTATCTGACAGAAAAGGCGACTTTAGAAATAGGCTATGGGGGAGAAGGGGCATAAAGGAATAAGAAAGGGCTGCCCCAGGACCACACTGCCCCCCACCCCGTGGCTATTCAGTGCTGCCAGAAGTACAAGGAATGCTCCACCTCACTGGCACCCTCCCCCAATGGAACATGTCCTGGGTGCCTTAGCTCTCTGCTTGGGCCAGCCAGCAGCCACCTCCCCAGTGCAAGTACCCGTAATTTCTGATGGGAGGGGCTCTGCTGAGCAGGAAAGCAGGGGGCTGGGCCCCATGGCTATAGCTGGGAGTTAGCAGCTTTCCTCTCGCACGTTGGGACTTAACTTGAACACAGTCACATGTAGGGCAGTGGTGGACCCAAAACCCCTCCTCCTACTCTTTGTGCTCCAGGTTCTCTGCTGCAGGGAAGGGTCCTGGGGTAGGAAGTAGATAAGGGAAGGAAAGCACAACTAAACCCCCAGAAGCTCACGGGATTAGGAAAAATCCAGTTCTACCCCTCTCCCTGCAAAAGCTTAAGACTCAACGCCACTGAAAGGAGAGGGAGTTCCTGTTGAAAGATTGCACAGTTTAGAGGCTGGAACAGAAATGACTGGGAGAGAGAAGAGCCACAGCCTTGTACCCAGAAAAACTGTTCCTGTGGTTTCCCAAAGACAAAAATATGATGGTTTGAACAATGGGAAAGATGGGACTAAAAACAGAGAGTTGAGGAAATTGAATGGATGCCTTCAAACAATACAGGGGCACAATTAACAGTGTTCTCTCTTACACACACACACACACACACACACACACACACACACACACACACACCTCAGGCCAGTAGGTTGCTACCTGGCCTCCATCTTGGGGTGCGCCCAAACTCAGCAGTAGTTGTCCCTGAGGAGTTCCCAAGAGGGAGGTTTGGGTAAGAGGTGGGGAAGGAGGCTGCAAGGCCCAGGGTCCAGGGTGCCTCCCTGTCCTCTCCCAGCTACTGAGTTTCAGAAGAGGCTAGAAACTCGGCATGTGAGGAGTACCCAACACATGAGAGGGGATAGCTATTGGCAGAAGATGAGGACAGAAAGACAGGGACCTCTGAACTTCGTTTTTCCTCTGAAGGGAAAAAAAATTTGGAAAAGAATGAAGGAACCCGTACACGATAGTTTTACATTATTGGATGACAGAAAATCTGAAAGGGGGTAGGGGACGGAAGGTGAAAAACTGAGAGAAAGTGAGAAGCAAGGGAGGGACTGAACATGGAAGCAGCATGTTCAGGGCCCGGTGTCCGGCTCGACACACTTGGGAATTAAGTCCACTTTACTGGCCGTCACTGCGGGTCCACACACAGTACAGAGTGTTTCTCGGTTTCACACATTCACTAGAACTATTGCTATTGTTAAACAGCCCCAGAATGCTGGGGCATGTACAGGGAAGGAGAGGAATCTGGGGGAGGAAGTAGGGACTTCTTTCCTCCTCCTCATTTTTAATTAGGAAATAAAACAGAAAGGAAAATTATTTTTTTCTTTCTTTTTTTGGCTTTCAGTCCAGAAGGACCTCATTTCTGCCCCTCTTATTTGAGGAGCAAGAGGAGGAAAGGGAGAAGGGGTGTAGGGATAAGAGGATGTAGGGTGCTGCCAAAGGGAGAGTCAAATAGCAGATATATATATATATATATATATATATCAGATTTGAGTCGAGCCCCAGGGCAGCATCAGCAGGTGAGAATGGCAGGTTTTTGTTTGGAGGGCGCGGGGAGATGCCACAGGTGACTCCCCACCACCTTTGCCTCACAGATTGGCCTGTTTTCCCTGATAAAACTCCTCCCAGCGGCTCTCAAAGAAGCGTCGCATGATGTGCCCAGCCTTTCCCACTTCAGAGTCATCCTCATTGAAGGTCTGGCAGTTGTCAAAGACCAGAAGCGCATCAGCCGCAAACTCCTCTGAGCTGGTGTACCTGGGCAGGGGGAGGCCAAGCTGTGAGTTGGGCAGGAGGTGGAGCAGTAACAGGAGTCAGGAGAGGTGCTGATGTCTACTCACCCTCCTCGGAGCAGCCGCTCCCGCATGGTGGAAAAATCCATAGGGTTTTTGATAATGCGCCGGTACCCACTCACCAAACGTGGGTTCACAGGCTCCAGAAAAGGCCAGGCTGCATCATGGGACTCCATCTCCATCAAGATAATCCTACCATTAAAGGGACAGTGATGGCTGCATCTCAGGAAGCAAATACACTGACCCTCCCAGCCTTTTACTCTGGCAAAGGTAGAGCCAATTGTCCCCAGAACCACCCAACTCACTCGCAAAATGCGAGATCACTGTGATGGTTCCGCATGGAGAGCCGACGCCGCTTCGATGGTGACAGCCCTTCCTCCGAGTACCGAGGCACTGCTGGGCTTTCTCGGCCCCTCGACAGTACACGGCGTTGGCGGCCATCACCCTCTGGGAAGTTCAGCATGTAAGTACTTTTCCGCTTCTGGCCTCGTTTTGGGAAGCCAGGCTTCTGAGTGAATTCTCCTTCTACCTGCTACAGGTAGAAAAAGAAGAGATCAGCAACATCTGAAGATGTACTTGGCTTGCCCTCCAGTTCATTACAATTCCTACATGTCTAAGTGTTATCAGCTTCCAAATACTTTCACACATACGGCAGCATGTGAATTTATTCACGTAACCCAATATAGTAGGGAAAGGGGAAAGTATAATCACTCCCATTTCACAGAAGAAAGCAAATGAGGCTATAAAATCTATGTGACTTGTCCAAAGGAGGAACAGCACTCAGGAACCCAAGGTCTCCTAGCACCCAGTCGGAAGATCTTTCCAACGACAGACTGAGGCGTGGGAAAAAGTGGTATTTGTAGGGTTGGTAGTCAATAGGATGAGAAAGAAAATCTCTGACTTCTGCTTAGGAGTGGGAATGAGAGAGCAGAAGGCTTACCTGGGCCAAACAGACAGCACAGAACCAATCTCCCTCTGGAACAGTTTCCATCTTGGGCCGATGGCAGTATATGTGGCAGCCACGATCACACCCATCACAGAGCAGAAGAAACTCATCATTGTCACCTTTCCGGCACACTAGACAGGTCTAGACCAAGGTTGTGAGAAGGCAGGGTGAGCCTCCTTCTGCAGTGACCCCACCCACTTGCGCTGATTGGCTCCCCAGCCTCTTACCACTTTGTTGACGGACTTCTCCCAGGCAATGGACCTCTCCAGCTGGCCCAGGCACAAGCACACCTGGGCTGCACTCCGACACCGCTCCAGTGTCTGGCGCCAGGCCCGAATGCGAGGGGTGATCTCATATGATCTGGAGGGAGAAAGTGGTGATCTTGGATGAGTAGAATCCATTAAACTTCTTCCCAAGACCAAGAATTGGGAGGGGAGAGGGGACACTCACATCTCTGCAGTGGTGCACTGAGGGGCAGCACTGGGTGTGCTGAGCAGGGCCTTCTCTAGCACAACCTCATGAGCTGGCCAGAGGGGCTCCCGTAGGTACCGCCGCTCCACATTCTGCTCCAGGGCAGCCAGTCGCATCACAGCCAGGTCCAGAGGGTTGGTAGTTTTACGCTGGGGGGCGAGTCCTTCCCTGCCTCGACCTCTCCAGGTGATATCCTCCTGGGAGTCAGGTAGGTGCTCACAGTAGGCCAAGTCTTCACGAACAGAGTCTGGGCTAGGACATGCCCAGCCCTGCAGGTGGGAGAGAGGGATAGAACTCCTCATTGTAAAGAAAATTAAGCATAAAGAAAAATGTGACCCATTATGGTCACAGGAGATCACTTGTGAAGGAGAGACCCACAGATTTTTCCCAAGAGAGTAACACCCTTCAACAACCCCCTGCCCAGTGCCAGCCTGTGTACCCGAATCTGCAGGTCAGACAGGATGACCCGCTGTTCCAGCTCCTCTACCCACTGAAGCACAGCCAGGTCTGTCTCATACGTCTTCTCTTTGGGGGACCAGCTCATAACCCCTTCTTGAAAAGCAGATAACTGACTGGGCTCAAAGATAGAATCTGAGAAGACAGAACACAGAGTAAAAGGCCACCAGGGCATTGTACACAGCAGCAATTCAGCATTTACTTAGGCTCTGAAGCTCAGGCTGGGTCCAAGCATCTTACCAGTTAAGGGCCGCAGGCAGACTTCCTTCAAGAAGTCCCTGTGCTTATTGAGGTGTTTGTGAAGGGCCTTCTCTCGGATTCCTCGTGGGTGCAGGGCCTTGAGCGTGGCATCCAATGTCTCAGGATCTCGGATCCACCACCAGCCTGAGCACATCTCTGTGGACAGAATTTATGTATTTGGGGTGGGGTGGGCACCAGCATGAATCACACAGCCCACATCTGATGCCACTCCTACCTGTACTATTACCCCCATTGCACCCCAAGGTCGCTCACCAGGAGGAACAGGCTGGGCTGTCAGCTGGTTTAGGTAACGCTGCTCCATCTGTTTGAAGAACTTGCTGGGAGGTCTCCCTCTCCGTTTTGGTTGTCCCAGCCCTTTGGGACTCTGTGATGTTTCGCCAGGGTCTCCTGTTCGCCTTTTAGGAGCCACCCCAGGCAAGGGGGTGGAAGACCGCTGCACTGGAGAACAGGGGCTGGCAGCACTGGGCCTATTCACCTGTGCATGAGATGAAACACAGGGGATGAGGGTGTTTCATGTTTATAGGACCCTAATGGCTACCTATTCCTTCCCCCAATCTTAGCAACAGTCCACAGCCAGGCAATGGAGCCTGTGGCAAGAGGAAGTCAAGTGCACACCACTAATTCTGGCTACTTACTGGCTTGGAGGAGACAGGTAGCTGAGGGGAGGGAGTGGACTGGTCCTCAGAAACTGCAGGGGGTGGTGTAGGGGCAGCATTGCAGAGCATCTGGGCTGAGAAGTTACACCAGGGGGCTTGAGAATCAGGGCTGGATTCTGCCTCTTCAGGCTCTGGCTCCTCCAGAGGCTGTGATGGGGTCAGATCCAGTTTTCCAGGGCTGCTATCAGGTGTGAGGACTGAGCTGCTCAGCAGGGAGCCGTGGCTCTGAGTCTGGCTCAGCCAAGACAGGAAGGCTGACTGGCTGAGGTCATGCTGGCTCTGACCCAGAGACAAAAGCGAGCCTTCTGGCTCCAGGAACCCATTATGGGTTAGAGGCTGGGACTGAAGCTGGGGTTGGGCATAAGCCTGAAGTGGAGGGTAGGGTTGAGTCTCGGGCTGAAGTTGGACTTGGGGCTCTTCTGAAGCCTGACACCTAACAGGAGACTTAAGGTGCCTAGGTTGCATAGACTCAGGCTTAGTTTTCCGAGGGCGGCCTCGGGCCCGGGCAGGAGAACTGGCAGAGGTGCTGGAGCCAGCTAATTCCCTCTTCAGAGAAAAGGGGGCTGGGCTGGGCGCTGAGTGGGAAGCCACTTTTAAGGAGTCAGTTTCCTGCTTTATCATATCCTCAGGAACTGTAAAGAAAAGTAAAGAGCTTAAGACATACACCGATACATAAGAAGAAAGAAAAAGGGTGTATAGATGCAGGATATACACTTTCTTTTACTCTTGGTCTTAATGAGATTCTACTGGAATTTATACGCCAATGAACACAGTATCTGGGAAGGAAATACTATTCTCCCAAGTAATCAGCAGCAGTATAACTGTAAGCTAACATTTATGAAGAACCAACTATGTGCCAAGCTCTATTCTAAGAACATTAACTAATTTTAAACCCCTCAATACTCCTATGAAATATATATACTATTATCATCTCCATTTGATAAATTAGGAAACTAAAGTATACAGCTGGTAAATGGCAGAGCAGGTACACAAGCGGTCTTCCTCTACAGCCTATGCTCTTAACCACTATGGAATACTGATTCTCATAAAATGAAAGACACCTAAGTGACTAGGCAAAGGAAAAGAAATTACTGAACTTTTGTTCAATAGGTCTCAATTCAGGCTCCCATGACACACCTACCTAAGCTCCCCTCTGTTCCTTCCACAAAGATACCAGCCAAATAGGGCAACACCCAGTAGTTGCGTCTGTAGCGGTCCTGACCCAAGGAGAATGCCCGAAGCATCTGGGATGAGTGAAGCAGCTTTTTTCGAAAGAAGAGCTGACGCTGGGTAGACAATGGAAAAGGAAGATGAATAAAAAACGTATTTCTAGAGTGACAGTGGTGATTTCATTCAGTATATGGGAGGAGAGCACTAGTTCTCAGCTTCCCTATAAAACTGATACCATCTGGGCCCAACTCATAAGGTGATCAATTCTCGCCCAGCCTGTATCTCCAGCTCCTGGGAGGTTAGAAGCATCATTAATACCTTGCTGAGTTTTTCTATCTGGCGTTCTAGCTCTGGGATGCTAGATGCTGTGACATCAACCTGGAGAAGAAACAAGTGGACAAGAGAAAAGGAATGATCAGATTTAAGAAAGAGAAATGCATTTAACCCTTGAATAATGACAAGTTAAAAATGCTGACACCCAGACCTAGCCGGTTTGGCTCAGAGGACAGAGCATCAGCCCACGGACTGAAGGGTCCCAGGTTCGATTCCTGTCAAGGCCATGTACCTCGGTTGCATGTACCTGGCCCTTGTCAGGGCTCGTGCGGGAAGCAACCAACTGATGTGTCTGTCTCTCTCTGTCTCTCCTTGTCCCTTCCACTCTCTCTAAAAATCAATGGAAAAATATCCTCAGATGAGGATTAACAACAACAACAACAAAATGCTGACACCCTCCTTCCCCACAGTAAAAAATTCAAAAATAATTTTTTACTCCCCTAAAACTAAACTACAATTGTTCCTTGGTATCTGCAGGGGATTGGTTTCAGGACGCTCTACAGATATCAAAATCCACAGATGCTCAAGTTTCTCATGTAAAATAATGCATACACTCAGACTCCAAACTGTAGACTGAAAATATGTAGTTTTCAATCCAAAGTTGATTGAATCCATAGATATAACCTATGTATATGGAGGACTGACTGTATGTTTATTTATTTTTTTTATTATTATTGTTATTTTTGTTACTCCTCACCCGAGGATATTTTTCCATTGATTTTTAGGGAGAGCGGAAGAGAGGAAAAGACAGAGAGAAACACTGATGTGAGGGAAAGCCATCAATGGGTTGTTTCCTGCACAAGCCCTGACCAGGGCCTGGGCCAGGGAGGAGCTTGCAACCAAGATACGTGCCCTTGACCGGAATCAAACCCGTGACCCCTTGATCCACTGGCTGATGCTCTATCCACTTAGCCAAACCGGCTAGGGCTGTATATTTATTTTTAGAAATCTGCGTGTAAGTGGACCCGCACAGTGCAAACCCATGTTGTTTAAGAGTCAACTATATTCCATTTCCCAACTCCAATATTCCTTGGTCTGAGGCTAGTACCTCTCCATCTCTTCGACCCCTACGGCCATGGACAGCTGCTGTACTCTCCTCCTCTTCTTCCTCTTCCATGCCACTAGTCTCCTCCATGATCCGAGAGCTGCGCCTCCGCCCTAGGCCTTCCTCTAGCCCCTGCATCTCTACTTCAGTCCGCCCAGTTCGCTTGGCCAGAGCAGTTTTCAGTCTTAAAATAGAGATTAAAGGAAACTACGGTGAGGAATGTGATATTACCACAAAAGGAATACCTGGAATCCTGAGTCCTGGGGTAAGGTTCCAACCTCAGGGGAGGGACTAAGAAGCATCAAAATCTGGGCAAAAGTCCTGACTAAGCTTCCCCCTTTCTCCCTTTCTCCCTCTGGACCCTACCCTCTTGTCCTTTCCCTACCTCCGGAGCCGGCCTTCAACAATCCACTTGTTTTTCCTGTAGTTGGACATACTCTCCAGAGTCTTGTCAATCTCACTGCAAGAGAAAAGGGAATGGGATTTTGAGGTAACCTGGTGGCACACACAAAAAGGGAAGTTCAAGGGAAAAGGGGCTGCAGCCTAAAGCCTAGATTGAACAAATGGCAGAGGAAGGCTTAGGTTCTCTGGGGAAGGCGCTAAGATTCGGTCCCAGGTCACTCTAGCACCTTCAGAGCCTGGCAGTGGATACACATCACCTAGGACTCTAGATGGCTGAACCCCTCCCTGTCTGATTCTGACCCAGGCATACAATCACCATCCCCACCCCTGCTCCTCACTTGATGATGAGGGTGGAGCCATTGAGCTCATGTACAAGGAAGGCCAGGACAGCAGCTTTCTGTTGGGGTGGCTGGGCCTGAAAAGGCTGGGTGCGTAGGCTGTCACAGAGGACTGGCTCCACTCCATATGCCATGAGGAAGCAGCGCAGGATCTCAGATACATTGTCTCTCGTCAGTGGGATCTCCGACAGCTTTTCCCCCAAGATCTTTAAGGACTGTTTGGAGGAGAACATAATGGAAGTTAAGAGAGAAAGAGGAACAACTCAAGTTGCATGAATCTGGAAGAGGAAAATATAGGAGAACTGGGGTTAAGATAGGAAAAGAATGAAAGTTGCTAGGACAAGATGAGAGAGGACAAAGGAAAGGTGCAAAAGAAAAGCAGTAAAAGAAAGATGAACAAAATAAGCAGAGGGAGGTCAGGAAGGAAAATGAAACAGAAGGAAAAAATACAAGGAAAACAAATTATATCTCTTCATTTGTCCCAATCACTTAAGGGAGGTGCTTTCATATTTTTAACTTAGAGAGAGAGCAAAACTGAGAAAAAGCATTGGATCCCAGGCCCTCCCAGCCTGCCTTGGAAAGGATCTCACCTGACAGTGGGAGGGCAAGCCAGGATCATAGAGTGCAGCCTTCAGGAGCCGCACCAGCAGATCTTGCACCTCGCCCACACTGTCGCCTTGATACAGGAGTCCCTCTTGCAGGACCCCTAAACTAGGTACATCTTTGGCAGGGTCAAAGCCCAGCACCTTGCCGAAGCTGTGCAGGAACTCCACAATGGTCAAGCAGTCTGAGAAGGTCTCGCTAGGCAGGATCAGACCAGGGATGTGTGAGAAGTCAGGCAGAGGCTGTAAGGATAAAAGTGGTAGGGGGTTCTGTCAAAGACTGGAAGACCACAGTTTGTCTTCCTTAATCCAAGTGTCTTCACAACTGGCCCCTCCAGGACCCAGGACCCCGGACCCCTCACTACCTGGTGGTCAGTCAGACACATATCCTCTGTGGGCTTCTTCATCTCCTCCAAGATCATCTGCTGCCTCTGCCGCTCCTCCAAGCACCTCTGTGTGACCTGTGTTTTATCTGCTTTACAGGCTGGCTTGGCTTTGGCCAGCTCCTCCTTTTCCTTCGTTTTTACCTTCTCCTTCTTCGCACTCTTAGCCTAATCCTTCGGTTTTGCCGAAGTTGTCGTTGACTTCTCAGAAGAAGCAGACAAAGGAGAGGAAGAATTAGCAGAAGAAGAAGAAGAAGAGTCCGCCCTCTTTGGTTTGGCTCAGTGTATAGAGCGTCGGCCTGTGAACTGAAGTAAAACAGGTCTGATTCTGTTCAAGTGCACATATCCAGGTTGCAGGCTCAACCTGGTCAGGGTGGGTGCAGGAGGCAACCAATCGATGTGTCTCTCTCACATTGATGTTTCTTTGTCTGTGTCTCTCCCCCTTCTTCCACTCTCTCTAAAAATCAATGGGAAAACATCCTTGGTGAAGTTTAAGAGAAAGAAAGAAAGAAAGAAAGAAAGAAAGAAAGAAAGAAAGAAAGAAAGAAAGAAAGAAAGAAGGAAAGAAAGAGGAAGGAAGGGGGAGGGAGTGAGGGATGGAGAGAGGGAGGGAGAGAGAGAGAGAGAGAGAGAGAGAGAGAGAGAGAGAAAGGAAAGAAGGAAGGAAGGAAGGAAGGAAGGAAGGAAGGAAGGAAGGAAGGAAGGAAGGACCCTGGCTGGTGTGACTGAGTTGGTTGGAGCGTCCCTCTGTCACCCAAAGGCTGCAGG
>NW_005871167.1:2942748-2956736 GCF_000147115.1 Myotis lucifugus | reverse complement strand
TACTCAATTCTCTCTCTTCAAGTCGATCCTACAAGAGACTTACACATCTACCATGATGTATGCCAAAGGTACATTGTGAAGGTACGCGCATCTAACTTAACATTAAATTTAGAGGCCTTAAGATGGAAGAATAATGGTATCTTGATTGCGATTTATTCTGACATGTAAACCTTGATAGAAAGTCATTTCTCTTCAAATTGGAACACATCTGTCCTGCGCTCTGATTTCGAAAGGACAAGGATGTTGGGGCGGAGAGGTGAGAGACGGGATAAGGGGTTGGAAATGGGTTCTTTCTCTCACCCTGGAGATGCCCACATTCATCTTGAACAAGCCCAATTCTCTAAGTCAAGCCCCTCAAAATTCCACATAATCAAGGTGTGCTGGCTACATGGAGGTTGCCAGATGTAGGAAATAACTGGTTAACAGGAAATGTTAACCCACTGTGTAATCTCTGATGTCCCTCACCTGCCCTTGGGTAGTAGTCTGACACTCTCCACGTTGTACCTTCTGTTTCATCTTCTTCTTGATTTTATTCATCTTTGCTTTATCGTCCTCATTCAGTGTTTCTGTGAGCACAGACAGAAAAATAAAGCGTAAAGCAGGCAAACCAATCTCCAGCATTCAGAGCAATATATGCATATCACAAAGCTGGCTTCCCAAGCAACTCCCTGGAGAATCTAGAAGTGTTTTTTTTTTAAAGATATATTTTATTTATTTCTTTATTTTTAAGAGATTTAAAAATTTATTTTTAGAGAGAGAGGAAGGGAGAGAGGAGAATGAGGGGGGGGGGACATTGACATGAGAGCAAAGCATTGATCGGCTGCCTCCTGCGCACCCCTACTGGGGATGGAGCCCACAACACAGGCATGTGCCGAGCGGGAATTGAACCGGCAATCTTTTGGTGCATGAAAAATGCACCAACCAACTGAGGCACACCGGTAAGGGCTTTTTGTTGTTGTTTTTTTAAGTATACAAAATAAAATGTTGGGATTGGAGGGCCAATGTAGAAGAGGAACCTGCTATGGGAGTAGAACAAAGAACTCAAATGGTATCTTTGGCCCAGAAACACCAGCCTCCAGAAGAGACTGCATTGCTTAAGAAGGGGTCCTAAAGGCCACGATGGCAGAGTAGCCTCGTAGCCTAACCATCTCCCATACTATTTGACAATGGCAGCAACTCACAGACTATGATTTTAGAGCGGAGAATGGAAACAGAAAATCAAATTGCCAGGAAAAGACAGTGGTCTCCAGACTTGGAAGTAATGATTAACCAGGAAAGAAGGGCCCGAGTAATGGACATCTCAGTGCAATCAGATTAATACTGACAGAGCTGTTGTTTATGCTCAGTTCCTATGTCTTGCTCCATAGAAAGATCTGAATTTCTTCCCCTTTGGAAAACTGAATATTAAATGTGATTCTGCAAACAACAGAGTGTTTTAGAATGAATGTTTCTGATATGATAGTACCTATCCTATTCTGGCATAGAAACACTGCCACATCTGTACAACAATCCTGTAGGTTAGACAGATACTATCTGCAGATGAACCACTATAGGCTTCTATTAAAATATAAGTGACTGGCTCTAGGTCACACAGTCAAAAACTGGCAGAGCTGGAACTTTGAATTAGGAGTCAGAAGACTCCAATTTTTTTCAAATTTTTCATACTATATCAGGGTAAATGTTAATATTTATTAAAATATTAGACATTTTCTACCTGTCTATCCCACTAAAACAGTGCCAATTATCTTTTGGATTCAGATATGAATTCTGAACCTCCATGATGGCGGCAATGAGTGAAGTAAGAGTATATAACCCAAACCAGTAAGATAAATAAGAAGCTGAAAAGATGGTAAAAAGGACATGAAAGCCCTCTTCTCTCATAACATATGGGGACTGCACAAGGCTCCACTAGGTAAGAGCAACTCAAGAAGAAACTAGCCATTAAAAAAGTACAAAAGAGCTGGGACCCTGATGCTGCTTTCCAGGGAAGAGGAGGGGGATTCAGATGCATTCTGTCCGACAATGTTAGTCATGTTGGGAAACTCAGCCATTAGCAATTCATCAAGATTTCAGAAACCTCATAGAGCAAGCAGAAACTCAAAGTAAGAAACACCTCTAACAGTTACCAAATATTTACTTGGACGTAAAGTATAGCAAAGAGCAGCTATTTTCAACTGGTGTGCTGTAAGAAATTTTAAAACATGCAATACCTGACTATTTAATCAGGGGCACTGACCTCTTTCCCCTGAGATTGTCAAATTAAAAAATGACAACAGCCAATACAACAATAGCAGTCTGATGTGAATGAATCAAAATTACACCTATTTTTTCATCTGATCAGCAAAAAATATATTTTTTGGTGTGTCACAGACTTTTAGTAATTAGTTTATGTGTGCCAAGAGATGAAAAAGTTTGAAAATCACTGGCATGGGGAATACAGTCAATAACATTGTAGTAACTATGTACAATGCCAGGTGGGTACTAGGATTATCGGGAGAATCATTTCATAAATTATAATTGTCTAACCACTATGCTGGACACTTGAAACTTAACAAAAACAATATTGAGCCCTAGCTGGTTTGGCTCAGTGGATAGAGCACTGGCCTGCAGAGTGAAGGGTCCTGGGTTCGATTTCCGGTCAAGGGCACATGCCGGGGTTGTGGGCTCTATCCCCAGTGTGGGGTGTGCAGGAAGCAGCCAATCAATGATTCTCTTTCATCATTGATGTTTCTATCTCTCCCTCTCCATTCCTCTCTGAAATCAATAAAAATATATTAAAAATATAGATTGTCAACTGTAATTGGAAGAGAAAAAAGAGGAACAGCACTGTACCTTGGGCCTCCAGTTTCTTTGTGGGGCGGTTGTCTGTCTTATTCACTAGCTCAGTGATTTTGACCTTGGGTGGCCGACCTCGGCCCCGTTTCACCTTGGGAACTTCCTTGGTCTTGGCATTCTCAGTGTTTCGAGGTCGGCCCCGTTTCCCAGTAATTGCCTGAATCCTAGATGGGATCTCCTCTGCTGACAGTTGTATCCACCGCAAGCCCTAAGAGAATAAGGAACACTGTTACAATGGGAGGGAGTCAGTGCAAGCCTCCTGGCACTGTGAACCATTCAATGCCCCAGAACCTCCAAACCCCACAAAAAGAAAGCTGCAGCTTATCTACCAACCCTTTCTCAGGGACAAAAGTATATTTAACCCTTGGGTCTGTACCTCCGGTGTGTCTCTCTCTTCAAAGAAATCTCCAACAGGCATACGGGGACTGAAGCTGAAGTGCTCACGGCGGACACTGTGTACCACGTTGCGGTTCAGGTACTAAAAGGAAGAGATAAAGTGGCATCAATGCCCAGCCAGCGTGGCTCAGGGGTTGAGCGTCAACCTATGAACCAGGAGGTCATGATTTGATTCCCGGTCAGGGCACATGCCCGGGTTGCAGGGTTGCAGGCTTGATCCCCAGTGTGGGGTGTGCAGGAGGCAGCCGATCAATGATTCTCTCTCATCACTGATGTTTCTCTCTCTCTCTCTCCCCCTCTCTAAAAGCAATAAAAATATAGTTTAAAAAAACAAATAAAAAAACAAAGAAAAATGGCATTAATGAAATCATAGCCCTACCAAAATTTTTGGCCAGCAATAGCAAAGGAACAGTCCCCAAAGCAGACAATAGCAGCCTGTTGCCACTGGACCTAAGAAAGGAATCTGTACTTCCCTTAAAAGCCCATGAAAGCTACATTACCTTGATCACTTCCGGGAACTGTTTCATCCTCTTCCCACAGGGGCCATAATACCAGGTCTCCCCCTGCCATCTGTGGCTGCCCTTCTTGATTCGCACCTCTCTCCGCCACCTGCCAGAGAAGCACACGGGCCCTGCCGCCAGGTCACACCCCTATCCACTCTCAAGCCACCCAGGAGTCAAGCCCACTGAGCAATGATCCTCCCCACTTCTCTCTCACTAGAACTTCATGTAGATGCAAACACAGCCTGAGATACAAGCTTGGCTAGATGGCAGGCCTGAGTGCTACTAACCCCTCAGGGCCTCAGGGGAAAGAAGTAGGCCAAACTGTACAAGCCCAGAAAGGCCTCCACTCCTCCTTTTACAAAGCCAGTGATACAAGCAGCCAGAAACCCCCCCATCACTGATGCCATTCAGGGAAATTACTGGGTTTCCAATAAAGAGGGTAAAGACCTAAGGGAATAAAGGCAGAAACTACAGAGGATAGGGGAGGCAAGAGGAAGAGTAAACTCACTGCTGACTCCGTGAAATGACTCCGAAGGCCATGGTTTAGTAAAGAACTCTGTGTTCTGAGCAACAGATTATTCTAAGCCTAAGCCTTATCTTTCTCTCAAAACTTTAAGCAAAACTCAGACTTGCTGACCACGAGTAGCCTAGAGGGGCAGGGGTGGAAAAGATCAGGAAGGCACTGATTCTTACAAGGCCCTTGGTGTCAACTGACTTGTTTATTTTGGTCACGTACTATTCTTGCCCTTACCTCTCTGAAGAACATTTTTTTAAAAAGCCAATTCATTGGGACTAAGCCACACATCATTCACTGCTAGCCATTCTCAGCATATAGGACAAGTCAGCTAATTTGAATATCTGAGCCCTAGGGTCACCACCTGGGTTTGGAAATTATAATAGCCCTCTGAGTAAAAAACTGAGTGGCCATAAGATGAGGAAAGAATAGATGAGGAGAGGCAGACCCTGAGAGAGGAAGGAAAGCCTAGGAAGCTCATGAGAAACGTTATCATTGTAGATAACTGTACTTTAATCCACTCTTGTCTAGCCCATTCCTCCCCATCCAGGATGAGGAGCTCCCTTCCCTTCTTCCTAGAGTCATTCATTAAATTTGTCAAAGTCAACGCATGTAGCAAACTAGAGCATTTACCCATGTTGGAGGGGAAGACGAACTTCTTCTGGAGTAGCAATTCGTCTCCTTAGAACATCACCTTGGGAGAAAAATAGGGGATACTGAAATAAGAATTCAGCAAAATAACGAAACAACAGGACAGCAGGGAAGGGCTGAATACCCCATGAACAGAAACTTTTCCTGGAACCAGCTAGGGATGGAACAGAATCTGGACACTCACCACCACCAGAAGTAGGGACTCCTTCTCCAGTGACCTCTTCCAAGTCAGCGGTGGTTTCAGGGAAGCTGCTGACATCCTTATTTGCTGGGGAGGCTGTTGGGAAGACAGCTGCAGGGGAAGCTTCGGTGGATGCTTTCGGGGGGGTCACTGGTGAGGCCGGCAAGGAAACTTCTGAGGAGATTGGTGGGAAGGCTGGTGAGGAAGCTGGAGAGACTGTTGGGAAGGCTGCTGGGGAGATTTCCGGGGAGGCTGCTGGGGAGACTTCTGGAGAGATCTCTGGGGAAGCTGTTGGACAAACTGCCAGGGAGATTGCTGGGGAGGCTGTTGGTGAGACTGCTGGTGAGGTTGTTGGATGTAGCTGAATAGTGGATGAATGGTCAGGGGCTGGCTGGGTCAGAGGTGGTGGGAAGTCTGAAGCCACCTGAGTCTCCATTTCTTGTTCTGCATCACTACCATTATTCAGGTCAAAGCCGTTATCTAGAATCCGAAGGGACAGGATGGGTAAAGGAAAAATGGTGTCATATAAAACAAGAGAATCTACTCAGTCAAACCTGGACTAAGATAAACAGGGCTACTTCAAGGACTTGTCCCGAGAGTTGGTAAAAGAGAATTAGCCTCTGGCTGTCCTCCCCATTCATGAAGGTTAAAGGGCAAAGCTGCTGCTGCTGTCACTGTGTGAACAATTACCTTTTACCTGGAGCCAGTAAGGCCTCTGGCCTCCTTTTTCCTGCAAACTCCAAACCTCACACGTCCTTTTGGGCACAGGGCAGTGAGAGTGGAGCAGCTTGTGCCTTTTAATTCCCACCACACACTATCCCAAAGCCCCCTCAGATCCCAGCAAGATGCTTTCACAGATATCCCACCCCTAAGGCCTAACTATGGAACAACAGCGTGCTCTCACTTTTTCCCAGGTCAAGCAAGACTTTCTTTGTCCTACCTCTCCTCACTTACCTTGTAGGACAGACTCCCCAAGGACGGGTGGAGAGGTGGGGCTGGCAAAAATAGAGGCTGAAGTTTGACTGTCATCTGCCAGAAGACTGAAGTGAGTGGCATTATTGAGGGAAGGACAATCAAGGGCAGAGATCACAGGGCTGTCCTCAAGAGGCAGCTTGTCCTCTGCATCCATCAGCTCCGTATCATCTATACCATAGAGTCCTCCACTTACTGGCTCTTCAGGGGGCGAAAAAATCAGAAAGCAAGATTTAAGAAATACTTGTCTAAATATATCTAATTCTAGTCCCCACAGTGTAAAGGTTCTAATAATAAATTAGGGAAATTTTGTAGCCCTCTTTTATGAAAGAGTAAAGTCACCAGGCTATAGGGATCATAAAAGCTTGAAGTGGAAATGAAGGGAAAAGCATGGGCCCTATAACAACCCACAGACCAACGCAAAAAATTCTATCATCTATCACAAAATAGGCCTTTCTTGTATTTCAGTGGGGCAAAAGGTAATTGTTCACTGGCAAATGTCTTTCTACTTAGTAGGAACCCAAACAGCCCAACTGTGTGGTAATAAGTCTCTATCCAGTGAATTATTAAAGCCCAGGGCTCATGGCCAAAAGGAACATTGGGAGAGAACCTGGGAAATGAACCAATTCAGCTCAGAGTGCAGTTGGCCGAGTCAGGCTAGCGGCATGAGACCGTGGTCTGCCACAGGAGTATCTGGAGGTCTCAATGCCCCAGATTCCCAAATCCTTTCCCTGGTTTACTATCTATTCCAGGTGACAGAAGCTGGCTATCCTTCTGCATGGTTAAGTTGAAGAGAGCCAGCTCCCAAGCCTACCTGGTGCCAGGGTGTTAAAGGGCTCCAGAGAGACTTCACTGAGGATTGGAGTGTCTTCCAGTTGATCAGGAAGATGTGAAGGATCATCTAAGCAGCTCACTGTGGGGTCAGGGACCAAGACTGAGACTTCTTGGTGTAATGATTCCACAGAAGGGATGGAGCCATTGTAGCCACACATCTTCAATTCTAGGAAATACCAGGAAAGAGCAAAAGGAAAAATAGTGCCTTCACCTGGTTCCTTTAGCTATAGCAAGCAGTCCATCTTCACTAGAGGGATGTTCATTCTTTCAACATTTATAGGTGCGAGTTCTATGTCGGATACCTTTCATATCAAGATATTCTCAGTAAGCAGAATACTTACTGAGTACTATTAAAATCCTATAGCAGGAATGGGGTCTGAGACAAGACTCCCATCGTGTTGGCAGCTATTTCCCCCATTCAGTGGGAACAGGTGGTTAACAGATACAACATCCTGTGATTTCACAGGGTGCTCGCCCTTATTCTTGGAATCAATAGCAAACTAAGCATTTATCTATTTAGAGGGCAAAGTTGAGAGGGAAGATCACATGTACCAACAACAAAAAAAGAAGGAAACTGTGAGCAGACAAGCAATGGTATGCTCTGCCGGCTTCCTTCCCTCCTTCAAATGCCAATTACTAGGGCTCAGGCCACTTTAGCAGCCAGTCTAGCTGTGCCATAGTCAAGTCAAATTGACCTCAATGCTCCCTGCTAATGGCAAACCCCTTCCTATATTTTGAAAGAAGCCCTGATACAGTGTCTGTTGGGGCTGTTTCAGGCTCGCCCACCTGCCCTCTTCAGGCCAGCAGCTCTGCATGAGCTTGAAATAATTTGCACTCCCACTCACGAGCTGGTGCTGCTGCCACAAAAACACCAGCCACTTGGCTCTGCTAACCACCAACATGCAAATCAGCCTCCACTGCAGAGAGCTGGAAAGACAAGTTTTCCTCACCTCAAAAAGCCACTGCCCCCATAGCCCCATTTTCCTATTCCCAACCAAGCTCCCAGGCCCACAGTTATACCTGGCTGCTCTTCTTCCAGCTCCAGGCTGCCTACCAAGCCAGTGCCATTCTCTGCCACAACTGAAGTCAGCTCCTTTTCTGCCTCATCAGGATGAATACCACTGCCTACCTCCTGGGAGGGCGCAAAAGTCTGGATGCTGGAGCCCAACATGGGAGAAGTCTGTGGGGAGGTGAAAAAACTAGGGGGTCCATTGGGCATCACCTCAAAATTCTGGTCAGGAAAGGAATCATACAGTTCCTGTGAGTCGAAGTTAAGCCCCATGGGACTCTGGGTACCGTTGGCCCAGAACTCTTGGCTCCCAGCCCGAAGGTTAGTGTTGTGACTTGGGGATGAAGGTTGTCGGCTGCCTCCAAGGATGCCATTGAGTGGGTATTGTCCCCCCGAGAACTGGGAGAGAAGGGGTGGGTCCTTGAGGTTGCTGCCAGGATTGGCGGGTGGGTACTGTGAGTAGTTCCAGAGACAGTCGTAGGCCACGTTGGGGTGATGGAGGTGTGAGGTGCTGGAGGAGTGGGGAGCAGAGTTCAAAATCCCTGAAGTAGTAGTGTGAGATACAGTAGATAAGCCATTAACATTCACATCCCCATTCAAACCTGGCAGAAAAGGAGGGAAAAGGGTCAGTTACAGATATGTGTGCGAGTAACTCTACCAACTCTAACCAAAAGAATAACACTGACTAGAAAAAGGGAAGGTGAAGGGGAGGGGATTCCCCCTCTGCTATATTTATGTCTTTTTGGTCTCCAGGGAACACCCAACACAGATGCTCCTGTATATAAGCTTAGCAACTGCTGCTGAGGCTACTGAGTAGGGGGCTGGGGAGCTCTCCTGGTCTACCACAGGAGTGAACAGCAGAGAGCTGGCTGCTACTGACGCTCAGGGCTTTTTATTTTGTTTAAATGAAGCTATTTGCAGATTCCCTACAGTGACTTGCATTCTTTCCCATCCTCACTCCCTAAAGGAATTTTCCCCTAGAGTGGCATGACTGAATTCTCCTGGCCCCTCTTTTCCCCAGTGCCTATTTGGCCCTACAGTGGGACCAGAAGGGACAGCCTTCACCTCCCTGGCACATGCAGATACAGCACTTCGTGCTGGGCTAAGAATAGAATTTGCAGTCACCACAGCAGCAAGATCCCAGCTCAGAAGACTTGGATTGGCCCCTCCCCATAAGTACT
The DNA here is from genome assembly GCF_000147115.1 of Myotis lucifugus. NCBI lineage: Eukaryota > Metazoa > Chordata > Mammalia > Chiroptera > Vespertilionidae > Myotis > Myotis lucifugus. The sequence continues at coordinate 2,947,660 of NW_005871167.1, read as the reverse complement.
GGGGTGGGGTGGGGAGATCTCTGCATGACCGGTACTGCAGATTTCAATTCTCAACACCAATGGCAACCTCTACACTCAATCAAATAAAAAGGAACCAAGATGTAAGGAAGCTGGGGCAAAGGGGTCCTCCAGTGAAATAAAGAAACTTCTATCTACCTACAACCTTATGGAGGGTAGGAGGGATGGGTGGGAAGTATACGCCTAAGGTAGTATTTTTTTGCTGTAAGGAAGAAGTGAAGCATTGGGCTTCTCTCTGCTTCGAAGCATAAAGTACCTGAAACCCAGGCAAGATTATAGAGAGGTACTTGGCAGAGCCATGGTTCAGAGCAAATGATAAGCCAAATCCAGGAAAAGGCCTGATCCTGGCAATAACAAGTTCAGCTGGAATTAGATGTTTCTCTCTGGGGAACTAGATAAGTAAGCATTAAAACTCTCCATCTTCCATCCTCAAGGACAGGAGGTAGCACAAGCATTCTGCCCTCTTTTCTGTTGAACAAATTAAAAGGGAAACCCATACCAACCTTCAACCCCACCCTTATCCCCCACCCCATCCTCAGGGTGGCTTCTCCAACCTCTAAATACAGCTTCTCAGAAAGCAGACCCCTCACCTCTCTCATGGGTCCCACCTGATTATCAGAAGCCTTAGCCACCTCGCCACTCTCTGGCATAGCCAGAGAACAGGGAAGAGCAGGCTAAGATGAAAAAGCCAGTATCTTTTTCAATCTCTTCCAACCTTTAGTCAAGACTAAAAGTATTGCTTCCATTACCCCCTAGAACTTGTCCTTAGAAGCTTGATTTCCCTCCAGCAGCTGGAGTTCTGAGGATTCCCTCCCTCCCTCCCTCTCCCCCTGGCACAGAGCTGAGGTAGCCAGCCCAGAGGGGATCCAAATCTTGTCCCATTAACCTGCTCTAAAGGAACGATGCCCATTCCCATTCCAGGCCATGTGGCCCTCACACTCACTTTTCCCTTGCTGGGGGAAGTTCATGGGAGACCCGTTAGTGTAGAGGCCCTCCCCTGAGGAGGGGGAGGGTTTCAGTCCTGAGGCAGCAGGTGCAGGGGGAAGGCCAGTAAAGTTAAAATGGTCGTTGGCCTCCATTTCTGTAGGAGGGGAGAGAGAGGGGGGGAAAAACACTGGTGGTTAAACAAAGTTATGTCACTTTAAATTCTCTAAAGGGACTGCCATCATTACTTCTATCTACTTACCCTTCTCCTACCTAAGTACTAGGGGGAAGGTAGAGACTAAAGGTAAAAGAGGAAAAAACATACTCCTAACCTGGACATTGACCATACAGAAATAGTCTTTTTAAGTCAGCCTTGTAGAGATAAAAAGAGTTAGTGAGAAAAACAAAGACACAAGCCTGCAGGAGTCTTTCCCCTGTGTTAGCCCTATCCTTTTTAAAATATATACATTTTTTATAGATTTCAGAGAGGAAGGGAGGAGGGAGAGAAAGAAACATCAATGATGAGAGAATCACCGATCAGCTGCCTCCCGCATGTCCCCCACTGGGGATGGAGCCCACAAACCCAGCATGTGCCCTGACTGGGAACTGAACAGTGACCTCCAGTTCACAGGTCAATACTCAACCACTGAGCCACACTGGCCAGGCTAGCCCTACCCTCTTCAGTCCCAGTCCAAGTTACCCTTCTATGTTAGATATTAGCCCCCTATTATAACATTTAACATTCTCCATCCTTTTGGTTTTTTTCCCTTCAAAGCAAGGCCAGAGTCCCACAGGTTCTCAAAGCCATCTTATTTTTTTTTTTTAGTATATTTTTATTGATTTTTTAAAATTGATTTCAGAGAGAGAAAAGGAGAGGGAGAGATAGAAACATTAATGATGAGAGAGAATCATTGATCCACTGCCTCCTGCACACCCCATACTGGGGATCGAGTCTGCAACCTGGGCATGTGCCCTGACCAGAAATCGAACCCCCTGACCTCCTGGTTCAGGGTTGATGCTCAATCACTGAGCCACGCCAGCCTGGCTCAAAGCCACCTTTTTTATAGGAAGCCACAGAAATGGGGGTATTGGCTGAAAAGCATATTTGATATATATCCTTTGTTTTATTATTATAGTCGAGTTAAACAATTTTTAAATATTTTTTATTGATTTCAGAGAGAAAGAGAGGTGGGGAGAGAGATAGAAACATCAATGATGAGAGAGAATCATTGATCGGATGGCTGCCTCCCGCACACCCCCTTACAAGGGATCTAGCCTGAAACCCAGGCATGTGCCCGGAATGGGAAATCAAACCATGACCTCCTGGGTTCATAGGTCAACACTCAACCACTGAGCCACACCAGCTGGGCTCAAGTTAAACAATTTCCACGTTATCCTATCCAGAGTCCTCGATATCGGAAGAAGATAATATTGTTACCTTAGTAAAGGGATTTGAAAAGGAGAATACATTTCAGGAAAGGTGACCATAAAGGCAAAATTCAAATCATCCAGCAAGCAACTTATTCTCCATGGGAAACCCATACCAACGTGACAACAGCTCAGAATCAGAGTCGAGGAATAAGAATAGGATAACGGAAAATTCTTAACTACTCTGTTATATCTACTATGGTTCATAACGTTCTGGTTTGTGGCTTACATGTAAAGGATACAGCTGGATATTTATATTTGTAAAGTACAGTGGCGCACTGGGACGCAGTAGTTAAAAAAGCTTTTCATTCTCTCCTGAATATGAGATATGCTCCTAGTGAAGCCCTTGATCAGAATAAATCTTTCTTTGATAGAGCAAAGAGAAGAGAAAGATAGGAAGCAGAAGCCAGAATTATTGGTAGTCTGACAAGACAATCAGATACTTATGATGTACTAGTAGTGCATTCTAATTTGATATGTGAGACATGATCTGTCTTGATACTGAAAAAGCAGCTCCTTGGATTACTATGTTTTTTTTTAAAAAGGGCAGAAGAGCCATAACCAGTTTGGCTCAGTGGACAGAGCGTTGGCCTGCGGATTCAAGGGTCCCAGGTTTGATCCCGGTCAAGGGCATGTACCTTGGTTGCGGGCACATCCCCAGTAGGAGGTGTGCAGGAGGCAGCTGATCAATGTTTCTCTCTCATCGATGTTTCTAACTCTCTATCCCTCTCCCTTCCTCTCTGTAAAAATCAATAAAATATTTAAAAAAAGGGGGGGGGGCAGAAGAATTCAGGTAGAAAGATTCATCAAACTCCTAAGATGAGGCAATAAGCTGATCTAGGTGATGTTTTAAATAACCTCTTTTTATAACAAACCAGAAGTTGGGGGGGGGTCAGAAAGAAGCGGGTTAATGGGGGGGAAGGGGACATCTTTAATACTTTCATCAATAAAGACAAACAAAAAGGAAAAACACAGAAGCAAAACTTTAAAAAAAATGAATAAACTGGCTAAGAGTATATATGACTACTGCCCAAGGTTTGCTAGAGTTATGTTCCTGAATATGCTAGATGATGCAAATTAGACACCATTAGGTAATATGTGAATTTAATATAATTCTGAGCATGAAATATTAACCCTGTATAGAATATGGCATGATAGCTATAAGGTTTTCCAGGCTAAATACCATAATTAGCTCTACTTTCATCAATTTTAACTACAATTTTTTAAAATACTGATTTTAGAGAGAGAAGAATGGAGGAGAGATAGAAACATTGATGAGAAACATCGATTAGCTGCCTCCTGCATGCCCCTACTGGGGATCAAACCCTGATCTCCGGGTTCATGGATCGACACTCAACCACTGAGCCACACTGGCTGGGCTTAACTGAAATTTCAAAAAATAAAAGCAATTTGTATTTTGTTGATTTAAGGGGGAAAAGTTTTTAGGATTGACTTATTTCCCCATCTTCACTCTAAAATAAGCAGCAAAGCCCTAACTGGTTTGGCTCAGTGGACAGAGTTGGCCTGCAGACTGAGGGGTCCCGGGTTCAATTCTGGTCAAGGGCACATGCCCAGGTTGCAGATTTGATCCCCAATAGGGGGTGTGCAGGAGGCAGCCGATCAATGGTTCTCTCTCATCATTTATGTTTCTATCTCTCCCTCTTCCTTCCTCTCTGAAAGCAATAAAAAATTAAAAAAAAAAAAAAAGGCAGCAAACCTAAACCTGCTATGCATCAATAAAGAAATTGGGTCTCTGCCCAGCCAGTGTGGCTCAGTGGTTGAGCATCAACCCATGAACCAGGAGGTCAGGGTTTGATTACTGGCCTGGCCAGGGCACAGGCCCAGGTTGCAGGCTCCATCCCCACTAGGGGGTGTGCAGGAGGCAGCTGACCAATGATTCTCTCTCACCATTGATGTTTCTCTCTCCCTCTCCCTTCCTATCTCTGAAATCAATAAAAATATATTTAAAAAAGAAAGAGCCGCCCTGACCAGTTTGGCTCAGTGGATAGAGCATCGGCCTGCGGACTCAAGGGTCCCGGGTTCGATTCCGGTCAAGGGCATGTACCTTGGTTGCGGGCACATCGCCAGTGGGGGATGTGCAAGAGGCAGCTGATCGGTGTTTCTCTCTCATCGATGTTTCTAACTCTCTATCCCTCTCCCTTCCTCTCTGTAAAAAATCAATAAAATATATATTTAAAAAAATAGATAAATAAATAAAATAAAAAAGAAAGAGCCTTGGCTGGTTTGGCTCAGTGGATAGAGCATCGGCCTGCGAACTGAAGGGTCTCGGGTTCATTTCCAATCAAGGGCACAAGTCTGGGTTGCTGGCTTGATCCCTGATAGGGGATGTGCAGGAGGTGGCCAATCAATGATTCTCTCTCATCACTGATGTTTCTCTCTCTCTCTCTCTCCCTCCCCCTTCCTCTCTGAAATCTATATAAATATATTAAAAGGGGGAAAAAAGGAAGGAGGGAAGGAGGGAAGGAGGGAAGGAGGGAAGGAAGGAAGGAAGGAAGGAAGGAAGGAAGGAAGGAAGGAGGGA
>NW_005871167.1:2934771-2942648 GCF_000147115.1 Myotis lucifugus | reverse complement strand
GAAGGAAGGAAGGAAGGAAGGAAGGAAGGAAGGAAGGAAGGAACGAACGAACGAACGAACGAATGAACGAACTGGGTCTCTATAGAGAAAGGTCTTAGGATCCCCCAGGATTTCCCTATAGTTAAAGGCCACTCCTCAGTAGTAAGGGATCTGAAAAAGAAACATCATGAGATTAATGATCCCTCTGAAATGAAAGACAACAAGGAGGAAAGCTCATTCCCTAATTCTCTAGGTTACAAAGCTTACATCACAGACCAAAGAGGATATTCATTTCAGAAGTCCTAGAAATGCTATGTCTGAAGAGCCAATCTCATCTGACCCCCACCATTCCCCTCCCTCAGTTTTATGCATAGTCACACCTCCCCTGGTGTGTTTCTGTGACACACACACCTTCTTTCCTATGTGCACTGGACTATATCCTCCCACTCAATGATCGGTCACATTTCATTTTTCCATTTTCTTTTTGAATCCACGAAGAAACTAGTGAGTGACCTTCTCCTCTCTGCTACTCTGGGAGAGCACAGCATTTCCTGTCTCATAAATTATATACTAATAAGAATAAATGGATGGCTCACAGAAATCAGATAAGTAAATGAAATGGAAAGTTATCTAGTGCCTGAGGTCTGTTTCCCCACTAGCCTCTATTGAAGGGGTCATCAGGACCACATTCCATTTACAAGAGGCCTCCCAGAAACAAAATATCTTTGTGCTGTGCAGTGAGATCCGCACAACACAGTGGGCTCTAGGTTCAAATCCCAGCTCTACTACTACTAACTGTGTGACTTTGGACAAATCACTTAACGTTATTAAGCATCAATTTCATCATAAGAACTTTAGTACTCATCTCCAGAGCTTGTAAAGATTAAGTGAGAAAATCTATGTAAAGGACCTAGCACACTGTCACCCAGAAAGTATTCAATAAATGTTAGCTGTTATTATTAGACAAAAAGAGTAAAGACTGCTTAACTTCAAAAAGATAATCATGGCCCTAGCTGGCTTGGCTCAGTGGATAGAGCATCAGCCTACAGATGAAGGGTCCTGGCTTCAATTCCAGTCATGGGCACATGCCTGGGTTGCGGGCTCCATCCCTAGTGGGGGGCATGCAGGAGGCAGCCAATCGATGATTCCCTCTCATCATTGGTGTTTCTATATCTCTCTCCCTCTCACTTCCTCTCTGATATCAATAAAAAATATATTTAAAAAAAAGATAATCATGGCCAAGAGGTCAAAATATAACATAAATATCATTTAAACTGTTACCCAGCCAGACTTCCCTATAGGCAACTTGACACTTGATTTCAAATGTCACTTAAATATGGGATCACAGTATGGGAATGTAAAGAAAATGTGGACAGCTCCTTTCAGCAATAAACTCTGGGTTATTTCATTTTAACCTTGCTACCCATGATGCTTTTCATAATAAAACGTGAAAATAAATTATGCCTTCCTATCTAGAACTAGTAAGGGCATCATCAGTAAAGCAAAGGAGAATGTCTCCCTTTGAACTAATAGGATTTTGGCCAAATGAAAAAAGAAATTAGTGCCCAATCCCCAGAATAGCAGACAGCTCTCATGACCAGGAAGTAGAATCAGGCCAGTCTCCAGCCCAGTCCCAGTAGTATGTAAATGGATCTCTTAAGAACCTCTATACTTCATTTATATGAGTTAAGAGGTGGTACCCCTTAAGCTTGAAGTAGTAAAGTCCTTGACACACGGCCAAATAGGCTTCTCTTCTCTCAGTTGCAACTGACAAATTACTACTCTGTGGACCTGCGACATGGTTTAAACAGAAAAAAGCTGACAATGCACAAAGTGTTGAAATAAATATTACAGATTTCAACACTGTTGCAGGTGCCCTGACCAATCCTAACACTCAGACCTCTGAGGCGACCCACAGAAAGGCAAGACACATTACCACCACCCTGCTAGACACTCTGGCAATCCCTAATCCCTTTGGTTTGTTCTTCCCATATAGTATAACAAAATTTCACACATAGGTTTCTAATTCTTTTTTTTTAAGGGGTGGAGATTTCAAATGTTTACCTTCATTAAACAGCAAAAGCAAATTTTGCTGTTTAGTAAGTAAATAACTCACACTAGTATGTTTTAGCTTTGTAATTGTGAATGTTATGAAGATTATTTCTCAATTCTACATTTCTCTGGATTCATCCACCATACTCTGATACAGTAGTTTCCAACCAGGGATGACTTTGCCCCCTGAAGGGACATTTAGTAATGACAAAAGGTATATGTTACTGGCATCCAGTAAGTAGAAACTAGGGGTGCTTCTAATGACCCTGCCAATACACAAGACAGCCCACAACAAATAATCATGTGGCCCAAGATACCAATAAAGCCAATGCTGAAAAATCCTGCTCTAATATAAAAGCTGTCTTATTCCCCACTCCTGGGGAAGTTTCAAAGTTTCCATTATTCCCAGTTCCTGATGCTGCAAACAAGGATGCTTTTACTTTTATATCTAAAAAACCCTTCCCTAGCCCTAGCTGATTTTGCTCAGTGGATAGAGCATTGGCCTGCAGACTGAATGGTCCCAGGTTCAATTCTGATCAAGGGCACATGCCTGGGTTGCAGTCTTGATCCCCAGTAGGGGGCGTGCAGGAGGCAGCCAATCAATGATTCTCTCTCATCATTGATGTTTCTTTCTCTCTCCCCCTCTCCCTTCCTCTCTCTGAAAAATCAATAAAATATATATATTGATTGGTTCGATTCCGGTCAAGGGCATGTACCTTGGTTGTGGGCACATCCCCAGTAGGAGGTGTGCAGGAGGCAGCGATCGATGTTTCTCTCTCATCGATGTTTCTAACTCTCTATCCCTCTCCCTTCCTCTCTGTAAAAAAATCAATAAAATATATATATTTTTAAAAACAGTCCCTTCAAACTCTGACTCAGACTACAGCATGTACTGTATGAGGCTCATTCCCTAAAAAATGTCCTTTCCTTAACCCCCTTTCCAATTCAGGCTAGCAAGGCAGGAGGAAGATGATGAAAGAGGATTATACCAAGGGGGGCTACTCCAAGACAACTGCCATGTCCAGGCTGCTCAGGAGAACACAAAGATGACTGTTCTCTATTCTGATTTCTTCTAAACCAGCGGTTCTCAACCTGTGGGTCGCAACCCCTTTGGCGGTCGAACGACCCTTCACAGGGGTCGCCTAAGACCATCCTGCATATCAGATATTTACATTACGATTCATAACAGTAGCAACATTACAGTTATGAAGTAGCAACGAAAATAATTTTATGGTTGGGTCACAACATGAGGAACTGTATTTAAAGGGCCAGAAGGTTGAGAACCACAACGATGTAGTTTCTACAACACCCGTCAGATACTAAATCCTACCATTGTGCCTCCAGCACCTAATTTAGTGCTAAGTACATAAAAGAACTAAAGGAAATACGTATCTGTTGAACCCACAGATAGAACAAATAAATAGGTATTTTCTGCCAGCTTACTCATCCAATTAAGGTTGTGATTTTTGCTCCTACTATTCTGAGAGAACCAATAAATTCAGCTTCATTCTTCATAAAGATAACAATTTCTAGAGGAAGAAAGGCCCAAATCCTGACTTATTTTAGACAGCTGACCCCTGTAGAAAATAAGGCAAGGAAACAGAAATATTGAGAGTGTGAAAGGCAATAAATTTAAGCTCTAAATTAGTAAAATGTTCTGCTTGATTTAACTTAATACTCAAGGGACAGATAAGTTTTTAAATATCTGTTGACTGGATAAAGGAACCATTTAACAATCTAGGCTAGATGTTCTGTCTCAGCTCTGGTCACTTCACTGTCAAAGGACGAGAAATGCCTCTGAAATTGCAGGACACTAAATATCACACTCCACAGGTTGTAACAAGGTTATTTCTCTATTTCAGCTGATTGATTTTAGGAAATTCAGCTCAAACAGTTAAGAACTCCACCTTTCCTACAAGTTGATCTTCTCCCCTCCTGCTCCCCCCCGCAAAAAAAAAAACCCTGAGCTGAGCATGCAGGTTAAAGATTCCATTTGGGCCCTAGCAAGTTGGCTCGGTGGATAGAGCGTCAGCCTGCAGACTGAAGGGTCCCGGGTTCGATTCCGGTCAAGGGCATGTACCTTGGTTGTGGGCACATCCCCAGTAGGGAGTGTGCAGGAGGCAGCTGATCAATGCTTCTCTCTCATCAATGTTTCTAACTCTCTATCCCTCTCCCTTCCTCTCTGTAAAAAATCAATAAAAAAATACATTAAAGATTCCATTTGGAAGAGCCAATCCACCTGTTTCTTAAAAACCCTCCGTTTTTGCTAAGGTTATATTATCCTTTCAGTCTGTAAAATACCCTTAATTATTTTTTATAACTAGGAGGACAAAAGACTCAGTAACACAGTAACACAATTCTACTTTTATTGCCAGTGGCTCAATCCAAGGGCAAACTCCAAAGCTCTTTAAAGCTTTTTGTTTTGCAGAATTTTATAAATTTCAAAATTATGCAGACTAACAAGCTGGTGAAAAATGGTCCTCCTGACCCATGTGTAACAATGTGGATAAAGTATTACTCTTGAGCTATGAGGTATATGAGGACATCCTTATCCCAAGAAACAAATCAGGAAGATTATTTACCCCAGGAAATACCTCAACAGTTTTATACTTCACTCTATGTCCTAGGACCGTGGTCGGCAAACCGCGGCTCTCGAGCCACATGCGGCTCTTTGGCCCCTTGAGTGTGGCTCTTCCACAAAATACCACATGCGGGCGCGCACGTACAGTGCGATTGAAACTTCGTGGCCCATACACAGAAGTCGGTATTTTGTGGAAGAGCCAGTATTTTGTGCAAGAGCCACACTCAGGGGGCCAAAGAGATGCATGTGGCTCGCTAGCCGCTGTTCGCAGACCATTGTCTAGGACAGTGATGGCGAACCTTTTGAGCTCGGTGTGTCAGCATTTTGAAAAACCCTAACTTAACTCTGGTGCCGTGTCACATATAGAAATTTTTTGATATTTGCAACCATAGTAAAACAAAGACTTACATTTTTGATATTTATTTTATATATTTAAATGCCATTTAACAAAGAAAAATCAACCAAAAAAATGAGTTTGCGTGTCACCTCTGACACGCGTGTCATAGGTTCGCCATCACTGGCCTAGGACATAAAAACTTTGAATACTGAACACATCTCACACAAAGTCAAACATTACATCAGTTATTAGAGTAACTTCCACACTATGCTAACAGTAAAAGAATATAGCAGACCACTTCAGAGGTGAGGTGATGAAAAAGGTCGACAGCAGCAAGACAGAGTAACCCTAACAAGCTTTTCTTCTCTCTTGGCAACACCTGATTCCAGAATCACAAGACTCCAAGATGAACCTCTCAGGGCATTCTAGATTTCTGACTGGCTCTGAGGTCAGCCCACATAGTTCTATCTATACCTCAATTTTTTTCCTTTAGAGAGAGAAAAGGGCGGAGGGGGGAGAGAATGTCAATATTAAGAAATATATTTCTGACAGAAAAATGCATCCATTTTACAAGAGGATCATGAAAAGTTTGTTTCATTCAGCTTTCTGATCAATCACGTATCAAATGAACTCAGTATCTACTTTCTCAAAATCAACTATTTCTTTTAGAGTCCAAAGAAAGAAGTGGTCTTTCTCCCTCATTCTTTTAACCCCCCAACAGGGAAAATTAATGTACTATTCTGTCAGGTCCCAATTTAGATAAACAAAGGTTGAAGAAAGGGGAACTTAAAGTCAGTGTCAAATCAACCTATCAGAAAGCAACTCAAACCGACCAGTAAGCAGAGAGGCAAGAAAAAGGACAATGACATGGGACTTGTTTTTACTGTTGCAACCTCAACAGCCCCAGTGAAAAAAGCATGATGCTATCTTAAAAGTGATGATGCTGCTATCACATAATCATATGCCTATCTGTTCATATCCTGGACCTTTATTCTAGGAATCTACAATTCAGGTGGGAAGTTTGTGACTGGAAAATAATGAAAAGTTTATTAAGTGCCAAGCTTAAGCAGTTTTCAGTGTAGTCCAAATGATCTCAATCAACACCTCATCTCTCAAAATATAAAATCCTGTGGCCAACTCATCTCTAACCAAACCCAGTGTCTAACAAAGTGCCTATGGACACAGTACACAGTCCATCACTATGCTATACAGTAGAAATCTCCTGGAGCTATCAGGTGGGAGAAAGAGAAAATTGCACACATGACTGCACAAAAACAGAGGAAAAGCTTACCACTCTCCAACAAGGGTAATAACAGAGAAGATGTCTTTTATGAACTGAAGAGTAAGTCATACGACAGCTAACTCCCCTAATTAGTTGATTCTGCAAAAGGTAAACTCTCCAGCCCTGACTGGTTTGGCTGAGTGGATAGAGCGTCGGCCTGTGGACTGAAGGGTCCCAGGTTCGGTTCCAGTCAAGGGCATGTACCTTGGTTGCGGGCACATCCCCAGTAGGGGGTGTGCAGGAGAGGAGGCAGCTGATCGATGTTTCTCTCTCACTGATGTTTCTAACTCTCTATCCCTCTCCCTTCCCCTTGTAAAAAATCAACAAAATATATATATATATTTTTTAAAAAAGGTAAACTCTCCAACACCCTGTCAACCAACAAGCTTCCCACAGAGACTATCCTTGGGCTAGAATCACCAGTGAGGAATAAGGCCACCATCCTCTCTTTGCAAATCAGTCTCTATCCCAACGCACAAATCCCACTCACAGATCTTCCCCATTCCCTCCTCTTTTTCTCCCTCTCAGAATCTACCCTTCACCTCAGAAGCTCACTTACTCAGGTGCTCTGCAATACATAAATTATCATGCTTAAGAATACATCAGGCAGAATTCAAAAAAGCCACTCCTCTCATGCCACAAAGACCCGAGGTGCTCCTGGCAGCTCTCTGTGCTGAGGGAATTTGCATCACTCGTGTTCAAAGTGTAGCCCTGCTGGTGGAAGACTGAGTTTGCTCCTCTATGACCTCCAGCTCAAGGAGAAAAAATCAAAACAGGGAGACAGAGATGCTCTGGAGGGGGTATTGGGATCAGGGGATCAACTGCAGTGACTACTTACTTCCCAGTTGACAAATTAAGTTAAAAAAAAAAAAAAAGTCGAACGAAAGGACTCTCACACCACATGGTTGGCAGGATCCAAGCTTGCCCAGAAGGCCTCAGAAAATGAAACCAAATCTGATTAAAATGGACATTTCAAAACAAGAGACGCAGCAGCAAACGCACAGCTGCCATTTCCCGGCCACATCCTGCGGGAGGCTGGGGGAGGGGCAGTTTGTGTACAGATGGAGGTGAAAGCCCCCCCTCGCACCCTCCCCCTACAAGGATGCAAATCTCTCCTCCAATAAAGCCTACAAAGGAGACTGCTATTGGCACTGCTACCCCTGAAAACTGGGAGCAGCAGGAAAGAAAGGGTGAGGCGGGACCATCCTTTTCCGCCACGGAAATGGGGATCCCCTGAGTGAGGGATCCCCCTTGGAAAGGACTCCCTCTTTATTCTTCCCTTCGGTCCCTGAGCGGAGCTCAAACCCGGACGCTTCAGCGTCAGCGCCTCCAGCCCCGGTCCGGAGTGCGGGAGTCTCCCGGGGCCGAGGCCCCGGCCCGCGCAGCACCACTCCCGAGAGGCCTCTCCCGCCGGCCACGCACACACGCCGCCCAGGGAGACACCCCGAGACCCCTGGGCACCCCATCTACCTCCGCTCACCGCTGCCAACACGGCCCATCCCCACAAACGGTGGTCAATCCGCTAGGGAACCCCCTCACCCACCCTGCGCACCCGGACCGCCCCCACCCCCACCCCCACCCCCACCCGAGGAGGTGGAGCCCCGCCCGGGGATTCCACCCCGAGTTCCCCACACAAGTCACTCCAC
>NW_005871167.1:2930323-2934292 GCF_000147115.1 Myotis lucifugus | reverse complement strand
ACGCAGCTCATCCGCAGGTCACAAAAAGAGACAACATGGCCGGCAGGGAAGGAATGAGTCGAAGCCGGAGGGGGCGGGGAAGCTGCTGTAGACGGAGCGCCGTCCTCCGCGCCGCCGGGTCCTAGCGCCGGGCGCTGCCTCCCGGATCCGGACCTGGGTCCTAGCGCCGCCGCCTCCCCAGCCTACCCGGCAGCTCCCCAGTCTACACCGCGTCTCGTGGTGGCCGGCAGGCCCGCTTCACACTGAACAGACGGAAAGGCGTGCCATGGTCCCAAGGTTAACCTAAAAGACCGAGTTTCTAGGACCGAGGCAGGCGCCACTTCCCTAGCGGGGTGGGGTTGAGATCATGTCGAAGGCAGTCATTTCCCAGGCTGGGGAGTGGAGAAGTGGAAGTGGAGAAGCGGAAAGGTTAGTCAGCAAAGTCCAGTCCTGGCAAAGGGGTGGAGAAAGGCGAGAGCCTGCTGCGCCTGCTGCCCACTCACCTCTGTCCTGTGGGGGCAGCCGGGTCCTGCCTGGATCATCACTTTCCCAGCGACATCTGCAGGGCCCTGCGGGTCGGGAAGAGTCCTGTGCGTAGGAAAAGGAAGGTCGGCTCCGGAGCCAGACAGGGAAGACCTGCCCACGTTTAGCCAACACCTGGTCAGAGGAGCCGGGGATGACCAGGAAAACCGACCAGCCATTAAGGTGTCCCAAATGGCCACCTAGTCTTTAACTCCAGTGCTTTCTTTTGATAGGGCTATATAACTGTGGGAGACCGAATGAGGACAGAAAAGTCTAGAAGAGGACGACAGTGTGGCTATCGTCTAAAATGTCTACTGTAGGGCCCCAGGGTGGGGAATAGTGCCCTATAGGATGTTGGAGTTTAGAGAATTTCTAGTCCAGCCTTCTCTTGTTTGGCAGATAAACAAATTAAGGCCAGAGAGGATAATCAACTTGTTCAAGGTCAAACAGATAAAATGTGACTAGAAACCAGCTTTCCTTTTCTAGCAACTCAACAGGCTTTGCAGGCTTCAATTCAATGCAATTCAGTTCTACAAGCAATTGCCTAAATTGTGCAAAAGTGAGGCTGAATATTCTGGAAGAGGAACAGATATTGCGATGATGATGATGAAACACACTGGCAGGTTGGGGGGTGGGGGTCGACAAATACCTCTTCCTCTGGGGTCTAAGGAGGCGCTCCGAACACTGGGTGGACAGGGCGTGGCCACACACATCAGTAGAATCTATGTTGGCCTGGATGTCCGTACTCCACAGAGGAGTGGCTCTCCAGGCTCCACTGCCCACTGCCAATGGCTCAGAGCGGTGAGGAGGAAGGAGCTTCAGCAAAGCCTAGAGCGTGTGGGACAGAAAGCGGGGGCCAAGAGCACTAGGAGCGTTTCTCTCCCCCGGAGACAGCAGATTGCCAGGCGGGAGCGGTAGACGGGTAGACACAGAAAGCCTTCTCTCTCTCTAAGTGACAGATGGACAGGTCACCTTGGAGAAAAAATAAAGACCTCCAACAGCCTGCTGACCTCAAGTCCCTGCGTGCACAGGGGCCACACGCAGGGGAGAGAGGTCCTTTCCTTCTGAAGGCGGCAAGGATCCAGCAAACTTCTAAGGAATGCTCCCCCGCCCCCCAACCCCCAAAATAAAAATAAGTAAAGGCAGGTGAAGAAGAGAGCTCAGGACATGGAACTGGCTTCTTAAAGGGCCAGGGGAGAGGCCTGTACCCTCTTTTTCCCTCTTCCCTTACCCAGGGTGGATGAGGGAGCATCTGCCTACCTCCCGCCCCAATCGCAGGGCAGGCGGGTCGGAGACAGGAGGCAGGGGAGGAGCCTGTGCCCGTCAGACGGGCGTGGCCACGCCCCTTCCCCGCCGCCGCCGCTGCACACCCACACACACCCACCCGCCGGCTCCGCTCCGCTCCGCACCGGAAGAGCCGGTTACTCCTGTGCCCCACTTGACTGCTCCCACCCCTTCCGAGCCGCAGGCCCGGTCTCCAGGACAACCCGCAGCACTATCCCGGCCAGGAGCGATCGGGGAGCGGGGTGTCGGATAGGAGGGGGCCGCCGGAGAGGAGAACAGAAAGTGGGGCCAGATGCACCCTTCCCGTCTAGTGCAGAAGGAGGACAGTCACCTCCCTTCCCGAATAAGACCCCTCCTCATCCCATCGACTCAGAGAGCGTCCTTGCTCTTCAAGAAAGGGTGAGGGTAAGATGTCAGTATGCCTGATACCTGGGTGTTTACTTCTTGCCAGAGGACAACCCAGGCAGCAGCTGCGCTTCTCCCCACATCCAGACGACAGAGGGCAGACTGACCCCACATGTCCCCGAACATTCCTCAATCCCATCAGAAGAGGCCCATCACCCACCCCACTGCCCTCTAGGAAGCCACTAAAAAGGGGAGGGGGTCAATGATCCTTTTTCTCAGCAACCTGTGAGAAGGGTACCTAGGGATTACTAGGAACCTCTCTCAAACCAGGCCAGTAGGCGGGTACTTAAATGGGGAGGGAGAAATGAGCGCCTGCTCCCCTTTTCTCACCCTCCTGGCGTCCCTGTGGCAGCACCCGGATACTGGGGGCAGTGGCCACCGTGTTTCGTTTGCATCCCTCTACCTTCCTCTCCGCCTCCAGTTACTCCTGGAATTTAATCCCAAACACGACCGCGGACCACCCTTTCTTCCCCCCAGCTTACTCCCAGCCCATGGAGCAAGACTCAGAAGAGTCTGAAGCAAACCCAGATATCTTGTCCTCTCATTTCTGGAGGGGGTGGTGGTGGTGAGAGCATGAAAAGGGGCAGAGTTGGGGACGCAGCTGGATTTGGGGGTACGGAGAACTCCCCAATGGAGGTAGGTAATTATTAAAGATCTCCCTGGCCCTCGCTGGCTGAATGGTTCATAATGTTGGTAGGGAGATGGCCCTCAACCCTGTAACCATTTTAACTTGCCCCCCTTCCTCTCCAAGTTACTGCAAAGCAGTCTCCTCTCCCTCTATATTTTGGGGAGGCTAGATTCTCCTACAGCAAAAGGACTATAACCCTTCTCTTCTCTCCAAGTTGGTATGTGCCCCCAAGATTCACGCACAACCCTGTTTCACACACTGCAAGGAGCTTCTCCATGATGTTCTCAGGACAGGATGAAGAAAGCCCTAATTTCCTTAGGGGAGGGGACTCTCTTTGCATCTGAATAGAAAAGCCTGGGCTTCCCTCGCCTGTTCCACCACCCCAATACCCTTAGAGGCTTAGTCCCAGCGCCTCCCTCGCCCCCACTCCCTGCCCCACCCCCACCCCCACCCCTAACCCTCACCCCCCAATTCCCTGGCTCTGGGACAGGAGTGTTCCCAGGCTGGACTGGCCCGAGAGGCGGGCCTTTCCCACCTGGGCTGCTTGGCGGGTGCTGAGGTCGGGCCCCCACATTCCAGGAGCGGTGGGGTGGAGTGACAACTACAGAAAAGCTCTAGATGTGACTTAATTGAACTTGAAGGACCAAGCGGCGCAGGGCCAGAAAGTGGCTGGAGTCTACGCCAGGCCCCCCGACACCCCTCACTACGGGGCGAGGAGCTGGGGTGGCGGTTATTCCCCTCCCGTCGGAGGTTAGGATGGCGTGGGAAAGCGCTGGTTCCAGAGAAGAGGGGGCGAAACCCAGACCGCGGGAGATCTTCCTGGCGAGGAAGGCGCGGGGGAGGGGAGATCCGGGGTCCCGAACAGGAGGGATGCCCCGGAGAGGCTGGGCGAGGCGCGAGAGGCCGCGGGGCTCCGGCCGCGGAGGACGGGGCAGAGCTGGGCAAGCCGGCGGCGCGGGGAGAGGAAGGGCAGCCGTAGGGGGAGGGTCAGATCCCGAGTCCCGGACGGTGGGGATCCCGGGTAAGGGCCCGCGGGGGAGGCCCGCCCGGGGACTCCGGGCCTCACCTGGAGCAGGCCGGGCAGCGGCGGCGGTGGCGCAGGTGGCCGAACCGGGCGGCGGCGGCGCCTCCTCCCCCAGCCCGGGGCCGGC
>NW_005871167.1:2890056-2930223 GCF_000147115.1 Myotis lucifugus | reverse complement strand
TAGCATTATACTCTGCATTCCGCGGCACTTTCTACTCCCAATCACACGAGACCTGCGAAGGAGCAGGGGGGGTCGGAGGGAACCCTTTATAAGGGGGCCCGGGAGCTGGCGCCGGGGAAGGGCCGGACCCCTTGGGTAAAGCTTTTCCCCCGGGAGAAGGGGGAAGGCCGGTTGGCCTCTTCCTTAGGGCCCGACCAAGAAAGGTTCAGAGGAGGAAGAGAGCAGATCCCAGGAAGAAGAGAGAAACTTGTGCGGTGACGTGGGGAATGGCGGTGGGTCCTCGCAGGAGGACCCGGGAGGGCTCCGCCTGCGCTCCCGGGGCACCGGCAGAGAGCTTTCCACCAGGCAGGGCGGGGAGGCAGCGAGAGGCACGACTCCGAGAAGGACAGGGAGATGCCGGAGAGGGGACTCCAGGCCGACCCGGCTGCGGGTAGCGCAGAGGCCCTGCTCCGTGAACAGGTTCCCTGTGTTCCGGCTCCCCGAGGCCCCATCTCTATGGCTGCAGAAGGCCTGGCAGTCTCCTTCCCTCGGCACTGCCCCGGGTTTAAGAGCCGGCGGAGTCTGGAAGCCACGAGGGCAAAGACCTCCTCGGTCTTTCCAGCACCATCGTGCCTCTTACTCCGTGTTCTCCGTGACCGGAGCCTGGGAGCCGCCAACAGCCGCCTAGTGAGGCTACTGTGGGACCGTGGGAATCGGCGTTATTCAGGCTCAGTTTTCCCCCAACCACCACGCCACCCTTGCAGCAACCTCTGGGGCAACAGGAAACAGCTGCTCAGTGCAGCCCCCACCTGGTGATGGGTCAGGGTGGGGGAGGAGAGAAAACAGAGACTTAAAAGGCCTGGGAGAAAATCGGGGGAGGAAAAACACCTTAAAAACCCTCCAACGCTACCAAAAAGTGGGCTTTACTTTTGCAGGGGGGGGGGGGGAGGCCAGCAGTGAGTACTGTGAAATATTAACTTGGATCTCCACAGCTTAAATGGGAAGGAGCAAGGGGGTGGGGGGCGGGGGGTGAGGTAGGGAGAGCCGCGACCTTAGGTACAGAGTCTCAGGCTCTTCCTTGAACGTGGAGCTTGCCAATGCTCACGAGCCTGTGGTCGGCAGCCTCACCGGCTGAGCCCTGTGCCCCTAGAGTCCCTTTTCTCCTCCTTCACCCCCTAAAAGAGCAAAGGTTAGGCCCCACCCCTGCTGAGTCAGCCAGGGAGGGAGGCAGGCATCCCTCGGGCCTTCCCGGGGGGGCTGGTCCTCAAACTTACCCATGTCAGGCCGGGCTCCAGGGCTGGGACCACCAAGCTCCTCGCCGTCCTTGACTCCCCCTTCACGTGAAGGCTGGCGATCCTCCCAAACTGAGCTGGGAACTAGCACGAATCGCAAAGCCAATGTATGCTTCCTGCAAACCACAGCCTGAACTGCTGTAGGGTGATGTCCCTGTGTGACAGACTGGGGTGGAGAGGGAGGAGGGAAGGGCGGGGCTTTCTCTGGGTGGAGAGGGAGGAGGAGGCGAGGACAGGGCAGAACCAGGAGAAATATGGAGGGAGGTTAGATCTGTGTTGACTCTCCAGGGCCTTGGTAGGAAAAGAGAGTGGCAGAGGGGGGAGGAAACAGTTGCATCCAGTAAGAGGGAGAAGGTTCTCGATGAATGCTGAGAAACGTGAACGTCTGAGGGGCGGGGATAGAGGGATACAAATGACCTTTAGAATCACAGTTCCCAGGTCTGCATCTGGGTAACATGGGAAAGCAAAACAGAAAGGGCTTACTCAGACCCTTGGGCCTTCTGAACCAGCTCCTTACCCACTCCAGAGCAAGGACCTAGTGTCCCCACCTCCGTAACTCAGCATTTCCCCAAATCCAGGTTTTTCTGGAAACAAACTACTGGGCACAGGTGGCTCAGGGGCTCCACCTTCCGTCCAAAACATGACACACAAGAGAGTGGTGCCAAGGACGTCATAAGACAGATGGGAGTAAACTTGGAGGACCCTACCCCACCCCTGGCGCCTCTCCCACAGCCCCTCCCCAACCTTCAGCCCCCAAGGGCCTCTGAATTGGGAAGTTTGTCCCCGCCCTTCTTCTGGCCAACTTGAAAGCCTCAGGGGTGGAGCTTATAGATGGAGACTCCTCCTCAGGACTAAAGCTCTGGTTTGTAAACAGTCATTAGCTAAGAACCACATCTCAGCAAATGGCCTTCAAGTGTTTCAAAATGGTGAGATCCGTTTTTGCAGTCTCCAGTCCTGCCGCCAGAGGGGAGTAGATGGGTCCAGGCCAGAAAACTTCAGGGGCACCAAGTCCGACCTTGCACTGTAATAGGCACCTGTTTCAAACTGAATTGCCTGTACTTTTTGAGTTCTTCTAACCCTGAACCTTTCAGTGGGAAATTATCTAATTACATTACAGTTCAGAAGCCCAAGCCTAGGAACCCTGGAAACTGCTATTCTCCTGTAACACTTTCCTCAACTTTAGTAAGGGGTCTTTGCAGAGCTACGGATAGGCCTCATGGCATTTTATACCCTGCATTGCCTCAATCACATACAAGTCAAAGCTTGCCCAAAATATAAATCAGGAAGCAGAACACTTTCTGGGGGAAAAATGGTCTAGGTATAGTAGAGAAAGCCCTTTTGAGTCAATTTTTACACAGATCAGTATTAACCCTTTGGAACATGCACCATTTCCTAAAAATTAAATGCATACATTGATTAACCCTTGCCTTTTTTTTAAAACAGCAGTTTCTAAACCCAACCCCCTTTCCCAATGTGCACTTCTAACAAGACCCACAGTTGTCCATCAATCCGACTGGTGTGTTTTTTTTGGGGGGGGGGGGAACCGATTTTAAATATATGGCCTACTTTGTGAGGTTTTGTGTGGCAATTCTAAAATTACCATTAAAAACTTCAGTGTTGCCGTAACCAGTGTGGCTCAGTGGATAGAGCGTCAGCCTGCTCGATTCCGGTCAAGGGTATGTACCTTGGTTGTGGGCACATCCCCAGTAGGGGGTGTGCAGGAGGCAGCTGATCCATGTTTCTCTCTCATCGATGTTTCTAACTCTCTATCCTCTCCCTTCCTCTCTGTAAAAAATCAATTAAAAAAAAAAAAGCTGCTCAACTTAAAAAAACAAAACAAAATTAACTTCAGTGTTGGCTATGTTGTTAGGACCAAGAAAAACAGATTCGGAGAGATGTACATTTTATTGGAAACCTTAACTCTTCAGACAGAACACAATGTCTTCAATCAAGGCTCTCATGTGCCTTAACAGAGAAAACTGAAATTTTGGGATTAGGGTCAAGGAGAGAGACAGCTTGGAGGAAGAGTACTGGGATCCTCTCAAGAATGCTCTTCGGCCAGCTTAACAGCTTTTGCCACAGCTTCTTCAATGGGTCCCACCATATAGAAGGCCTGTTCTGGGAGATGGTCATATTCACCTGTATGGAAAAACACACAAAAACAAAACACCCCAACTGGTGAGAAGTGGAGGGATATCAACTTTCTGCAGTGTGAGTGTGCATATACATCACCGCTTGAGGCTACCAGTCAGAATGTGATGAATTCATCTAGAAATCTGTTCTTAGCAAGCTTCCCTCACAAATCCAATTTACAGGACATGATACAGTATGGATTAAGAACAAATGATCTGGAGCCACATAGTCTGGGTTCAAATTCTTGCTCTATACGTTGGCTGCAATATTGGGACTGGTTATTTTAAACCTTTCTGTGTTATAAGTCCCCTAATTTGTAAAACAAGATAATGCCTTCCTCATAGGATCTTGTAATTCACTTACAAGAGTAGCTAACACTGAATGCACTCAGTGTTGGCTGATAAGAAAAGTAATACATGTCTCACTCTCAGAATATAGTATTTCCAAAGAAAATTAATGGGAAATAGCTTGTGTTTTATTTTTTAAAATTATGTAATTAGGCGCGATATATTTATACATTGTTTGATGGCTGCTGCAATCGGAACATAACACAGCAAGCATTCAAGAGATTTCAGTTTCTCTGCCACTTATGTGCAGGTTTATACTTGAAATCTCACCTGCCAAAATCTGTTGGAATCCTTTGATGGTCTCCTTCAGGGGTACCAACTTCCCCATATGACCTGTAAAGACCTCAGCAACCTGGAATGGCTGAGACAAGAAACGCTGTATTTTCCGTGCACGGGACACAGTCAACTTGTCTTCCTCAGAAAGTTCATCCATACCCAGAATGGCAATGATATCCTGGAGGGATTTGTAGTCCTATGAAAAAAACAAGATAGCCCAGAATAAGTAGTCACATTCCTTTAATTTGGACAAAAACCTAAGGGTTAATATCACCTTACACTCACACTGAGCTTTGTACAAAGCATTTTAGCACTTTACCTCACTTTATAAGTGAAATGAGTTAGTGGAAGAAAAGTTACATATCGTAGTGGTAAGAGAGGGCGCTCAGCTAAGATCAGTGTCTCGTTCTTTCTACTCCTAGTGTAGTACTGTTAGATAAAATTGGATTCCAAAGACCAAGTACCTGGAAAACCAAGAGACCCCATTAACATGCACTAGAAACTGCCTGTCTCATTTTTCCTTGCTCTAAAGCAAAGCATAGAAGTCACCAGGGAAGATCTGATCCTAATGCAGTCCCTTAATTCCCTCTGTATGATTTTATGGACACTAATCTCACCTGCAATAATACTCACCTGTAGGATCTTTTGCACCCCACGGGCAACATCATAATGCTCATTGCCAACAATGTTGGGATCCATGATTCGAGAGGTGGAGTCTAGAGGATCCACAGCTGGGTAGATGCCCAGTTCAGCAATAGCACGGGACAACACTGTGGTAGCATCCAAATGGGCAAAGGTAGTGGCAGGGGCAGGGTCAGTCAAGTCATCGGCAGGCACATAGATAGCCTAAAGTGAGTCAAAAAGCCATGAGGAACAACGGAAGCCAAAGCTAATTAATTCTACTTAAGCCATCCCCTTTCCTAACCTGTCCTCATTCTCACTCCATCTTAGCATTCAAGAGTCCACCTCAAAAGAACCTTCTTACCACCCTACTAGCGGCTGAGTTTACAGATTATCTGGTCCCTGTAAGCTGTAATGAAAGAATTTATATTGTCATTCCTTTCAAAAAATGTTTGTATTGATTTTTGAGAGAGGAAGGGAGAGGGACTGAGATATAGACACATCAATGGGAGAGATATCGATTGACTGCCTCCTGCACACCCCATACTGTGGATGGAGCCTGCAACCCCGGCATGTGCCCTGACCAGCAATCAAACCAGCGACCACTTGGTTCATGGGTCGATGTCCAACTACTGAGCACACCGGCTGGGCCATTCCTTCTGTTTTTCATCCTACATTTTAACTCTATTATAGTCATACCCACTTTCTGAATTAAAACAAAAAAACCTTGAACCACAGTTCACTAGAAAAATGAATCATGAAAGTTACCACACAACTTAGACAGTTTTATAATTTTACTATAAACACCATATATAAACATTTAAAAATTTGTAGTACATTAATGCAACACATTTACTGCTCAATTTCCATGTAGTTCGATTCCCCCTCAGGCTGGAAACCACTACTTTGTGATCTACATTTATTCAACTATGTTAGATGAATGTTTAACCTTTTAGCATTTTTGACATGAACATACAGAATTTTACCCTTAATTTCAGAGAGCACATGAACCCAGTTAAAAGCCTCTTGAGATGTAAGTAACTAAGTTTGATGCTTCTCTGTACATGCCTTTACACAAATTAGACCTTCATTTACTTAATTGTTCTTACCTGTACAGAAGTGATAGATCCCTTCTTGGTAGTGGTGATTCTTTCCTGCATGGTACCCATATCAGTAGCCAGGGTAGGCTGGTAGCCTACAGCAGAAGGGATTCTGCCCAATAAAGCAGACACCTAAAAAAAAAAAAAGAACTAAGAACAAAAGGTCTTAGATATCTGTATCTTTAGCCTCATTTGCATCATTCCATAGAAAGCTTAAATGAACTAGGTCTTCTGAAGCTTTCTCTCTTACCTCTGAGCCAGCCTGGGTGAAGCGAAAGATGTTATCGATGAACAGCAGTACATCCTGACCTTCTTGGTCTCTGAAGTATTCAGCCACAGTCAGTCCAGTCAGAGCTACCCGGGCACGAGCACCAGGTGGTTCATTCATTTGACCGTACACCAGTGCTACCTGCAATAATCATACACAATCAGAAAACTTGAATGTGGAGCTCAGGGGTCATTTACGCAGGCTCCAAAGGCAGACTTATCCAAATGTAGGAAACTCGACTGCATAATTAGTGGTAGTGGGGGATTGTTAGCACTCTCCCCTAGCAAAAAGAAAATCCCAGAGGAGTATGGAAGCCATATATCCCAAGGTCCCCAAATCAGTTAAACTACAAAAAAACTCCCTTCTCAGAAGGTGTTAATGTTTTTATCCACAAGTTTTGTTTCCTTTTAGAGCTGCAGTTCAAAACACAAAAGATAATTTCTTGTATCACTGAGGTAAGTCTGAAAATTACTGAGGTAGTAGGAAGGACATAAACTCTCCCCAAAATTAGCTTTCAAACGATGGGTCTATCTACCATAAAAAGTCTGGAAAAGTAATCAAATGTGCACCAGTGTATTACAAATCGGGGGGGAAACACTGACAGGAATTTCCTTTGTAGGTCCTGGGACACTGAAATGAAAACAAAAACCATGGCTTCAGCTAGCAATGCAGTCAACTGCAGTAATTTTCTAGCACACCTACTATGTGAACATTAATCAGTTCAGTGCTCACCTTGGAGGTAGCATCTTTTAAGTTGATAACACCAGACTCAATCATTTCATGGTATAAGTCATTGCCCTCTCGTGTTCTCTCACCAACACCAGCAAACACAGAATAACCACCATGGGCTTTGGCAACGTTGTTGATTAACTCCATGATCAGTACAGTCTTGCCAACTCCTGCACCACCAAAGAGCCCTGGGAGAGGTTGAGAAAAAAGAATAGTTAAGAGTTCTATGTTCCTAAAGAAGCAAATTTTTTAAAAAAATTCTTTCCATCTTTTTCCCTCTCAGAAATGGCATCTGGCTTCAGCAAACTCAGAAGAACGAAAGTCAGAAGCTATTCATCAGCAAGGGGTAGATCCTCAGTACCCACTCATAACATGGTAGGGTTTTTTTCTCCCCACACTGTTTGGAAAATATGTACCCACCACTAACATACCAATTTTGCCACCCTTGGCATAGGGAGCCAGGAGATCCACAACCTTGATACCAGTAACCAAAATTTCCTGCTCAACACTCATCTCAACGAACTCAGGAGCCTCAGCATGAATAGCAGCAAATCTACAAAGGCAGAAGAGAAGACCAGTGTCTATTCATCTTGTTGAAAGGTTCCTCTCAATTCTCAAGTGTAACCCTTTACTTAGTCTCATCTCCTCTGACCAAGGGGAATTTCATTATCTTGGGAAACAATCCCTTCACCTGCCAACTTTAACTGTCATAAAGATTTTCCTTTGCCTGGCCAGCGTGGCTCAGTGGTTGAGCATCGACCTATGAACTAGGAGGTCAGAGTTCGATTCCCAGTCAGGGCACATGCCCAGGTTGCAGGCTCGATCCGGGTGGGGCATGCAGGAGGCAGCCCTTCGATGATTCTCTCTCATCATTAATGTGCTCTCTCTCTCTCTCTTCCCCTCTCCCCCCCCCCCCGCCCCTCCTTTCCTCTCTCTGAAATCAAAAAAAGATTTTCCTTTACTGAGTCCTAAACTAAAAGCTCTTCTTCACATACGAAAAAATCCAGTTCTGGAAATCCCACAACATAAACCATCGGGGTTAAAACTCACTTAAATAATCAACTTGGGTCCTAAGCAGGTGTTTTTTTTTACAATCAGAATTTCTGCATCCTTAATTTTCTTCAAAAGAAATTACATTGTGTAGCTTTAATAATCGAATATGACAGCATTTTTAAGTATTCTCCACAGAAAAATTCTGCCATACTAAAAAGTGTCACCTAATGTATAACACTGCAAGAAAAAGCAGTTCCTCTGTGTATAGATGCAGCGAGAGGATACTTACTGTTTGGTTTTGATGGGGCCTCTCTCATCAATAGGTTCTCCAATGACATTCATAATTCTGCCCAAGGTCTCAGGACCAACGGGAATTCTGATGGGTGCACCAGAATCCAGGACTTTCTGGCCTCTAACCAAGCCCTCTGTACCATCCATGGCAATGGTCCTTACAGTGCTCTCACCTGTCAGAAAAAGGCATTGCTGCAGGGCGGTACATACAACCAACATGGCTTCATGGTATTTAACACAGTGTAGGTGGCATGGAAGACATAAGTCAACCAAGACTCCTTCTCAGTACCGAAAGGTGGCTTCAGCAAACTCAGAAGAACGAAAGTCATTTGGATAAAATCATCATCGAAGGAAGACAGCCGGGATCGGGGCCTATGTGAGAGCTAAACTCTACTATCCCTGACACTTCTACTTACCCAGATGCTGGGCCACCTCCAACACCAGCCTGGTCTCCCTGCCCTGCACTTCCAGGGCGTTTAGGATGGGCGGCAGTCCCTCGTCGAACTGGACGTCCACCACCGCACCGATGACGGCCACGATCCGCCCGGTGGCGGCGCCTGGCTTAGGCGCCGGAGACGTCTGGGCGGCATAGTCTCTGGCTAACAGACAAGAAAGATTGGCAGGAGCTGGGGTCGGGGCAGTTAAAAGGTCACTGGGGGCCCGGACTTAACCCACAGGTCTGGAGAATTCAGCCCAAGCCCGACCTCCTTCCGCTTGCAGGGAAGGCGTGTCCGGAGGCAGGGCCGTGCAGGAACCCAAAAAGCGCCTGCACAATTCTCCATCTTCATACACAAAACCCCATTATTCGAGAGCTCGGTGCCCCCATTCCACGGGAAGGTCATTGCACCTGCCCGCACTTTGCCGTCACCCTGCGCCTCCTTTTTCCAAAATTAGACGGAATTAGATGGAAGAAAGCGCCCCTGGATGAACCGTTCTTGTTCTCCATCCGTTAGAGGGCAGGGAGCGGCCATGGCGTTCTTCTAGCACCGGATACCTTAGGCCCGAGCGACAATCGCCCCCGGCTCAAGGTCATGGGGCTGCAGAAACAAACCCAGCTACTACAGAAAGGCACTTACCAGGCTGAAGCACTGCCGGGGCGGCCCGCAGTAAGAGCTGGGCTTGGGGTAACGGCGCTGAGGGGCTGAGTCCCCGCAAGGCCCCGGAGGCCGAGACTGCGGCCACACGACCCACAAGACCCAACATGGCGGAGTCCGGGTGGAGACTGAACGCAGCTGCAGTAGCGGCCGCCAACATCGCGGCAATGGGGGAGAGGCCTACTCTGCAGTAGGCACGCCCATTGGATGAGTTTGCTGCTCATCATCATCAGCGCTGCTCCTATAGGTTAATAATCTCTCATCTTCTCCATCATTGGTCAAAATTGGTGCTAATCTGAATTCCTTTTTTTTACTGGATAGTGTCAGGCTAGGTGCAACCCTCAGAGCCTCAAAGCTTAATTGGACGACAGGGACGTCAGTTAGAGGCAGTACTTGGCGGAACTACGTTTAGGAAGGGGGCCGAGTTCCTGTCGGGAAGCACGTGGGCGGCAGGGCTGCCCTTGGGCTCTCTCCTCAGATAGGACCTTGAGCTGGCTGACAGTCTCGCGGGCGGGGGTTCGGGAAGTGGTGTCTTAGTTCAGCACCACTGATGGTGACCTTGGCGAAGTCAGGGCCTTCTCTAAGAGTCAAAACACGACTTTCCTATTGCAGTACTGAGGTTGGAAGCTTACAGACAGCTCAGCAGGTCAGCAATCCCGACAAATATAAAGCTGTACAATGAAATACGTTAATGTCAGCAGTCATTTAACAGATGTGTGCTAGGCATTAAAGAGATATAAATAAGACCTAGGAGGTCCCTTTTAAGAAAGAGGAGCAAACAGTGCAGTGAAGTGTGATGAGTCCTGGTTAAGTGGGTGCACGAAAAAGGAGGGGATAAATTTGGGTCGCCTAGAGATGTGGGGAATTGCCTCAGAGTGGAGGAGGCTGATAGTTGGGAAACAGTAGAAATTCCTTGGGTAAATAAAAAGGAGGAATATTACATGCACACCTTTGCATAAAAGAGCATGTTCCTTTTGTGGAAATACAGGTGAGGAAGGGAAAAACAGAGAGTAGCAAAGAGAGGAGTATAAAAAGAGAAACAGGAGCCAGGTCTCGGCTTTGGATGAGAGTGGAGGCTAGGTAGAGGTAGATGTGTGGAAGTGTTCCTTGAGTATGGAAAATCATAGAATAAACAGGGCAGTCTTTTCTGAAGTATTGATTTTATTCAGAGCTTTTTGGGGGCAGGATGGGAGAGACTCTCAATCTGTTAGAACAAACATGACCATATGGAGTAGTTTGGCATGGAGCTATCTTCCCCAAACTTTCTCCCACCAGCCCACATTGGTTCTCATTTTTCTGCATATAGTGAAAAAGTTTTCTCTTTGGCAGTGTAGGGATACTATTGAAGGATTTAAAGGAGAAAACAGGAAGAGAATGTTAAATTTGAAGTGCTTATGGTAATCTTGCCTAGTAAGAGGGATAGAACCCAAGGAAAACAGCAACCTGTATGGAGCAGGCAAAGGAAAATGAACACACAAAGAAGCAGCAGAGGAATAAGAGGACCAAGAACATTGGTGTTAAAAATCAAGGAAAGAATATTAAGGAGAAAGGTGGTTAATAGTATCAATCACATAATCATCATATAAAGTAAGAGCTGAAAAGGACCTACTGAATTTGGCAACCAGGAATTCATTCAATGGTGAAGTGTATCAAAGATAATTTCAATGAACTGCATCAGTTAACACCAGATATAAAATTAATTATCTGTGCTCTTATGGGGGTAGGGAGGGGGTTGCAGGAAGCAGCCAATTGATGTTTCTCTTTCACATAGATCAGCGGTTCGCAACCTGTGGGTCTCGACCCCTTTGGGGGTCGAACGACCCTTTCACAGGGGTCACCTAAGACCATCAGAAAACACATATATAATTACATATTGTTTTTGTGATTAATCACTATGCTTTAATTATGTTCAATTTGTAACAATGAAAATACATCCTGCATATCAGATATTTACATTACGATTCATAACAGTAGCAACATTACAGTTATGAAATAGCAATGAAAATAATTTTATGGTTGGGGGGTCACCACAACATGAGGAACTGTATTAAAGGGTCTCGGCATTAGGAAGGTTGAGAACCACTGACATAGATGTTTCTCTCTCCGTCTTCCTTCCTCTCTTTCTAAAAATGAATAAAAACATGTGTTTGTTTTTAAAAAGGACCTATATCCCAGGTGGTGTGGCTCAATGGTTGAGTATCGACCTATGAACCAAGAGGTCACGGTTGGATTCCTGGTCAGGGCATGTGCCCAGGTTTCAGGCTCGATCCCCAGTGTGGGGCGTGGAGGAGGCAGCCAATCAATGATTCTCTCTCATCATTAATGTTTCTCTCCCTCTCCCTTCCTCTCTTAAATCAATAAAAGTATGTTAAAATAAAAAAAAACTATATAATTTCACTTGCTTCCCTCAACTAATAGAGATAAAGTTTCTATAGATAGGATAGGATATTCCTTAAGAGCACTGCCACTGCAGCCACGTCATTGGGCAAGTTATTTAAAATCTCTGTTCAGGCACTTTCCCTCCAGGGAGCACACCTACCCTTTCTTCCCTTTCAAGAGAGTATCTCCTAAACTCTAAGGGTCCTCAGGAGACTTGCAACCAGCAGAGCAATGGGCTACTGCAGCTCATCCTAGGCCAGTGGTCGGCAAACTGCGGCTCACGAGCCACATGCGGCTCTTTGGCCCCTTGAGTGTGGCCACGAAGTTTCAATCGCAGTGTATGTGCGCGCCCGCACGTGGTATTCTGTGGAAGAGCCACACTCAAGGGGCCACAGTTTGCCAACTACTGTCCTAGGCTAACCCCCTGAACCTGTCCCCAAGTTCCCCTTGTCTCTGACTTCCCAGTGAGCCAAAGCAGCTCCACCTGGGCTCTCTCCTATTGCTTTTCCTATCCTAAGCCCTTCCTTGTTTCACTGTCCCTAGCTTTAATAAATGTACTCTCAGTAACATAAGATCTCTGTACATCACTTTCCTCATCTATAAAAGAGATAATAAAATGGGAATAATCTCATAGGGTTGTTTTGAGAAATAACTAGATTAATACATGAAAGAAGCATTTAGAACAAGCATGTCAAACTCAAAGGCTAACATGGGCCAAATAAACAAGGTTTAAGTTTATGTGGTCCACAAAAAAAAACAAAAGCTTCAATTTTCATAGAAAAGTAGGTTTATTTCTATAGAGACATGCTCAATACAAAGGGCTGAAATAAATGAGTGATCATTAACATAAAATAATAGAACATTTTAATAAAAATTAATTTTTTCTTGAACATTAACTTACCAGACACTGAATAACTGCACAAATTAATAAGTGTAACGCAAATAAACCTATTTTTCTTGTTCTCCAAAAGCAAAATACTTCCTGTTGCGCACACCAAACAAGTCAGTCCAAGACTAGTGATGTGGCAATCGGCTGCTGAACTGCTGAAATATTCGCTGCTAGTATTAGTGGAGAGAAATGGTGTGCCTGTGCATAAAGGAAATGAATGCAACATGATTATAATAATTGGTCATTAGCGAATGTTGTAGTTTTTAATAATTATGTATAACAGGATATTGTAAAAATTAAGTTACAAAATTTTTATTGAACGTTTCTTACATACCGTTATATTGACTGGGCCGCAAAAATATTCATTGTGGGCCACATGTGGCCCACCGGCCCTCCGAGTTTGACATGCTTGATTTAGAACAATGCCTGGCATACAGTGATATTTGTGTCAGCTAGTATTTTTACTCACTATTGACTTAGTGGTAAGATCCTTTGGTCTCAGTCAAAATTTATTAACCATTAAACAGTTAAACTGACACTTCACCTTAATCCAGGTGTCAAAGTAAAGATTTTCACATAAATTCCCAGGTAACTGAAACTCATCACTTTAAAATCATCACTTTAGAGAGCAAGGGAGAGGGAGATAGAAACATTGATGAAAGAGAAACATCATCAATTGGCTGCATTCTGCATACCCCCTACTGGGGACTAAGCCCGAAACCAGGCATGTGCCCCGACCAGGAATTGAACCATGTGACCTCTTGGTTCCTGGGTCGACACTCTACTGCTGAGCCACATGGGCTGGGCAAAAATATTTTTACAAAGGAAGAAAGAGGGAGAAACATTGACGGGATGAGAGCAGAACATCCGTGGGCTACCTCCCCGGTACATGGAATACCTGCCAAGGCTAAAACACCACTTTTTTTAAAAAAATATATTTTATTGATTTTTTACAGAGAGGAAGGGAGAGGAATAGAGAGTTAGAAACATCGATGAGAGAGAAACATCGATTAGCCGCCTCCTGCACACTCCCCACCAGGGATGCGCCCGAAACCAAGGCACATGCCCCCAACCGGAATCGAACCTGGGACCCCCCAGAGTCCTCAGGCCGACTCTCCATCCACTGAGCCAAACTGGTCAGGGCTAAAACACCACTTTTTGAAAAGTTATCACACATTTATCTGTTCTCTTAGCAGATTATCAAGTAATTTAAACTTTTTCTTTGACATTTGAGCTATTAAATCTTTGTATCATATTGCAAAGCTAAATGCTTAAATGTTACTGAAGTAGATATATAGGTTGTCCCCCGCAAATGCATATACCCTTTAGAGCTGATAGCTCAATTGCTGTTTCTTTTCAGCTTTAACCCATTGGAATTAATCATTATTCAAAATGTGTATTTTTTGGGACACCCTATATCAGAGGTGGGCAACCCCTGGCACGCGTGCCAAACATGGCACGCCAGTAACTTTTGCTGGCACTCGAAACCCTCTCTTATAATCTTCCATTTACAATTTTTTTCTTAATATCGACTTTATTTTTCAGATAAATTCAGTGTAGGTGCATCTTAGATAAATAATTTTACATAACAAGTTATCTTAAAGACCATAGACATGGATTGATGAGAGGGGGGAGAGCAATTTCTATGCCTCTGCCTTAACTCTCCCTGCCTTCCTAGATCCGACCAGTGTTTTGGTTTCATCCACATACGCTTGTGAATCTTTGTTCTCAGTGATGAATTTTGTTAAGTCTCATAATAGGAGTAGCCTGACAGATGAAAGTAGTAGCTCGTGCATATCTCTGAAGGTCACCAAATATAAATCTGATGTAAAATCTGTCATCAGTGATGCAGCAGCAAAAGTCTCACTGATATCAAACGGAGTCAAAGTTTTCTGTCAGACTATCAGCGTATATGTACACATTAAAAATGTATTTTTCATCATCATATACTGTGTTTTTGTCACTCGAATGAATTTTATTATTTCTTCAAGGTTCTTCACATACATAACCTTAAGAGATATCAAGTAGGTGTAACATGTCCTCAAAAAATTAGGGTTGGCACGCAGAAGAATTTTGAGTCAGAGATTTTGCTGGTTTTGGCACACACTCACAAAAAGGTTGCCCACCCCTGCCCTATATAGAGCCATTACTCCATTATGTTCATTTGTGAACTTTTTATTTTTCTAACTCCTTTGCTGTCAATGTTTGCCCTCAGCAATCTATTGTCCTCTTCTGAAATCAGATTACCTGCTAAATTTATAAGTAATACTGTGTGAAATAAAAGTAAATAAACTTGACTAGCTTGGGATGAGATGGGCCTTAACAGGCTTTTTTTTATGGGTTCACTTTTTTTTTTTAATGTTTTTATTTATTTCAGAGAGGGAGAGGGAGAGATAGAAACATGTGCCCTGATTAGGAATGGAACCAGCAACCAAACTCCTGGTGCATGGGTGGAAGATCAACCAATGGGCAACAGTCTTTCTGAACGAATATCATCTAGAGTTCTACTTCACATTTCTTGATTCCCAGATATCAGGTAATATTTCATGTAAAATACAAGTTACTTTACATGGGACAATAGGAACCACAAGGAACTAATCTGATTTCTTACCTGAAGTTAATTCCAAATGACTGACCCCATAATTTATGGCTGAAAACCATTTCAATTTTATCTTAAGGTAAAAATTGCATTTTCCAACTCTTTACTTTATTGCCATTCCACTATGATAATGCTCCATATTATTCCAGTACTCTGGTAATTGGTAGAATGTTTTCTATCTCTACTACATTTCTTTTTTTTAAATAAATAAATAAATAAAGATATATATATATATTTATTTATTTTTTAATATATGTTTATTGATTTCAGAGAGGGAGAGGGAGAAACATTAATGATGAGGGAGAATCATCAATTGGCTGCCTCCTGCACGCCCCCCACTGGGGATTGAGCCCGAAATCCGAGCATGTGCTCTGACCAGGAATCGAAGTGACCTCCTGATTCATAGGTTGACGCTCAACCACTGAACCACCCCAGCCGGGCTCTACCACATTTTCTATTTTCTTTTTCTTTTTCTTTTTCTTTTTTTTTTTTTTTTTTACCACATTTCTTGACAATCATCTTGGATGATTTCAAATTCCATGAAAACAATCCATTCAGCTTCAGAATGCTTTAATCTTTTCAAGTCCAATTAGTTTCACATTTCACTTAAGCATCCTACTCCCCACGGTCATTCCCAACTTCTACCACTCTAAAAAGTTCTTTCTCAGAAATCCAATATTCTCAGACCAAAGTATTTTTTACACAATACATAAACATACTCTAGGTATAAAGGATTAAAATAAGTCCTTTCACCACTACCCCTAAAATTTCACCCCTTTCCCAGAAATAACCACTAAAAAACGTTTTACAATGTCCCATTCACTTTCTATCCATTCCATACACATATAATGTATACATTCCTGTTTTGTAAAAACCTCAGTGGAAGCACACTACAGAAAACTTTAAAAGTTTTCTGATTTTTGTTTTGGAGAACTTTTTGAGTCAATACATTTACTTTACCGATCATGAGTACACTCCATTAATGGTCATTTGGATTGTGTCAATGTGGCTATTACATGTAATATTGAATTTTCAAGAGAGCTTGCATACATCATTGTGTACACCAAGCATGTCAAACTCGCGTGCAGCCCGATGGCTGTGAGTTTGATATACTTGGTCAGGAATCTACTTAATGTAGATTCCTAGAAATAAAATGTTGGCTTAAAATTATGTTCGTTTAAATGAGATTCTGCCAAATGGCCTTCTAAAACCATCCTGCTAATTTACTAGATCCCTAGAATCCTTGCCAAAACTTTTAACTGTGGCTATTGTTAAATGAATGAAATTATGCCCTGGTCGGGTGGCTCAGGCGGTTGGAGTGTTGACCCATACACCAAAAGGATATGGGTTTGATTCCCAGTCAGGGCACAAACAGGAAGCAACTGATTGATGTGTCTGTTTCACATCGATCTTTCCCTTCCTCTCTCTCTCTAAAATCAATAAACATATCCTTGGGTGAGGAATTTTTAAAAATGAATAAAATTACTTTGATTATACTTGCATTTCCACAACTTAATGAACTCAAGTATCAGTTAAATTGCAAATTCCTGGAATTCTTTCATGTTTATTGGTCATTTATTTCTTCAGTGAATTCCCATTTTTTCCCTATTACCTTGTCATAGTGATTGTAATCTTCAAATGTCTTAAGTATTTTCTTCTAGTATATCACTTATCTTTTAACCTAATGGTATCTTTGACCTATGTAGTTTTTTAAAATTAATTTTTAGAGAGGAAGGGAAACATTGATTTGCTGTTCCACTTATTTATGCATTCATTGGTTGATCCTTTTATGTGTCCTGACCGGGGATTAAACCCACAACCTTGGAGCATCAGTTAAGTGCTCTAACCAAGCTACTCGACCAGGGCAACCTATGTAATTTTTTAAAATATATTTTATTGATTTTTTACAGAGAGGGAGAGAAATAGAGTTAGAAACATCGATGAGAGAGAAACACCGATCAGCTGCCTCCTGCACACCTCCTACTGGGGATGTGCCCGCAACCAAGGTATATGCCCTTGACGGGAATCCAACCTGGGACCTTTCAGTCTGCAGGCAGACACTCTATCCACTAAGCCAGGGGTGGGCAAACTTTTTGACTCGAGGGCCACAACGGGTTCTTAAACTGGACCGGAGGGCCGGAACAAAAGCATGGATGGAGTGTTTGTGTGAATATGAATTCAAAGTAAACATCATTACATAAAAGGGTACAGTCTTTTTTTCTTTTAGTTTTATTCATTTCAAAGGGGCCGGATCCGGCCTGCGGGCCGTAGTTTGCCCACGGCTGCACTAAGCCAAACCGGTTAGGGCCCTATGTAATTTTTAATGTTAGATTTGTTAACTTTTATTTGTACCTTCTAGATTTTCTGTATCATGCTTAGAAGGATTTCCCCCATCATTAGGTAAGAAATTGATTAATGAGGCCCTGGCTGGGTAGCTCTGTTGGAGAGTTGTCCTGATATGCCAAGGTTGTGGGTTTGATCCCTGGTCAGGGTACATGCAAGAATCAACCAGTAGGCCCTAGCCGGTTTTTTGCTCAGTGGATAGAGCGTCAGCCTGCAGACTGAAAGGGCCCAGGTTCGATTCTGGTCAAGGGCATGTACCTCAGTTGCAAGCTCAATCCTCAGAAGGGGCCATGCAGGAGGCAGCCAAATGATTATGTTCCGCTCTCACTTACGTTTCTATCTCTCTATCCCTCTCCCTTCCTCGCTCTCAAAAAATTTTTAAAAAAAATCAACCGGCAGGTGCATGGATAAGTCGAACAAATTCATGTTTCTCTTTCAAATCAATAAAGCCCTGGCCGGTGTGGCTCAGTTGGTTGGGCATCCAGAAGGTTGCCGACTGGATCACCAATAGGTGGCATGCAGGAGGCAGTGATGGATGTTTTGCTCTCACGATGTTTTTCTCCCACTCCCTCTAAAAATCAATAAAAATTTTTTAAAAAGATTAAGTAAAAGTCAAAATATATTTAGAAAAGAATTTAATGAATTATTTTCCCATGAGTGGACCAGGAACTACCTGCATCTGGTAATCACTAGCTAGATGGAGTTATCTAAAACAGTGATTGTCAAACTTTGAATCAGAATCACCTAGAAGGCTTAAGATAGCTTACTGGACTTTACCCTCTCAAGTTTGTCATTGAAAAGTCTGTTTGGGGGCCCAGAATTTACATTTCTAACCAATTTCTAGGTGGGACTGATGCTGCTGGTCTGGTGACCACACTTCACTGATCTCAAGTATCAGTTAAATTGCAAATTTCTGGGCCCAACATGCACCTAATAAAGCCTTTGTCGAGACCTAGGAATCCACTTTATCAGAACCCCATGATTTTGGCAGTTTGAGAACCACTGGGTTCAAGATGAGGCAGAGGGCTAGAGATAGGGAAGGAACCAGAGCTAAAGGCTAATTAGTTGTGAGAAAAGAACAACGGTTGGGGGACAGGTATACTCCTCATGGAAGCTATTAGTTGCAGGGGAAGCAGCTTTATAGTTATCCCACTCCTGACTTTAGGATCATCATGATACAGCCAAGGGGATGGGCTGCTAAATATAGTATGCAAGTAAAGGTCACTGATATAAGGCTAAGAAATTTAGGCCAGAGTTTTAGATAGGTTCTTCACATAACAATGAAATTATCCAGGTTGACAATGTAACTTAAAAGCAAATGACATGGTTTGGTTTTCACTTTGGAAAAGACTGCTAAGTATTAAGAGCAAAGCAAGCCCAGCTGGTGTGGTTCAGTGGTTGAAAGTTGACCTATGAACCAGGTCAAATTGATTCCTGGTCAGAACACATGCCCAAGGTTGCAGGCTCAATCCCCAGTATAGGGCGTGCAGGAGGCAGCCAATCGATGACTCTCTCGCCATTGATGTTTCTCTCTCCCCCTTCCTCTCTGAAATCAATTAAAAAAAAAAAAAAAGGAAAGGGAAAAAAAAGCAGACTGGCAGCCTTAAATGTTATCACCAAACCCTATTTGACCACCTACATAACTCTGGGATCTGCCTCTCCAGATCTCTCTGCCAGTACCTAAGTTTACTTTTTGCCATTTAAATTCTTGCACTAACTTGTTTCCTTGCCTCCAGACCCACTCACAAAACATTACCCACACTATAATATACCTGAAATGTATTTACTGAATCATGTCAGGTGTCCTAAAGGGTAGAGATTTGTGGTGATATACATCCAATAACCAATCATGTGTGGTTAATGTTTAAGTCCATAGGCCTGAAAAGCATATACAAAGATAAAATAATTTAGGGGTTACAGTAGACAAGGTACCTGCCTCCTCTCTCCATCCCAGCCTATGATCTCAAGCCTGGTCCAATGCTGGGTGAGGCATGGGTAACAGCTTTGTTTGATTTTGGCATATAAGGTCAGTTCATTATCACTTGTTTCTTGTCAAAAGGATTCCTGCTAAACAGAAATTAAAACTAGCCCAAAAACTAAGTTGGTAAATAAAATCTTTGTGCTACTGTAGCAACTAATTGTTTTCCCCCTTCCTTGAAGGTAACTTAACAGCTTAGGAAGTTGAATATAGCACTTTTATCACTGCATATCAAAATGTACAAACAATATAATAGATGTTATCATTCAAACTTAAAACCATTCAAACGTTTTAACACAGATTTTTAAAATTAAAGAACCTTTAAAGACAGATGGAATCAGAAATCCATCAAGCTATACTTTAATGCTATATAGCCTAGTGGCTGGCAGAAAGCCAATGAATCCTTAATAAAACTCTTTAACTTCCATATCTGACACACAAAAACAGTTTTCCATTTTTGGCAATTATAAAACTGGGGAGATCCCAGCTGGCTGAGGATCTCGGACCTCATTGTCATCCTAGCCTTTCAATCCTTCCCTGAAGCTCAATAAAAAATGGTTTGATCCTCAACCCTCAAAAATAGTTTTTCAAGAGAATCAAACTAAAAATAGGATTTGGGGGTTTTATTAAGTCCTCCCCTGAAGCTAAGAACTGCACAACTTATCAGTTATACTGATAATGTTGGCATGCTCCAAAGCAAGAAAACCATGTTAAAATTTCAAACATACCTCCCAATTCGGAAAAACCTATGGCTCTGAGGAAATTGCAATCCCTTAGTAGAATCAGAACCCAAATTACTCCTGTAACATAACAGAGTTGAATGTCAAGGGCTCCTAAAATGTAGGAAAATTTTTCTCATTGTAGCCTTTCAAGAATATGGTGTTGAATATCATTTTGAACAGCCATAACAGGGGAAGAAAAGTAGGTTGTTTTATGACATATCTATATCTATTACTGCACTTCCAATCTACCAAGTTTTTGTCCAATATTTGTCCCCCCGACCTAGCCTGTGAGCTCTGAACACAACAATCACCTGAAAGATTAATCTTTGTATCCCCAGCACTTAACATTTCCTGCAACACAGGTATGATACAAGGAAGTACTGAAATATGAAGCATTTCTATGCTATGACAAATACACAGAAGCTGAAGGGAATAAAAAACTGCCAAAATGCAGAAGCTCAAAGATTTAGGAGGACAACACATTTAGTTTTATTTCAATCAAATCACAACACTTTCTTTTCCAACTACTGAAAAGTGCATCTACAATTTGCTATTACAGATCCACTTTTAAAAGGTTTCCTGTGACATTATATAGCAAGCCTTTTTTTTTCCAAACAGAGAAATATCCCCAAATTCTTCCTCAAGTAAAAATAACTCCATTCCAGTAAATAGTAATACATAAAATTACAGTAAACCAGACACTTAAAAGGACAACCAAGAAGTCTTCCAACAGTTTATTAGAAAGAATGTAGACATTAAAAAAAATCCCACTGTCATGAACATAAATTGAGGTTTTCAGCCCTGGTACAAGCTGGATCAAAAAAAAAAAAAAAAGAAATAAAAAAACCCAATAGTGTATTAATACCATTTTTTCACTCATTTGCCACTGACAGTGCAAATACAAATTTGGTCTAAATGTACAGACTCTCAAGCAACAATGTACAGCCTTTCTTTGTCCTCCATGCTAAGAGATGTAAAAGTTTAAGGGT
The DNA here is from genome assembly GCF_000147115.1 of Myotis lucifugus. Lineage (NCBI taxonomy): Eukaryota > Metazoa > Chordata > Mammalia > Chiroptera > Vespertilionidae > Myotis > Myotis lucifugus. The sequence continues at coordinate 2,909,201 of NW_005871167.1, read as the reverse complement.
CAAACAATACCAAATGTACAGGCTTCAAAAACCATCTAAGTTAGGGCATTCACTAGTTTTAGCTAAAATACATTTGGAACACTGACAAGTGATCACTTATGTACAATAATGTGAAGTAAATTTTTTGAAAAATAAAACTTTAGTGGAACAATCCTGAAGAATATACCAGAGGAACAACAGGTTACCAGTTTAAGGTATCAATCCATTTGTTTCAGCCAGGTTGAGTCCATGTTCTAAAATCTAAAACTTAGTTATCTTTCCATAATCCAAGAGCTTCCTATCATGTCAGTATCTATGTTATGAAGTAAAGGAGACTTAGGTGAAATGTTTTTATTTATCACAACTGCTGTATCAATTGTCTAGGACCTCAACAGCATCATGGAAGTCTGGGAAATGTTCATGCATAAGGTTATTGCCTTAGCTGACTTAAAATTGCCCCATACAATGGTACATATCAACCCTTAGTGAAGCCTTTAAGAAAACAAACAGGTTGAAAAATGGGTTAAAGGAGGCAAATGCAGCATCTGCCTTTAGAGCTATCAACTCAGGAATTCTCTCAATTATGAAATCTTGCAGAGAAGTTATTTTTCTTTCTCAAAATCCAGGGACGACAACATTCCTTATTCCAGATCTGGCATTTCTGAAAGGATTTTAACAAGATTAGTATGAAGTACAAAGAAGTAATCCATCAACATCAAAGTCTTATAGGGAAAGCAGCCAGAGAGAGTTAAATAGTTGCCTACTTTTTGAATTTGAATCTCAATTCATTCAAATTTCTGCTTTGGCTATTTATTAGAGGCCATAAAGAAATAATAATTATTTTTCTAAGAATTATAAAGAAGTCAATTTCTTTATTTTAATAGTTGTGGTCTTTAATGTGAAATATTACTGTGCAAAACATTTTTACAAAGACACTTACTTTCATCATCACTGTCTTGTGAATCCTGCAGAGGGGAAATAAAGAAAAAAGTTACCAAGCTGATCAAACATTCCTTTGCTAACTGAAAAGTTTGCCTTAAAAAGCTGAAGCACTGTAGTTTTCACTCACGTAGCAAAGATAGGTGGTTAAATCAAGCTTATTAATTTAATCAACTGACTTAAGAATGGGTTTACAGATGGACAGCTGAGGAAGATGTGTGTCTTTTGGTAGGAATTGAGTCCATCCTTTCAATCCCTGTCAACCAGGCTGAATCTTGGTATAAAATGGTTTCTCTTCTCTCTTGACATTCAATGAAAGAAAATGGCTCAATACAAAGACCACTGGACTGATAGAAGACAATAAAGTCTAATCGTAGCTGGTGAATTGTCTAAGTAAGTATTTTCCTAACTGCATTGAACAAATTTCTTAACGATGTTAACAGAATGCCAGAGGAGGGGAATGTTGAGAAGAGTAACCCAGTATATCCTCTTACAGATTCACAATGTCCATATGTTTACTTAATCTCTGACCAATTCACTTTTATAAAACCTGTTTAACTTTGTAAAAATAATCCCTAAACTAACTCTTAATTGAATAAGGCATATGATGTCTCCATGCATTGATTCTTTTGAAATCTAGTCTCTTTAAGAATGGCCCATTAGACACCAGTTCCCTAGTAGGTAATCTTCCTTCAAAACTGGGCACATTTTAAAAACTGCTTTACCCTATATTAAAAACAAAGTCCTAGCTGGTTTTGCTCAGTGGATAGAGCGTTGGCCTGTGGACTGAAGGGTCCCAGATTCGATTCCAGTCAGGGGCACATGCCCAGGTTGTGGGCTCGATCCCCAGTGCGGGGTGTGCAGAAGGCAGCCGATTAATGGTTCTCTATCATCATTGATGTTTCTCTCTCTCTCTCCTTCTCACTTCCTCTATGAAATCAATAAAAATATATTTAAAACAAAACAAAAAAACAAACATCAAAAAGTAGCACACAAAAAAATCTTGACTATATATCAAACAACTTATAAATACATTGTTTCTTACTATTTAAGTAAATAAAGAAAAGAATTTATAGACTTACATCATCTGCTCCATCTACTTCCGGTAAATCTACATCCTCATCACCACCCATGTTGTTCATCATCTATTTGAAGTAAAAATTAGTTTTAAAAATGATGTTAAATTAAGCCCTAATTGCCCTAGCTAGTTTGGCTGAGTGGATAGAGCGTTGGCCTCCCGACTGAAGGTTCCCGGGTTCGATTCCAGTCAAGGGCATGTACCTTGGTTGCGGGCACATCCCCAGGAGGGGGTGTGCAGGAGGCAGCTGATGGATGTTTCTCTCTCATGGATGTTTCTAACTCTCTATCCCTCTCCCTTCCTCTCTGTAAGAAATCAATGAAATATCTTAAAAAAAAAAAGCCCTAATTATTAGGTGGCACGCTCCAGAATAAACCTTAAGTCTGCCATAGATTTCCACCAACAAAAAAAGCAAAAAAACATTTAAGTACCTTCCTTTCTGGAAAGATTATAGGTAATTGTATATAAAATCCTAAAAACTTGTAGGGAAGTTAAATCTAAATTCTCATTGCAGGAAGGTGAAGTTATTAAAATTCATCCAGCAAGATATGTATATATGATACAGAAATTAAACACCCAAATCCTAAATAGCAGTTACCACTGATGGATAAGAATGGGATTCATTTGTAGTTGTAAAGTTTTGTATCCTAAGCTGACTGACATATGTATTATGGTATTCTCGTTACAGTTTTAAATACTGTGAAGAACCAATAAATGATTTAAAATAAAGTCTTTCAGGATGCTTAGTTTGTATTAAAGGCCTGAAAATGGAATCAAAGGTCAAATAGTAACTAAGTTAAATACAAACATAATTCTTAAAAGACTTTATATCAATTATATATACAAGAAAATAACCTTATATATATATATACCTTCATATACTTATAATAAAATGGAGCTAACAACAAAACATGCTTACATGAAGTACTAATTTCCCATCTTTATCTGTTTCCAATCATAAATCAAGTAGTGTGTTATTGAAAGAGGTACAAATAGCCAAAGATAGAACTATTGTCTGATGGGGATGGACTTATCTCCCCAAGTTACAACTTTTCTGTAATATTTAAACTTTTAAAATTTTAAATATTTACACAACCATTATAACTTTGTAAACAAAAATCAAAGACTTCAAATATATATGCTACCTTGGACTTTAGAGTTAAATACTTAAGTCAAATCTCTCAGTATAGAAAGTCTGGGCAATCTAGTCTTGAATAATATGAGTAACTAGCAAAGTTTCCCTATGTCTAAAGGCAATGTTCAACACCTTAGTTAAAAGTTTTTGAGAGCAGAAAAAATGCTCAATATGTGCCAAGTACAATGTGTGGTGCTGAGGATATGATGACAATAGAAACAGAATTGAATATATTCAAGAGCTATTTAGGAGGTAAAACAAAAGAACAAAGATGCAGTTAACATATTGGATAGAGAGGCAGTGAAAGATAACAGTGTTAAGAAGTTGTGACTTGCACAGCTGGGTAAATAGTGGCACCAATTACTTCAGGTAAGAAATAATATAGTTGAGGAAAGTCACAAGTATCCTTCCTTTCCTCTTGAAATTAAGGTGTCAGAGCTATGTAAGGAGGAATGTTTAATAAACAGTTGCATACACGAAGCTGAAAATGTACTCCTTTTAACTCTTAGTTTTCAAAAAGAAATGTAAACAGAATGTAGTGAATTAAATTTTCTAATTGCAATGAGAAATGGATTTCATGGGCCTACCTTCAGCTTAGAGCAGTGGTTCTCAACCTTCTGGCCCTTTAAATACAGTTCCTCATGTTGTGACCCAACCATAAAATTATTTTCGTTGCTATTTCATAACTGTAATGTTGCTACTGTTATGAATCGTAATGTAAATATCTGATATGCAGGATGGTCTTAGGCGACCCCTGTGAAAGGATGGTCTTAGTTAGACCGCCAAAGGGGTCGCAACCCACAGGTTGAGAACCACTGGCTTAGAGCTTAATGTTCTCTTTTCTGATTACCTTTACTGCAGTACACTTGATAAGGTCTATTCTACCTAAAGGCAGATCATTGACTTCTTTTCTTTGGTCAGGGCAATATTTGGAAAAAACAGGCTTACTCAAACCCTTTCCCTGATCTGGCAAACTACAATATCCTTACTCATCACTCTTCGTGCACATTCCACCACGATTCTTGTGTTTAAAGGTTTACATTTGTATTACATGGCTCCAAAATACAGGCCAGTTACTGTATTCATGCTTCTAAAAAAAATCTGTCCCAGTGTTGTAATAAAAACTAGCTATACTGCATTGATTGACTATATGGTTTATTTTTTGTCTTTACACATCAACTTTAAAACTTAAACACTAAATTTTTTTAAACTGTAAAAGAATGTTAAATTTTAGGATTAAATGATTATTGTTAAAAATCTCATTTAGTTTTATTGCAGACTGGCCTTCGAGGTAAAGTAATACACGCCTTAAATACCACTAGGTACTTTAAAACCAATTAAACTGACTTCATAGAAATATACTGGAAGGGAGGGCAGAAGAATGCATTTAAAAGAACTTACCTCAGAGAAACGATCAAAATTAGACATGTCTTCATCTGAATCATCTTCCCAGTCTTTCCAATTATTGAAGTCCACACTAAGCCAGTTAAGCTATAGATCAATACAAACATCATCCTGTGATTAGGTTAACTTACACTCATTGGCATGTGCCTTAAGACTACATTTTTTTGAACTGTGGATTCATACCCACTAGTGAGCCATGGAATTAGCATAAATATAGTTTTATGAAACTCCTTTCAATTGTTAAACAAACTTACTTTTTAAAGCAACAACAAAAATTCATTGGTAGAAACTATGCTATACCTGGTTATTTTTTGTTTAGTGGCACCAAAATATGTGAGTCTGCCTCTTGAATGCAAAGACTCTCCATCAACTAGAGATTGATCTTGTTCTGACCTCATTTGGCTTTAAGTTAAAACTAATATATCTCAACGTAGAGAAAAACACAGAACACAAGGCTATAATAGTACTTAGCTTTGAAACAAATACTATGCCCATACCAAACAAATGTATCTTTCATTACTTAAAGTAAAAATGTGAAACTTTCAAAAAAAAGAAACCTACCTTTGCCCTTTCTTTTGTTAATCTTGGCCATGACTGGCCAGATTCTCCTTTTCGTAAACAACATAAAATTGATCTGTCCGTTCTTTTATGCTTGGAATCCTAAAAACAAAAACAAAAGCACTATCACACCATTTATCTCTTCAGTATCATTCATTCCTCACCTCTCCTTTCTAGTTTCTTTCCCTACATTTCCCCAAACTCTGAAAGAAACATCTCCTAACTACTTAAAACTTCATAAGCTATCCAATCGCATTAAAAAAAAAAAAAAAAAAAACCGGACAATTTTTTTCTTCCCAGCATAATCATAGAAGAGTTTTTAAAAATTTCCATAGTTAGCCCGGCCAGCGTGGTTGAGCATCGACCTATGAACCAGTAAGTCACGATTCGATTCCAGGCCACATGCACAGATTGCCGGAATCAATCACCGGTATGGGCTGTGCAGGAAGCAGCCAATAAATGATTCTCTTGTATCATTGATGTTTCTATCCTCTCTCTCTCCCTCTTCTTTCCTCTCTGAAATCAATAATATATATTTTAAAAATTCTATAGTTAGATAAGACAAGCCTCAAGAGTATAGCCAAGTCTTAACAGTGACAATAAGAAAAAAAGAGTATGCAGAAAAGTGGTTGGGAAGGGAAAACAGAAAAGTGGTTAGAAAGGGAAAATATCGCAAAATATAAATATACCTAGTTAGCCCTCTGAACTATTAAGAAAAACAGAAATTAGTGCTTGCTAAAAAGATATGTCCACTTCCTCATGATTTAAATCAGTATTAAAGCATCAAGACTACTTACATTTGGATCAATACAGTGAAAAAGATCAATTTCATTTAAATGTTTAAAATTATCACTTCCTCCAAGACAACTGTGGGGAGAAAAAAATTTTTTTAAATAAGTCTCTTGGAAGAGGTAAGGATTAATATAACCTCAGTGAAAAAACAAAACAAGCAAGCCAAAGTTATTCAATTACCCAAAATAAGTTTTGCCCAATTATGTAAAATGGAAATTTACCTGAATGTAAGTTTGGATTTTTCAAAATTTACATTAACATCTTTACTGTCTTCAACACAAAATTCAATGAAGACATAGTCCCTTCGATCGTACCACTTTGCAGAAGCAGGCTGCCTACAGAGATAAAATTAGACAAAGTTAAGTTGGACTTCATTAGCTAAATATTTACATAACCTCCCAAGTTTAGCATATAAGAAACAAATTTTTCTATTCCATTAGAGCATTGATTATTTTGAGGTAGTTTATTACAATTTCTAACAGAAACTACATTTTTACTCTAACAGCTACATTCCAAGAAAGCACAATGACACTGATTTTATTTAAAAAAAAAAGGGGAAGGGATTTAAAAATAAAATAAACAATGCTCAGTAGAGTTAACCATTTAGGTAGCCCTGTCAACATTTATAAGCCACTCCTTTGGGGTTCTGCTCCTAAAATTCAATTCACAGAAATAAAACATCAGAAAGAACTAATCCACCATCAACTGAGATATATGTAGTATTCAACATTATAACTTACAGTGAATCCTAGGAACTGTGGGAGGAATTTAAAAGAATGAAAAATGGCCTTGGCTGGTGTGGCTCAGTTTGTTGGAACATTGCCCAGTATACCAGAAGGTGGCAGGTTCTACTCCCATCAGGGCACAAACCCAGTTTGTGGGTTTGACCCCCAGTTGGGAAGCAACCAATGTTTCTCTCTTACAATGATGTCTCTCTCCTTTCCTCTCTCAAATCAATGAAAAGGGGGAGAGGGGAGTAAGGGAAATGACAATATTCTCAAAAAAGTTCTCACCTGCAGCTTTTTTTCTGACCGTATAAAGCAACCATTTTGTTTCTGGACAAACAAATCTTCCTATGATTCTAAATAATGACACTAGATAAAGAATTAAACTTCTTGCCCTAGCTGGTTTGGCTAAGTGGATAGAGTACCAGAGGGTCCTGGGTTCGATTCTAGTCAGAGGCATGTACCTCAGTTGCAGGCTCCTCCCTGGCCCGGGCCCTGGTCAGGGCTCATGCAAGAGGCAACCAATCTATGTGTTTCTCTCACACTGATGTTTCTTTGTGTTTTTCCCTCTCTCCCAAAAAGTCATTGGAAAAAATGTCTTCGGGTAAAGATAAACAACAACAACAACAACAAGAATTTATTTACAGCCTCACCTTTATACTATCTATACATGTATCCAATACATACTAGAAGCAACCTGGAATATTTGCTTCTTCCTTTTCATGTGTTTCTGTTCTTTGCAATATAGTATTACCCCTGTCTTCATGGAGTCAGCTGTCTAGAGCTCTTTCCATCAATTAGAGTATGGCTAAAAAACCGCTAGAAGCTATATATAGTCAAATATGGCTGATTAACAGTCAAAAAAGATTACCTGTGGCCTTAGCTGGTTTTGCTCAGTGGATAGAGTGTCAGCCTGAGAACTAAAGCAGCGGTCGACAACCTTTTGGGGTCCGTGGACCACCGGTTGGCAACCGCTGGACTAAAGGGTCCCGGGTTCAATTCTGGTCAAGGGCACATGCCCTGGTTGCGGGCTCTGTCTCCAGTAGGGGGCATGCAGGAGACAGCCAATCAATGATTCTCTCTCATCATTGATGTTTCCTTTTTTTAAAATACATCTTTATTGATTTCAGAGGAAGGGAGAAGGAAAGAGAGACAGAAACATCAATGATGAGAATCATTGATTGGCTGCCTCTTGCACATCCCCTATTGGGGATCAAGCCTGCAACCTAGGCATGTGCCCTTGACCAGAATCGAACCTGGGACGACCCTTCAGTCCACAGGCTGACGCTCTGTCCACTGAGCCAAACGAGCGAGGGCATCATTGATGTTTCTATATCTCTCTCTTCCTCTCTGAAATCAATAAACATATTTTTTAAAAAAGATTATATGTGATAAATACTTCAACTTTTCTATAAACCTAAGATTATTTCAAAATAAAAGTTTAAAATTCTAGTTATATGTTCAAACACTACTCATAAATCAACTCAACTGAAAGGAATTGTTTTATTTCTAAGCTCTGACATTCCCAACCCAACGGAGTAGTAATTTAAATCCCTTCTATACATAAAAGTTACAACCAACTACTCATCAACATTTTTACACAACTGTTAAAATTTTATTTAAATGTTTTTATTGATTTTTAGATAGAGAGGAAGGGAGGAGAGAGAACCATCAAGAGAGACATAGTTCGGCTGCCTCCTGCATGCCCTACTGTTAAACTTGACTAGTCACTCTACTCTGGAACACTGGTATCAGATCTGAATGATAGAGGTTAAAAATTACAGATGGCAGTTTCCAAAATCTAAATACCAGCAGATCCGCAAAGGTAAATCTATTTTTTAAGGCATCTATTGGCAAATTAAACAAAATAAAAACATGAACTTTTTAAATGCCTCTAAAAAGGTATCTAACCAAACTTCTGTGGACTAAGGATTCCCAACTTTTTTTTTTTAGAATATGTGCTGCTGGAGTGAACACAAGAATCACAACTTCTAATGTTTGTATATTAATATAGCTAACAAGCAATTTCGTTTTACAAATAGATCACACATTATTTCTAGTTTTTCTTACCCCAACAGTATTTTCAATATGTGGTAACGTTGTCATTAACTGAAAATATTTGCAAATTTAATAATTAAACTTTAAGTGACTAGGCTTATAGACTCTCAAATTGAAGTAACCAGATAAGCCCTATTTTTAATATATATTTTATTGATTTTTTATAGAGAGGAAGGGAGAGGGATAGAGAGTTAGAAACATCGATCAGCTGCCTCCTGCACACTCCTTACTGGGTATGTGCCCGCAACAAAGGTACATACCCTTGACCGGAATTGAACCTGGGACCCTTGAATCTGCAGGCCGACGCTCTATCCATTAAGCCAAACTGGTTAGGGCAAGCCCTATTTTTTAAAAGCACTAATGATAACAATCTGGAGCAATGAACAACCTAGTGCCCCAACTAAAAGAAACCAAGATTCCTACAGAGAAATAACCTCAAGTGGGAAATGCAGATGACCTTGAGACATCTGTATTTGAATGAAAATGAAGCTAGTGAGAACAATGTCAGCCAGACCCGGAGGCAACAATTAAGGTCTATCACGGTGGCCAAAGACAAAATATGAGCATCAGAATGACTGCAGCCCTGTTGCTTCGTGGTTAGAGCATCATACTTCACACTTTAGGGCAGTGATATCGAAACTATGACACGTGTGTCAGAGGTGACATGCGAACTCATGTTTTTGGTTGATTTTTCTTTGTTAAATGGCATTTAAATATATAAAATAAATATCAAAAATATAAGTCTTTGTTTTACTATGGTTGCAAATATCAAAAAATTTCTATATGTGACAGGGCACCAGAGTTAAGTTAGGGTTTTTCAAAACGCTGCCACGCCGAGCTCAAAAGGTTCGCCATCACTGCTTTAGGGTCTTGGGCTTGCTTCCACCCCCCCTCCCCCAACTGGGGCATCTGCTGGAGGCAATTAAGCATCTCACACCCAAGCTTCTACCCCCCCACCCCCCCACCCCCGCAAAGCAATGGAAAAAATATCCCCGGGTGAGGATTAACAACAAAAAAGAACGATTGCAAATTGGTTCAAATACATTGAATATAAAAATGAAGTTCATATTGACTTAAGATGCTACAGCTCCAATTTTTTTTAATAAATTGGCAATTAAATATAAATAATTAGGCATTTTCCCTCCTTTCGCTTTATGAACCTTTATTATTCATGATAACTGAATAGGACCAGTTCATGAAGGAAACTTCTTTATGGAATTCCACTTTGGTGTGGAATAAAACATGGGGAGGAAAATCACTTTTGCAACCCTTAAACTGATTTGGCAGTGATCATCACTGGATGAAACAATTAACAATGACTATATGAACAACTGATAAAGAACTTAAAGATCTTAGCATCACTGAAAGTGAGACAACCAAACATATACTTCCTAATTTTATGCAACATGATACATTCCGCAGTAAACTTAATTTCCATCTACAGAAAATATGAGGAAATAGAACAAGTTAAATGATACCACAAGGAAGCAACATATCTAGAATGTTTCTAGATCAATGGCACAAAGAGGAGGGAAATGCTCTAGATTAAGAGACCTAAGAGTTATCAAACAAATGCAATTTGTGGCATGGTCTGCATCTTGATTCAATAAACTAAACATAAAAAAGATGAATAAAACTGTGGAGATCTGGATATGAACAGGCGATGTTAGTTTTGCTAGTGTAAATGGCATTGCTTACCTTGTAAATGTCAAATTGTGTATTAAGAATCTATAGTAATGGAAGAGGAGCACACTAATGGTGACCTGGTTATTAAAATGGCCATATCAAAAACCAAGTATGTAAGTTCTTCAGTTTCTATTCACATTAAGGACATTGGGACCAGGGAAGAATCTATTTCCTTTCCTCATAATCATATTAAGTAATCTAGAGTTCTATCACTGTTATGGGCTCAATTGTGTCCCCCACCAAATTCATATGTTAAAGTCCTAAACCAACAATCCCTCAGAATGTGACTGTATTTGGAGAGATACATCTTTAAAAGGTAAGTAAGCCCTGGCTGGGTGGCTCAGTTGGTTGTAGTGTCATCCCATACACCAAAAAAGGCTGTGGGATCTAGGAGCGTATGGAAGGCAACTAACTGATGTTTCTTTCTCCAAAACATACCTCAAGTGAGGATTAAAAAATAAGAAGGTAATTAAGGTAAAATGAGGTCTTAGAATAGGCCATAATCCAAAATGACTGGTGTCCCTACAAGAGATTAAGACACAATTACAGCCTGGCCAGCGTGGTTCAGTGGTTGAGCGTCGACCTATCATGTTTCTATCTCTCTCTCCCTTTCTCTATGAAATCAATAAAATATGTATGTGTGTGTGTGTGTGTGTGTGTGTGTATTTATTTTATTATTTTTTTTTTTAAAAACACAACTACAGAGGGAAGACCCTGTGGAAACAGGATAAAATGGTCATCTGTAAGAAGGAAAGCCAAGGAGCAAGGAGCAAGGTCTCAGAAGAAACCAACCTTGCTGACACCTTGATCTCAGACCAACACCCTCTAGAACTGTGAAAAAATTAACTGTTTAAGTCACCTAGTCTCTGGTACTTCCTTATGGCAGCCTTAGCAAATTAAGCAATAATTTTCCTAATACAATCATTTTACTAATAATAAAAACAAAATTTAAAAATTAGGCCTTGGCCAGGTTGCTCAGTTGGTTAGAGCATCGTCCATACATGCCAAGGTTGCGGGTTTGATCTCTGGTCACAGCACATACAAGAAGGAACCAATGAATGCATAAATAAGTGAAACAATACATTGATCTCTCTCTTGTGCAAATCCATTTTTTAAAAAAGACATGGGAAAAAGTGTAAATGATGTAAACCAGGGTTGGCCCAGGAGCCAAAAATGGTTTTAATATTTTTAAAGTTGTAAAAACAAGAACAGGGGCCGAAACCGGTTTGGCTCAGTGGATAGAGCGTCGGCCTGCGGATTGAAAGGTCCCAGGTTCGATTCCGGTCAAGGGCATGTACCTGGGTTGCGGGCACATCCCCAGTAGGAGATGTGCAGGAGGCAGCTGATTGATGTTTCTCTCTCATCAATGTTTCTAACTCTCTATCTCTCTCCCTTCCTCTCTGTAAAAGATCAATAAAATATATTTAAAAAAAAAAAAAAAAAAACAAGAACAGGGCAGAGATATTTGTGGCCTGCAAAGCCTAATATTTACTAGGTGACCCTGATCTAAACCACCAAAAATGTAAGGGGGGACCCCTACACAACCTAAATCGATAATAAAACATATATCCACTCATTTGAAAGGGAAATTCAATATTTATGAAATCCTTTTGTCTTCAGTGAGGATCACACCTTTTGTCTCCCATTAACCCAGATAAAGGTTGATTTAGTTTTAAACATAGCTCCTAAGTTATATCGGATCTAACTTTATAATAACACTAGAGGCCCGTTGCACGAAGATTCGCGCAATAGGCTTTCCTTCCCCTGGCCGGCGGCACCAGTTTTCCTCTGGCACCTGGGACCCAGGCCTTTGGTCCGGCCACAGCAGCAAGGCTTGGCTTCTCCACTCCGGCAGCAGCGAGGCTTGGCTTCTCCACTCTGGCTGCAGCGGAGAAGCCAAGCCTCTTCAGTCTTCGCTCCCTGCCCACATATGCAAATTTACCGCCATCTTTGTTGGGTTAATTTGCATACGCATCCTGATTGGCTGGTGGGCATAGCGGAGTGACACCAATTTGCATGTTTCTCTTTTATTAGTGTAGATTAGCGGTTTTGTGCACAGATTCATGCACTGGTGCACGATCGGGGCCGGGGAGGGCTCCAGGGCGTGTCCGGCCGGTGCCCAGTCCCAATTGGTCCGACCAACCAGTCGGAGTGTCTGCCCCCTGGTGGTCAGTGCGCGTCATAGTGACTGGTCGAACAGTCAGTCGGACACTTAGCATATTAGGCTTTTATTATATAGGATTGGCAAAATTTGTAACTACTATGCAAGTCTGTTAATTCATTTTAATAGCAGTACACTTATAGGTGCAAAAATCTTTTTCACCTCAGCATACTTATAATCTACTACTTAAAAGTACACAAACAAAAAAACACCCTAAAAAGAGACATCCCAAGCTCATCTGACAAAAACTTCAGAGCTCCACACCAGGGCTATGTCAATTCAAGTAACTAAATTTTGCATAACTTTAAATTCTCTTCTATAGTTTTGACTAAAATTCCTTAGACTTGTCTTAAAAGGAGGTGCTTTAGGTGATGAGGGTAGAGCTTTATGGGATTAGTACCTCATAAAAGAGACTCCAGTAGAATGCAGATTGTTTTGAATGAAAGGCAACTTTAGCAGCAAGCTCTGGAGAAGCTTGACTGCCTAGATCAGCGGTTCTCAACCTGTGGATCGCGACCCCGTTGGGGGTCGAACGACCCTTTCACAGGGGTCGCCTAAGACCATCGGAAAACACATATATAATTACATATTGTTTTTGTGATTAATCACTATGCTTTAATTATGTTCAATTTGTAACAATGAATTGGGGGTCACCACAACATGAGGAACTGTATTAAAGGGTCTCGGCATTAGGAAGGTTGAGAACCACTGGCCTAGATGATTAATTAGAAGCCTTGCCCAAAAGAGATTATCAGAGATAGCTTTTTGACCTATCTATAGGGAAGAGCATAATTCCATTTACTGAAAGTCTGATCCTATCATCCTTCAATGACCTTGTGAAGCCCCAAAGGCATCTTACCTCATCCTTATGCCTTATATATCCATGTTCCCTTTCTACCTCTGAAACTCTCCTGCATGTGAGATTCTCATACATACATATATACAGTAGGTCCTTGGGTTACATCAGAGATCCCTTCCTATGGCGCAACGTAACACGATTTTTGCCATTAAGTCGGAACCCACCTACATAAGCACCTACGTCACTCACATGGAGCACATACACAGCAGTAATGAAGTGAAACAGTAAAAAATTTAAAAGATAACAATTCCTGACCTTTACTTGTGGTAAATAAATAAAAAACATAAAGCACATATGTACATATGTCGAAATGACGGAAATTTTTTTTTATAAATACTGTAAATGGGAGATGGCGACGTAACCAGGAAACGACATAAGCAGGAAATGACGTATGTCGAATCCAACGTAACCCGAGGACTGCCTGTATTAAATTTGGTTCTTTGCTCTAAAAAAAAAAAAAAAAAAAAAAAAAAATCATACAGAAGAGATCTCTAGCCCTAGCCCCTTTCCATTGCTATGAGGATACAGTAAGAAGCAATGAATCAGGAAGAAGGCCTGCTCAGTGGTTGAGCGTCCACCTACAAACCAGGAGGTCATGGTTTGATTCCTGGTCAGAGCACATGCCTGGGTTGCGTGCTTGATCCCCAGTAGGGGGGCTGTTCAAGAGGCAGCCGATTAATGATTCTCTCTCATCACTGATGTTCCTATCTCTCTCTCTCCATTCCTCTCTGAAATCAGTAAAAATATGTTAAAACAAAAAAACAAATTGGTAGTATGGGCATGTAAAAAGTACAGCAAGGGGAATATGGAGTATAGTCAATAATATCATAATAACTATGTATGATACCAAGTGGGTACTGAAAAAATCAAGAACATTTTATAAAGTAATGAAGTATCGAGAACATTTGTATATGATCATCTAACCACTATGCTATACACCTTAAATTAATCCTATATAATAAAAGCCTAATATGCAAATCGACCAAATAGCGGACCAATCAGTGGTACGATGGGTCACTATGATGGCGCACTGACAACCAGGGGGCAGACGCTCAGGTAGACAGTGCACTCCCACAGGGAGAGCGCCACTCAGCCAGAAGCTGGGCTCACCGCTAGTGAGCACAGCAGCGATGGCAGGAACCTTTCCCGCCTCCACAGCAGCAGCAGCAGCACTAAGGAGCAGTGAGCTGAGCAGTGAGTGAGCAGGCAGGCAGTAAGGAGCAAGGGTCCTGGAATGTGAGGGCACAGGCCGGGCTGAGAGGACCCCTCTCCCCCTCGGGTCTCTAGTACAAGATAATATTGACTGTAAACTGTAATTGGGAAAAGAAAAAAACACTAAGTGGTTCATTTTAAACAGTAAATTGCGCTACATGTCTCTCCATTAGGTGGCATCTTTGCAAAGCTGAATTTTTGGTATTGCTATATTAAAAAAAAGTACCCACACACACACAAAAAAAAATCAATGGGTAACAGGCACTGATGTAAATATCCAATCTCATTATATAGTACCCAAAAGGCATTCCATTCCATCAGTAACTGTGGTTATACAAGAACCTCCATTTTTCTTTCAACTCACATGTATTGGCTTTTCAAAGAGCTTCTAGGCTGCTAAGACAAAATACTTAAGTTGTTTAGACCCAATTACCCAATGAATTGCGAGGTTATTCCTCTTGGCCTAGCAATACCATAAAAAACAATAACAAAAACGTACAAAGACACCATTGGGGAACAAAGAATGTTTGTGAACCTAGTTCTTTATTTGGTAATTCTCATTCTAAAATAGAAGGGTAAAAGCTAAGTTCTTAAAACATACCCCCAAAACTTAGTCCCTTTTTTTAAGCAACTCTATGACTTTCCCACATTCCTACTTTGTGCATACATCCCCAAAGCAGATAACATAATTTTTCTTCATACAAATAAGACTCAAGATCAATCTCTAACTGTCCCCATTACAAATTTTAGAGCCTCAGAGCTCCATTACCTTATGTCAAGAAGTGCCGCAGGTTTTAACAGAAGTAGCAGTTTAGATAATAAAACCGAACTGCAGAGACATGGTTATTTATTTGGAAAAGGACCACCTGAAAAATTATTATTCCTGGAAAAAAATAAGCCTTCTTTTAGAAATGTTGGGTTCCTGAATAGGGTTGCAATCCTATTTGGAATAGCCCCTCATACTAATAGCGCTGCATGAACTGATATTTGAAGAACTAGATGCTGAAATTAAATATTAATAAAAAAAAAACACGCTTATGTGTAACTTAGATCCTTTCAGTACACAAAATAAACATACTGAATTGGAAAGGGCCCTGACATAAACACTGTTTAGCATTAAAGTATGGCTACATGTGAAGATCAACTATTGCACAGAAAACCCATGGCAGCACATTTTATTTGGTTTTGGAATACAACAGGGAAGGACGTATTGCTCAAGGTAAGCTTTAAAATAAATGTACTTGGAAAGTGGGTAAGTTAGCTTCAATATAAAATCTGTCACAGCCAAACCGGTTTGGCTCAGTGGATAGAGCGTCGGCCTGCGGACTGAAGGGTCCCAGGTTCGATTCCGGTCAAGGGCATGTACCTTGGTTGCGGGCACATCCCCACTGGGGGGCGTGCAGGAGGCAGCTGATGGATCTCTCTCATTGATGTTTCTAACTCTCTATCCCTCTCCCTTCTTCTCTGTAAAAAATCAATAAAAAATATATTAAAAAAAATCTGTCACTGCCACATGGCCGGCATGGTTCAGTGGTTGAGTGTTGACCTATGAACCATGAGGTCATGGTTCAAATGCAGGTCAGGGCACATGCCTGGTTGCAGGCTCGATCCCCAGTAGGGGGCCTTTCAAGAGACAGCAATCAGTGATTCTCTCTTATCACTGATGTTTCTATCTCTCACCATCTTTTTTTTTTTCTTTTAAAGAAAATAAGTTGTTTTTTTAAAATATATTTTGATTTTTTACAGAGAGGGAGAGGGATAGTTAGAAACATCGATGAGAGAGAAAAATCGATCAGCTGCTTCCTGCACACCTTCTACTGGGGATACGCCTGCAACCAAGGTACATGCCCTTGACCGGAGTTGAACCTGGGACCTTTCAGTCTGCAGGCAGATGCTCTATCCACTGAGCCAAACTGGTTAGGGCTCTCCCTCTTTGAAATCAATAAAAATATATTAATAACTAAATAAATAAAACCTATCATTGCCAATCTACACAGTAAATAGTTTACAACAACAAACTTATATTTCCATAGCAAAATAAACTAAATACAACAATTTTCAATGTAATAAGTCAGATAAAATATGATCTAAAAGCTTTTAAGAGCTAGGTTGATTCTAAACAGTTGATATTACAAAGGTATTTTTTTCCTGAAAAGTGGCGATCACTAACTTTTTAAGACCCCAAAATAATATTGCTTCTAGATTTTAAAACTAGAAAATACAATTAAACAGAAGAATCTTAATTAACAATACAGTACATACTGGTCTGCACTCTACAGATTTGTCAATTCCAGTTTCTACTGCCTTCTAGTTAAAGTCTAACTAAGTGGGGGGGGGGGGGGGGGACCCAGTTGCCAAGTTACAGTGGTTAGGAAATCAACACTTAACAAAGGCCATCATCAGTTACTCTTCCTTAACTTACAGAAATTAACAATATGCTATTACAAATTATTTTGGAGGCTAAAGACTGATAATTTTAGCCCTAGCTGGTTGGCTCAGTAGAGCTTAGCCTTTGGACCAACGGCTCCCACATCGATGTTTCTGTCTTTCCCTCTCTCTTCCACTCTCCCTAAAAATCAATAGAAAGCCCTGACTGGTTTGGCTCAGTGGATAGAGTGTCGGCCTGAGGACTGAATGGTCCCAGGTTCGATTCCAGTCAAGGGCATGTACCTTGGTTGCGGGCACATCCCCAGTAGGGGGTATGCAGGAAGCAGCTGATCAGTGTTTCTCTCTCATGGATGTTTCTAACTCTCTATCCCTCTCCCTTCCTCTCTGTAAAAAATCAATAATATATATATATATTTTTAAAAAATGTAGTTCCAATAAAATGACATGCTTTAAAAAAAAAAAAAAAAAAAAAGACTGATAGCCCTGGCCGGTTTGGCTCAGTGGATAGAGCGTCAGCCTGTGGACTGAAGGGTCCTGGGTTCGATTCCGGTCAAGGGCATGTACCTTGGTTGCGGGCACATCCCCAGTGGGGGGTGTGCAGGAGGCAGCTGATCGATGTTTCTAACTCTCTATCCCTCTCCCTTCTTTTCTGTAAAAAATCAATAAAAAATATTTTTTTTAAAAAAAAGACTGATAATTTTATTTTGGGGTCTCAATCCTACAAAGTTGAATGATGGCAAAGTAAAGATTTTAACAAATGTTTGAGAGAGTCACAGTATGTTTTTTAAACCATTTAGTTTAAATACAAGACACCATAAAGCAGCGGTTCTCAACCTGTGGGTCGCGACCCCTTTGGGGGTCGAATGACCCTTTCACAGGGGTCGCCTAAGACCATCGGAAAACACATATATAATTACATACTGTTTTTGTGATTAATCACTATGCTTAAATATGTTCAATTTGTAACAATGAAATTGGGGGTCACCACAACATGAGGAACTGTATTAAAGGGTCGCGGCATTAGGAAGGTTGAGAACCACTGCCATAAGGAATTACTTCAGCCCTAGCTGGTTTGGCTCAGTGGATAGAGCGTCAGCCTGCAGACTGGAGGGTCCCCGGTTCAATTTCAGTCAAGGACACAGGCGGGCTCCATCTCCAGTAGGGGGTGTGCAGGAGGCAGTCAATCAATGATTCTCTCTCATCATTGATATTGATATTTCTATCTCTATCTCCCTCTCCCTTCCTCTCTGAAATCAATAAAAATATATTTTAAAAAAAATTACTTCAGCCCAGCCCATGTGGCTCATGGGTTGAGTATGAACCTATGAACCAGAAGGGCACAGTTTGATTGCAAACCGATCAGGGCACATGCCTGGGTTGCAGGCTCCATCCCTGGTAGGGGGCATGCAGGAGGCAGCTGATGAATGATTCCCTTTCATTGTTGATGTTTCTCTCTTCTTCCTCTCAGAAATCAATAAACATATATTTAAAAAAAAATAATCACTTCAAATAGCTCAAAACTAATATTTTATAATACTTTATATCTGTTGTTAATGGGTTCAACTTAGAAATAAACCAACTACAACAGTTAATTTTTTTAAAAAAGGTAGTACTATCCTCTGTCCCCATTCCCCTTAATTGGTTGGGCAGGTCTTATGAGCCTGAGGAAGGACCCAAAATCCTCAACTTCTTCAAGACAGGTGGGAGATTGAGAACTTTTTTTTTTTAATTATTTCTTTTTTTAAAATATATTTTTATTGATTTCGGAGAGGAAGGGAGAGAGAGAGAGAAACATCAATGATGAGAGAGAATCATTGATTGGCTGCCTCCTGCACACCCCCTACTGGGGACCTAGCCTGAAACCCTGGCATGTGCCCTTGGTGGGAAGGAACCCAGGACTCTTCAGTCCATAGTCCGACTCTCTATCCACTGAGGCAAACCCGCTAGGGCTGAGAACTTCTATGTAAACTACTAGACAAACTTTTAAAAAGTTGATTAAAGAAAAACAACAATGGTATTTCTTTGTAAAAAGATATTTTGTTTGGCTATAGTAGTCTATTAAAAGCTGGTAATGCTTTGTCTGAGGATTCATTTTCTACTCAGATATTTTAAGAGTGACATTCCTGTCACATTATTTGGAATAGAGATTTCGAAAGAAAAAAACAGATTAA
>NW_005871167.1:2861745-2889956 GCF_000147115.1 Myotis lucifugus | reverse complement strand
CGAGGAATCTCAATCCATAACATAAGGTTCATAACACACTCTGAGCTGTCTCGCATCACTGCTGTGTTCTCTATTAGAATCAGCCATGTCTATGTATTATTTAGAAAACACTTGCAAGTGCATTACTTTTATAAGAATAAAAATTGTTTCCCTTCAACTGCTTTCCATACATAACTTTCAGGGACTTCAGGAGCAGTTATACCCAAACAAATAAAAAAAAAAACTCAGCAAAAAAACCCCCCAAAACCCACAAAAACTGTAAGTAACCGGCAATTCTCACATCTGAAAACGTAAAGCTTTTCCTGTAGAGAATGTTTAAGGTCTGGAAGTGGCAGTGCCAAGAAATCTTATTCAGTTAACATCACCCATGCTCTCCCTTTATCGTAAGAAACCTAAAATTGCTAAAGAATCTGTAGTTAAAACAAATTTAAACTCTTTAAGACAAGGAAGCAAATACATACCTATTTCATCACTAAGTTAAGACGGGATAATGGAACCTCGCTTACAGTTAACACAGAACATGTCCACAAGTACCTTTGGACGGGACACGTGCAGAGCTACCTACGCTATGGCAACTCCTCGCTGCCAGGGACACGGCTGAGCTTTGGCAACCTCCACTCCCTTCGAGAGATCGGAGTCAGGAGAGGCCCTGGGAAGACCCACGCTCGAGAAATCACGACCTCCGAGAGGGAACTAAGTTGTGGTGACGGCGTGGCCTGCCTCCGGTTGCCTAGCAGTCCCTCCCCGTTCATGGAGGAGGCCCGCGTGGCGCTCCCCGGCCTCTGGCAGCGCCCACCACAGGTGCACTTGGCCCAGGGCCTGGGACAGGTCTCACCGAGCGGCAGAACCAGACTGCCCCAGGGCCGAGCGATCCCAGAGGGTCCACGCCTCCGGGGCGCCGCATGGCAAAAAACTCGCGGTATATTCAGGCCTAAGGCTAAGTTTGGGGAGTTGGGAATCACACGGACTGCCAAGAGGAGAAAAGTGGGATTTCCGGCGCGGGGAAGCTGAGGGACGGTTTAGAAGTGGGAGAAGCGGACATCTGGAGGAAAAATGTCCTCCATCCGCCAACGGTAACCGGAATAAAGACACGGGGCCTCCCACCCTCAGCCAAGAACCACTGCCACCATTGAGGGGAGAAAGCCGCGGGGCCGAAAGCGGGGGAGGGGAAGGGGCGGCTTCCCGGCAGCACCCAGCGCGGCCTCGGCATCCCGCCGGGGCGACCTTCCCTCGGCGGGGTGTCGCACTCACATCGTGAACGGGGCAGGGGGACGGGTGAATGGGTGGGTGGGCCTCTCCGGCGGCAGCTGCTGGGCAGTGGACTAAACTCCGGTGGCGACTCCGACGTTTTCTCCGCGGTGCGGCCTCTACTCGCTTCCCTCAGCGACGGCGGCAGCGGCGGGCTCGACCTGGTCCCCAGAATGCACCGCGCGGAGAGAGCGGCTCCTCCGGTCGGGGAGAGGAGGAAAGTGTAGGAAAAGGGGCGCGAGGATGGAGAACGAACGTGCGTGCGTGAGAGCGAGGGCTGGTGAGGCCGGGCGGCGGCTGGTGACGCAGCAAAATGCCCGGGCCCTGCCGCCGCGCCTGCGCACTCTTTGTTGTCGGGCTCCTGCGCGGCTTTCTAGAGATATCTACGGAAGGGGCGGGGCCTCCCAGCTCTGCGCGATTCTTCCCGGCGCTGGCCCCTCCCTCCGCCGGCTGCCGGGGACCCGACTCCTTCCCGCCTCTCCTCCCGCGTCCCCCACCCCGGGCCTTGGAAAACCGTTGGCCAGCTAACTGCCTCCCCGCGCGCTGTGGGCGATCTCCCCGGGAAACGGCTGCGGCGACGGCGGGAGGAAGGCTGAGGCGGAGGGACGCACGGAGTCGGGAGGCTTGAGAAATGAAATGGGGGCTTGATGACTCTGGAGGGCACAAACAAACCCCGGAGGAAAACATTCCACCCCCCCCCCCAAAAAAAAAAAAGATGTGAAAAGATGGCCTGTGCTGGTGATAGTTGCGGAAAAGGGTTAACTTGAGAATCGAGGGCCTGGCCCCGCGCGCCATTTTTCACAAGGTTGGAAAGAGGTCCAGGGGCAGCGGAAATGCCAGGTCTCTGGCTGAGGAGGAGCGCTGGCCGCTGGCGTCCGGCGGTCGCCTGGGCTTTGGGGGGTGAGTGCTGTGGGTGCGACGGGAAGGTCGTGTGAGTGGAGAGGAGGCTTGTGGGCACCGAGAGGCTGGACACGCGGACTCCAGGCACTTCAGCTGGGGGGAGGGGCCCCTATCTTTTCAGCCGGTCTCTGGAAGCACCGCCTTGTGCGAGGCGCCAGGTGAGGCTGCAATGAGGGGTAATAACCAAGGGGACGGAAAGGGCCCCTGCTGGCCCCGGAGGGCCACGCAGCAGTGGAGTCGGGGAGAAACACACCGACGCGGCGCCAGTTAGGACACAAAGGAGGTTTTGGGAAGTGTTTGGGGCTTCATCTTCAGCGTGTTGGTGTCTGCTGGGCGAGGCAGGCACTGGGCACTACGGCCATGGGACCTGTGCTCAAGTCCGGTTCAACAGGTGAAAGCTCAGCTCTCGCAGGTTGACCCTAAGGAGCCTACTGCCCAAGGGGGAAATCAAATACACAAATCAGGACAATGGAAGCACAAAAGGTCAAATGGGAGCATACAAGGAGGAGGGGTCGATGTTGACCCTGAAGGATTAGGGCGGACCTTGTTAAGGAAAATGACCTGAAACGCAGGGAGCGGAGGGATGGTGGCCTTTCGGTTCCTACTTGGAACCCTTTTAAGCAGCCTGTGCCCAAGGGTCGCTCTCCAGGAGGAGATAGCTGTGTGTGACTAGCTGTGTGTGACTCTGTTTATTATATAATCGGAGTTCAAGCATTGTAAATTTACTTGTTACGGTGGGGGTTTGTGGCTGCTAGAAAAGCCAGCCTCAAAGTTAGTTTTGTTACTTTGTATGACAGTTTTGTTTAACCTACAACCTTATTGTAATTCTTTTTATGCCTATAAATATCTACTTCCTTAAATGTTCCTGGAACCAGCTCTACCATCTTGCTGGTTCTGTCAACCAGTTAAATGTTTGGCTCACAATTTTGTATCTGTGGGAGAATCATGTTTAAAAATTTTTAAAAATTCTACTTTGATACCTCATAGAGGTAACAGCAGGAATGAGTGGGAGTAGTACATTCCAGGCAGGAATCTTGGTAGGTGAAGAGATAGCAACAGAAGTATGTTTAGGTAAGGAGTGGGCAAACTTTATGTAAAGGGGCAGATGAGGCCATAAGCGTCTCTTGCAAATTTAGAAATCCGCTATCTTAGTATGAAATCAACCATAGAAAATATGTTTTAAAAAAATAGCTGTGCTTAAAAAAAAACTCACTAAGAATGCTGAAATTTAAATTTATGTTCACATGTCACAAAATATTATTTTCAAACCTTTAAAAATACAAAAATTGGCAGCCTGCTGAATTTGATCTACAGGCTGTACAACCCCTGGCCTAGGTAGTCCAGAGCGCAAGGGAATAATTCAAAGTAAGGTTTTGAAAGTTGGTCACAACCAAATAATGGTGGCACTGAATATCAGGCTAATTGTTTTCAACTTATTGCTCTGACAATGGGAAACTATTGAAGGTTTTTTTAAGGGGAGAACACATGTATTCTAGAAAGATTAATCTGGTAACAGCGTAGAAGATGAACTGAAAATGGAAGAACTGAATTTATGATAGAATTTAGAAGACTGCAACTCTTAACAGTATCTTCCCTTATCAAAATAAGTGCTGTGGGAAAACTGCCTTTCACACAAGGAATTTTTGAAAATTCAGACCTATTGCATCCTAATTCATAGTTTATTACCCCTGTTGGACATATTTCAAGGGATTTCATGGTAGTGTAACTCTGGAAATGGCTTCTCACCAGAGATTCACAAATACTGTAATTTGTAATCAGGTTTACCCATGCCTTTGCATGTTATCTCAGCCATTAGCTGATGGGGACCAGTTGTACCAGGGTGTGTGTGTGTGTATTTTTTCAAATTCACTAACAAGTATGAGTAGGAGGCCAAGTCTAGATTCAAACATGTATAATTAGTGTCAGTCTTTTGGGAGAGAAATCTGCAACCTCAGTTGGCAGAAATTAGAAAATACTTGGCAAGTATTAGATGCCATTTCACAAGATTAATCCTAACAGTTTCCTAAGAGAAAAGAAATTCCCAGGGCAAATTTTAAAATTAATTAAAGGAATGCAGAAACAATTCATCAATTTTTTAAAAAATATATTTTATTGATTTTTTTACAGAGAGGAAGGGGGAGGGATAGAGAGTTAGAAACATTGATGAGAGAGGAACATCGATCAGCTGCCTCCTGCAGACTCCCCACTGGGGATGTGCCTGCAACCAAGGTACATGCCCTTGACCGGAATCGAACCTGGGACCCTTGAGTCCACAGGCCGACGCTCTATCTGCTGAGCCAAACTGGTTAGGGCCAATTCATCAATTTTAATTGCAGCATTCATCATCTCTGATATTTTTCAGAGGACTGAATTTAAGTGTGTCCACAATCACTAATAGCAAAAAAGAATTTTATTGATTGACATGAACAATTTTTTAAAGTTGGGTTGTACAGAAGGCACCTCATCAATGTTTCTCATCAATGTTTCTCTCCCTTTCCCTTCCTCTCTCTGAAATAAATAACATATTAAAAATTAACAGATGAGAACAGTCCAGTTTTATGAGGAGTTTTCTAATAGATAAGAATTTAGAAGTTGTTAATTTTGTATTTGTAAGGCAAATAAAGGGAAAGAGGTGGTAAAGTAGTAATCAGTTCTAGGTATAGGGAATAAGAAATTGATCACAAAGTTTAAGGGAAATATCATGACGTACTTAAATATAAACATCACAGTCCAGGACAGGTAACTTGGTTGGTTGGAGAGCATCATCCATGGCACCAGGGTTGCAAGTTGCATTCAGGGTCAGGGCACAATGGGTCAATGTCTCTTACTCTCACTCTGGCTCTCGCTCGAACTCCCTCCTTCCCTCCCTCCCTCCCTTTCTCTAAAATTAATAAATAAAAATTTAAGAAAATAATCATCACATATAGCAACTTAAATTTGTTTTGTGGCCCTAACCAGTTTGGTTCAGTGGACAGAGCATCGACCTGCGGACTGAAGGGTCCCAAGTTCGATTCTGGTCAAGGGCATATATCTTGGTTGTGGGCACATCCCCAATAGGGAGTGTGCAGGAGGCAGCTGATCAATGTTTCTAACTCTCTATCCCTCTCTGTGAAAAATCAATAAAATATATATTTTTTAAAAATTCGCCCTAGCTGGTTTGGCTCAGTGGATAGAGCATCAGCCTGTGGACTGAAGGGTCCCAGGTTCGATTCCGGCCAAGGGCATGTACCTTGGTTGCGGGCACGTCCCCAGTGGGAGGTGTGCAAGAGGCAGCTGATCGATGTTTCTAACTCTCTATCCCTCTCTCTTCCTCTCTGTAAAAAATCAATAAAATATATATTTAAAAAAAAAATTGTTTTGTGATGTCATCATTATCTTCTTACAATTTGGAAGCATACTCTATCAGTCTGGCTTGCCAATAATGGAAAGGGTTAAAATTACTCTCGTGTTGAGCTTTTTCATAGTCTGGAATTTTGCTAGTAGTCTCTAACTGTGGACTGACAAAAGCATGAACAGCTCTGAGTGAATGAAGTGGCTTTTTTTTTTCTTAAAGTATTACAAAGAGTATTACACATGTCTCCTTCCCCCCTCCCTTGACATTCCCCCGGCTTCCCCCACCCCCCAGTGTCTTGTGTCCATTAGTTATTCTCATATGCATGCATATAAGTCCTTCGGTTGATCTCCTACCCTCCCCCAACCCTCCACAGGGTTCCCACTGTAGTTTGACATTCTGCTCAATGCTGCTCTGCCTCTGTATCCATTTTTGTTCATCAGTCTATAATGGTCCTTATTATCCATAAATGAGTGAGTTCATGTGGTATTTTTCTCAGCTTCCCAGGGGCTGTCTCAGCCTCACAGGGGCCGTTTCAACCTCACTGGGGCCGTTTCACCTTCACCGGGGCTGTTGCAAGCTCACCAGGGTCGTCTCAACCTCACAGGGGCCGCCTCAACCTCACAGGGGCCATTTCAACTTCACTGGGGCCGTCTCGACCTCACCGGGGCCGTCTCAACCTCACCGGGGCCGTCTCAGCCTCACCGGGGCCGTCCCAGCCTCACCGGGCCGGCTCAGCTTCACAGGGGCTGTCTGAACCTCACAGAGGCCGTTTCAACCTCACCAGGGCCGTTGCAACCCCACTGGGCTGTCTCGACCTCACCGGGGCCATCTCAGCCTCACTGGGGCCGTCCCAGCCTCACTGGGGCTGTCTCAGCCTCACATGGGCCGTCTCAACCTCACGTGGGCCGTTTCAACCTCACCGGGGCTGGGCCATCTCAACCTCACCTGGGCCGTCTCAACCTCACCGGGGCCGTCTCAGCCTCACTGGGGCCGTCTCAACCTCACTGGGACCAATTCAACCTCACCGGGGCCGCTTCAACCTCACTGGGGCCGTCTTGATCTCACGGGGGCCGTCTCAACCTCACCAGGGCCGTCTCAGCCTCACCCGGGCCGTCTCAACCTTACATGGGCCATTTCAAACTCACCGGGGCCGTCTCAGCCTTACCGGGGCCGATTCAACCTCACCAGGGCCGATTCAACCTCACCAGGGCCGTCTCGACCTCACTGGGGCCGTCTCGACCTCACTGGGGCCGTCTCGACCTCACCGCTGCCGTCTCGACCTCACTGGTGCCAATTCAACCTCACTGGGGCCATCTCAGCCTCACCGGGGCTGTCCCAGCCTCACCGGGGCCGTCCTAGCCCCACCGGGGCCGTCCCAGCCTCACAGGGGCCGTCTCAACCTCACGTGGGCCGTTTCAACCTCACCGGGGCCATTTCAACCTCACTGGGGCTGATTTCAACCTTACGGGGCTGTTTCAACCTCACGGGGCTGTTTCAACCTCACCGGGGCCGTCTCAACCCCACCAGGGCCGTCCCACCCCCACTGGGGCCTTCCCAGCCTCACCGGGGCCGTCTTAGCCTCACGGGGGCCGTCCCAGCCCCACAGGGGCCACCTCGGCCCTACGGGGACCACCTTGGCCTCACGGGGGCCATCTCAGCAACATGAAGTTTGGCATTCTGTCCTTTGTTGGGCGGCTCCTTGCTGGACAACATCTCCAGGCATTCCTGGTGGCTGAATATCTGGTATGCTTGCTTGGATTTCGTTTTCTACAAAGTGCACAGACTGCCTGTCTTACATCTCCCAGCGTCCCACGTGAGACTGGATCTGGTGGGCCTGCCTGTGTGTTTGCTGGTAAAGCGGTTCCACGTCGCTGGCCCAGCCATGTCCGGTTCCAGCTTCCTCCGAACCTGATTCTGCTTCTTGAGTGTGTCCCTTATGTATGCGAGGAGTTGGAATCTGCATTCTGCTGGGCTGGGCTGCAAAAGCGCCTGTGGTTCTCTTTGTGCCACTAGCACAGCTTGGGTGGGGATGTAAATTGAGTAGGGCAGGGTGTCTGGGAATCACCAGGGTGGAGCAAGGGGCAATGGCGTCTCCACGACTCCTCGCCTCTCCGCGACTCCGTGTCTCGTGTCCCCGAGTGCCAGCAAGCAGCTCCTCGAGACAGCTACTCTCGCTCTCCAGCCCATTGCAAGGCTGTCCCGCCTCTCCCTGTAGGGGTCTGGGACCTCAGGATCCCGCCCCAAATGAGCTCAGTGGATTTGAGAGTCTGCATCCCCTTCTGATTGAAAAAAACTGCACATCCAGTTGCAGCCAGCCTGGCGCGTGACTCCGCTCCTCTTTGAAGTGGCTTTTAAAAAGTTATTTTACCTTTTTAAATATATTTAGAAATCTTCTAAAAATGGTCTTCTCCCCCAAACATTAACTTGTAGCATGTATGTAAACATGGAGTTCATATTATAGAAAATAAGACTATAAAAGAGTGAAATATGCTTATTTCTATATAAAATATATGCTTATTTCTATGCTTATTTCTATAATCTCTGGGGACAGAAGAAGTCAAAGTTTTCTTTTCATTGTTTTTGTGAAAGAGAATGTATTACAATTCTTGTGTAATTTTGCCATAAGTAAATACTTCATTGTGCTCTTTAATAATTTAAAAAAATTTTTTTTGCCAAAACCGGTTTGGCTCAGTGGATAGAGCGTCGGCCTGCAGACTGAAAGGTCCCAGGTTCGATTCCGGTCAAGGGCATGTACCTGGGTTGCAGGCACATCCCCGGTGGGGGATGTGCAGGAGGCAGCTGATCGATGTTTCTCTCTCATCGATGTTTCTAACTCTCTATCCCTCTCCCTTCCTCTCTGTAAAAAAATCAATAAAATATATTTAAAAAAATAATAATTAAAAAAAAATTTTGAGAGAGAGAGAGAGAGAGAGAGAGAGAGAGAGAGAAAGGGAGAGAGAAACATTGATTTGTTTTTCCACTTATTTATGCATTCATTGGTTGAGTCTTATATGTGCCCTGACCGAGAATCAAAACCAAAACTATGCCCTAGCTGGTTTTGCTCAGTGCATAGAGCCTCAGCCCAAGGACTGAAGGGTCCCGGGTTCGATTCCAGTCAAGGGCATGTACCTTGATTGCAGATACCTGGCCCTGGTCAGGATTCGTGCAGGAGGCAGGAGGCAACCAATCAATGTGTTCTTTCTCACATCGATGTTTCTCTCCCTCTCCCTTCCACTTTCTTTAAAAATCAATGGAAAAATATCCTCAGGCGAGGATTAACAAAAACAAAAAACCCCGAAACCTTGGTGTATCAGGATGATGCTCTAACCAGTTGAGCAATGCATCCCGACCTATGCTCTTTCCATTGTGTTTTGTTGGAAGTGACCAGAAAAAGGTTACATATACATTCAGAGATGCTGAAGGAATATTAACACCATTTTATTCAGCACCTTGTAAGATAACTGAGTATAGAATGAGATAATGAAGAAATAGGATTAGTTTCAAAGTTAAGGACCCTTTTTTATATTTAAAAAATATTTTTGTATTTCAGAGAGGAAGAGAGAAATATCAATGAGAGAAAATCATCGATTGGCTATCTCCTGCATGCCCCCTACTGGGGATCGAGGCCGAAACCCGGGCATATGCCCTGACCAGAATCGAACTGTGACCTTCTGGTTCATAGGTCGTCGTCGTTCAACCACTGAGCCATGCCAGCCAAGCTACCCCACTCCCCCTCCACCAGACTTTTTCTAATTTTTCTTTTAGTTGTTCACCAAAATTTTTAATGCTCCATTTCTAGGAAGTAAGGGCTTTGTAATAACATTGGGGGAAAATAAGGGAAGACCAAGTACTAAGAGATTCATTTAAAAATATATTTGGAATTTAGAGCCTACCATGTACTTGATACTGCAGAACAACCTCCAGGAATTGTCTTATAGAAAAAGTAAAGATGTAAATCAGCCGTGGGCAAACTACGGCCCGCGGGCCCCGGCCCGTTTGAAATGAATAAAACTAAAAAAAAAAAAAAAAAAAAGACCGTACCCTTTTATGTAATGATGTTTACTTTGAATTTATATTAGTTCACACAAACACTCCATCCATGCTTTTGTTCCGGCCCTCCGGTCCAGTTTAAGAACCCATTGTGGCCCTCCAGTCAAAAAGTTTGCCCACCCCTGATGTAAATAGATTAATTGTAATGCATTGCAATAAATACTATATGAGAGCTATAAACAGAATACTGTGGGAATAGCAACCTGAAGAACTAAGGTCATCTGGGAAAGTATCAAAGAGGGGTAATGATTAAGAGTTGAATTTCAAAGGCTGAATAAATTTTTCCCAGACCAATAGTGAGAGGCAAAAAAGCGTATTCCACGCAGAAAATATAGCACGTGTGACATCAAGGCAATGGAATTTTCAGGGATCTATGCAAAGTTCAGTGTGGCCGGAGCTTAGGAGAGACTAGTAAAGGAGACTAGTGAGAGAGAAGACTGGAGATGTGAGTTCAGGCCAGATGGTAAAGGGCCTTATACGCCTGCTTAAGGAGATAGAACTTAATTTAATTGGCAATACAGAGAAACTTTTAATGAGACTAATGCTATAGTGTGTCTGGCACTAGAAACAAAGACAAATATGATTTCCAGTGCCAGACACAATTGATGCTTAAAATGTTTGTGGAATATAATTTGCCATCTGGAGTGGAGAACAGACCAACTATGGCAGTTTAGACAAGAGAGTAGACCCAGAACTAAAACCGTAACTGTGGGAGTAAAAAGAAAAGCTAACCTAGAATTTTTGATAAATTTCTGACCTTGAAGACCAGTTAGAAAAGGTGGATAGTTAAGGAGGTTTCTAGTTTGGGAGATTGAGTGGTGTGACACCATTAGCTGAGCCTGAAAGGGACAGATGGAGGAGTAAAAAGAGATCATTTAATATTGTATATACTAGGTAGTATTGTGTATATTAAGGGTAGGGTTTTATTTTTGTGGCTTGTTTAGGAATGATGAGGTTGGTTGTTTAGTTTTGTTTTTTTTTTGTGTGTTTGAAGGGTGAGAAGAAGCCTGTGGAAAGGGAGGTATTGAAGAAGACAGGATAACAGAGAACAAAGTCTGGCATGAGGCAGGAGAGGATAAAAGCCAAAAGAAAGAAAGAAAGAGAAAGGTTTGGGAAGAGGGAAGGGGATAAAAAAGTTAGTCTAAGAGCTTGTTTATTGTTGTTAATCTTCACCCAAGGATATTTTTTACATTGATTTTTAGAGAGAGTGGAAAGGAGGGAGGGGAGAGATAGAGAACCAGGTGTACTGGTTAATGCGGATTTTGTAATCAAAGAAAACAATTTCAACAGAAACATCAAAAGTGCTTTATTCAAAGTAATGTCCATAGCTAAGTACACATTTCCCCCATCTTTCAGGTAATTTGTGGATACCGTCCCAATAGAACTTTTCTTGTTTTGAGGCAAACCATTCAGAGACCCAATTTTCCACTTCTTCGTATGTTTTGAAGTGCTGCTCAGAAAGTGCATGTGCCATCAATCGGAACAAGTGGTCATCTGAAGGAGCAAGGTCTGGTGAATACAGCGGGTGGGTTAATACTTCCCAGGCAAGATCTTTTTTAAAAAAAAATATTTTTATTGATTTCAGAGAAGGAAGGGAGAGAGAGAGAGAGAAACATCCATGATGGGAGAGAATCATGGATTGGCTGCCTCCCGAAAGTCCCCCACTGGGGATCGATCAGTGTTAATGGTTTCACCTGGTTTTAGAAGCTCATCATACACCACACCTTCCTGATCCCACCAAACGCAGAGCATTGTCTTCTTTCCGAAGTGATTTGTCCTTGCAGTTGATGTTGATGGTTGACCTGGATCAACCCATGATTTTGTGCATTTGGGATTCTCAAAATAAATCCACTTTTCATCACCAGGCACAATTCGATACAAAAAAGACTTTCTTTCGTGCCGTTAAAGCAACATTTTACTGATGACTTTTCGGTTTTCCATTTGTCTTTTGTTCAGTTGATATGGCGTCCATTTTCCTTCCTTTAAAGTCTTTCCCATTGCTTGTAAACAATCGGAAATTGTTTGCTGAGCAATGTTTAAACTTTCTGCAAGTTGTTTTTGAGTTTGACACGCATCTTCATCCAATAATGCTTGTAATTGTTGGTCTTCAAACTCTTTTGGTTGACCTGGACATTCTTTGTCTTTCACATCGAAATCATCACTTTTAAAGCGTTTAAAGCAGCGTTCACAAGTATCTTGAGATGGAGCATGTTCACCAAAAGCTTCCCGAAGTATACAATAACTTTCAGCAGCACTTTTCTTCAAAATAAAGTAATGGATTAAAACTTCCCGCAAATGCTCTTTTTTTGGCACGAAATTCGACATTTTTTAAAAAAATATATTTTATTGATTTTCCACAGAGAAGAAGGGAGAGGGATAGAGAGCTAGAAACATCGATAAGAGAGATTGATCAGCTGCCTCCTGCATGCCCCCCACTGGGGATGTGCCCGCAACCAAGGTACATGCCCTTGACCGGAATCGAACCTGGGACCCTTCAGTCCACAGGCCGATGCTCTATCCACTGAGCCAAACCGGTTCGGCGAAATTCAACATTTTTAAGCGCAAAAATATCTATGGTGTTAACACCTTCAGAAAATTTGACATACTAAGTTTATTTTTTATTTTTTTATTTTATTGACCTTCCACAGAGAGGAAGGGAGAGGGATAGAGAGTTAGAAACATCCATGAGAGAGAAACATCCATCAGCTGCCTCCTGCACTCCCCCTACTGGGGATGTGCCAGCAACCAAGGTACATGCCCTTGACTGGAATCGAACCTGGGACTCTTCAGTCCACAGGCCGACGCTCTAGCCACTGAGCCAAACTGGTCAGGGCAACATACTAAGTTTTGAAGCTTGCTGTCAATACCACAAAATAGCATACATATCAAATCGCATATATATCAACATATGTGTAACTCCATCTATTGAAAAAAATCTGCATTATTAACCGGTACACCTGGTATTCTGGACGAACCTGCAACCCAGGTACGTGTCCTTGACCAGTACTGTGACCCTTCAGTGTGCAGGCCGATGCTCTATCACTGAGCCACACTAGCCAGGGTTAGGAGCTTTTAAACTAGTACAGTGGGGCCTTGACTTACGAGTGTCCCCACTAACGAGTTTTTTGAGATACCAGCTGTCTCTCCCCCGATTTTTTGCATTGAGTTGATAGAGTAATTTGAGTTAACGAGCTCCTTAACAAGCTCCTTAACGAGCTCGGTCTCAGAACGAATTAAACTTGTAAGTCAAGGCCCCACTGTATATAAATAGGTTTTAAATTCCTTTACATATAGAAAAACTCAAGGCTTGGCTTTAAGGAAGATCTCTAGTGTATATAGCTAGAACTGTTTTGGTTTTCTAATCCTGGAATGTTAGTTTTGGATTTGTGCAGTGGACTGAATGTTTGTGTTCCCCCCAAATTTATATGTTGAAACCCTACCCAATGTGATGATACTAATATGTGGGGCCTTTGGGAAGTAATTAGGTCATGAGGGTGGAGCCTTCATAAATGGGATTAGTGCCCTTATAGAAGGGACTCCAGAAAGCTCTCTCTGCCCCTCTTTCCACCATGTGAGGATACAATGAAAAGTCAGCAGTCTGTAAACTGGATGAGAGCTTTCAGCAGAACCCAGCCATGCTAATACCTGATCTCAGACTTAAAAGTACTGAAGAATATTGAAATCACCAAGAATTCTGATAGTTATACCTGGAGAGAGTGATAGAGAGCCAGGACCTAAAACTTAAAGGAACGAGTAGAAGTAACCTAGAGGAAGACACAGTAAATTACAAGAAGGGCTAGTGTGTGGTATAATCTGGTGACATAATTTAAAAAAGACGCTTTACCTCTAGGCCCAATGGTATCAAAGGGTGTTGGGAGAGAACTATATTCAAGAGGGCTGCAGGGGAAACATTGCCTTCAGAAGAGAGCCAGGTTGCAGTTAGAGCAAGAAGGTGACAGGAATGTTCAGAGAAGAGATATAAGGGGTTTTGCAGATAATTGATCTTGAGTTCAATTGTGAAAGGATTTTAAGACATCAGAGGGGTTGTAAAATGGAGTTGGAAGCATTGATGTACAAGTTATAGGACTATTAGAGTCCAGGATATAAGGCATGGCCAGGGAATCCTGGATTCCAGCGATAACTGACACGAACGGATAAAGGTCAAGTAGCTTTATCTTGATTCTTGCCCAATAAACAAGTTGTTGAATGAATGTATCAGGTGTCAAATCCATGAAGGAAATAATTTTTTTTTTACCTCAGATCACCTCATATCATTTGAGGTCTGTGTTTCCAGGTTTGTTAAGTACTGCAACATGGAAATAAAATGAATATCTCCCTCATAGTATCTAACATATTTCTATATAAGTAACTTTAAAGGCTTTGAAATCCTCTAGAAAATACCAAAGAAGCCCTTATGTTTTAGAATTTCTGTTTAGTATATATGGCTTACTGCCTGATGCTTATGAATAGAAGACTGAATAAGTGCTAATATATTTAAAGCTTTCATCAATATGAGGAAAGAGCAAGGATAAATGTGATAATTGGTAATTAGCATAATGCTCTCTAGGTCTATCCGTGCTGTTGCAAAAGGTAATATTTCTTTGTTATTTTTTTTTACAGCCAAGTAATATTCCATTGTGTAAATGTACCACAGCTTTTTTTTTTTTTTTTTTTGTACCACAGCTTTTTAATCCATTCATCTACTGATGGGCACTTGGGCTGCTTTGAAATCTTGGCTATTGTAAATAGGGGTGCATATATTATTTTAAATTAGTTTTTCGGGCTTCCTCAGATTATATTTCCAGAAGTGGTATTGCTGGGTCATAAGGCAGTTCCATTTTTACTTTTTTGAGGAAACTCCATACTGTTTTCCACAATGGCTGCACCAATCTGCATTCTACCAACAGTGCACAATGGTTCCCTTTTCTCCACATCCCCCCCAACACTTGTTGATTTATTTATTGATGATAACCATTCTAACAGGCTTTAAGAGATATCTCATTGTGATTTTAATTTACATTTCTCTGATGATTAGTGATGCTGCCTGTGTTCTTGACCTCATTATCTTTTGCCTTTTCCAGGACTATGCATTTTCAGCTTATTCCTTTAATCTTTTCCATTCTGCCTGCAAATATGCTAGGTCCTCCAGTTTAAAAAGCAAGACAAACCACAACAAACCTTCCCTCAAGTCTCCCTTTCATGCTGTGGTCTGCTAAACTTTTTCCAGATTTCTAAAAATAGTCCACACTCAAAATTCTCACTAAAGACATTTTTTCACTGTCAATTCACTGGTTTCCATTTTCTTCAAGCTATAAAAATGGAGATACTCAATTGCCACATTGAAAGGCCTTACAATTTTTTAAGTTCCCATTCCTGATCTCTTTGAAGCATTTGACACAGTTGACCAACCATTCATTTTTCTTGGAATGGCTCTCTTCTAGTTCTTATCCATCTCTATGACTAAACTGGCCTTTCTCTATCCTTCACTGACTCTGCTGTCCTCTAAATATAGTTGATCTCCCAAGTTCTATTCTTGGAGCTCTCTATCACTGGTGGTTGCCACACTTTCTTGATCACAGTACCATATAGCCAATTCTCATTATTTTTTCCCCCCAATGATGTTTAGGGAGAGTGGGAGAGAGAGGGAAAGACAGAGAGAAACATCAATGTGAGAGAAACACATCGATTGATTGCCTTCTGCATGACCCTGACCAGGGCCTGGCCCGGGAAGGAGCCTGCAACCAAGGTATGTGTCCTTGACCAGAATCGAACCTGGACCCTTTGGTACACAGGCTGACAATCTATCCACTGAGCCAAAATGGCTAGGAAAGTTCTCGTTTTTACAGTTGTTATAGTCTCTAAAGTCTCCATGAGCACTGAATTAGTAAATTATCAAACCTCATTCTTTAGGAGAGATACAGGGTAAGTTCCTAAAAAGACTCTCTCTCATTTTTATCTCTGTACAGTACATACCCTCGTTTTATGTATGTCTCTGTTTTATTTTTTAAATATGTGTTCATTGATTTTTAGAAAGAGAGGAATGCAGAGGGAGGCGGAGAGATATATATCAATCTGAGAGAGAAACATTGGTCTGGTGCCTCCGGCATGCACCCCAACTGGGGATTGAGCCTGCAACCTGGGCATGTGGCCTTGACTGGTCTGCAGGCTAACACTCTATCCACTGAGCCAAACCAGCTGGGGCCTAATTCACATTTTAGAACACTTCATCTAGCCCTAACCGGTTTGGCTCAGTGGATAGAGTGTCGGCCTGCGGACTGAAAGGTCCCAGGTTTGATTCGGGTCAAGGGCATGTACCTTGGTTGCGGGCACATCCCCAGTAGGAGGTGTGCAGGGGGCAGCTGATCGATGTTTCTCTCCCATTGATGTTTCTAACTCTCTATCCCTCTCCCTTTCTCTCTGTAAAAAATCAATAAAATATATTTTTTAAAAAATAGAACACTCCATCTAACTTCACCTGAATACATACTCTTTCCAGGTGCACACAGAACTTTTTACCAAGATAGACCATATTCTGACATAATACAAGTCTCAATAAATTTACAAAGATTCTGGCCATACAAACTATGTTCTAGGGCCACAGTGAAATTAAACCAGAAACCTACAGCAGGAAGGTATCTAGAAAATCCCAAAATATTTAAAATTAAATAAAAACAATCCTAAATAACCCATGAGTCAAGGAAGAAATCAGAAGGAAAATTTTTCAATGTTCGAACCAAATGAAAATATAAAAATTTGTGTAATTGAGTAAAGTAGTACTTTTAGGGACATTAGTACTAAACTTACTAACTAGTCAGTATTTAACAGGAACAAACTATTAATTCACCCAGCAACATGAATAAATCTCAATTATTCTGAGTGAAAGAAGATAAGTATATCTTGTATGATTTCAGTTACGATTTTTAAAAATTCTGGAAAATGCAAACTTATATTTAGTGGCAAAAGGTTTGGGTGGGGAAAAAGGAAGCGATTAGAAAGGAAACTTTTTGGAATGATTATTATTTTTATTTTGGTGATGGTTAATGGGTATGTAAATCTCAAAACTTACCGAATTGTACACTTTAAATATGGGCCATTTATTGTGTGTCAATTAAACCTCAATAAACTGTTTAAAATTAAATGAAAAAATAGAGTCCAAAAATCTGCAGAGTTCTTGAATCTTCGATTAAATACTAAACTGTACATGTGAGGATTAAATTTCCACTTAGCTTTAGCTTTTGTAAAACTTGCCTGACTAGCCCAGCTGGTGTGGCTCAGTGGATAAAATATCAGCCTGTGGACTGAAGGGTCCCAGGTTCGATTCCGGCCAAAGGCACATGCCCGGGTTGCAGGCTCGGATGTGCAGGAGGCAGCAGATCAATGATTCTCTCTCATCATTGATGTTTCTATCTCTCTCTCCCTCTCCCTTCCTCTCTGAATAAATAAAATAAAATAAAATAAAATAAATAAATAAAATAAAAACTTGCCTGCCTAAGCCCAATGTTGATACAATGCCAAGATTGTATTCATTCTTTTTTAAAATATATTTTATTGATTTTTTTACAGAGAGGAAGGGAGAGGGGTAGTTAGAAACATCGATGAGAGAGAAACATGGATCAGTTGCCTCCTGCACACCCCCTACTGGGGATGGAATTGAACCTGGGACCCTTCAGTCCGCACGCTGACATTCTATCCATTGAGACAAATTGGTTAGGGCTGTATTCATTCTTTAAAATATTTGAGATTTATTATAGGACATGTATCAGGAATGTAAAGACCAATAAATTCCATTTCCCCAAGACCTCATCCAGGAGTACCAAACCCAGTCTCCAGGAGTCAGGCATGCATATATGTTTGTAGCTACCAGGCAAGAAAATAGACATTAAAGCACACTAAAGAGGCCAAATGTGAAAGCAATAAAATCCAAGTTCTGTACTTAAACATTTCCATACTAATTGAACAATTCTGAGGGCTAAATTTGGCTCACCATTTTATCACTCCTGTTGTAGATAGATAAAGGCAAAAAGAATGGCAGGTACAAGTTATGCTGGTATATTAGGAAAGAACATAGGCAAAGGATTGCAAAATAAAACAGCTTGCTTTATTCAAGTAGTTTTGTGTATTTGTGAAGGCTGGAGTATAAGGTTTTTTAAAATAATGATTTTTAAAATTTTGGGTTTTTAAAAAAATATATTTTTTTTATTTCAGAGAGGAAGGGAGAGGAAGAGATAGAAACATCAATGATGAGAGAGAATAATTGACTGGCATCCTCCTGCATGCCCGTCACTGGGGATCAAGCCTGCAACTCGAGCATGTGCCCTGACTGGAATTGAACCATGACCATCCTGGTTCATAGGCTGATAGTCAACCACTGAGCCACCGTAATCAGGTGGAAAAAAATTATGGATTTTTAGAGAGAGGAATGGAGGGAGAGAGAGAGAGAGAGAGAGAGAGAGAGAGAGAGAGAGAGAGAAGGAAGAGGGAGAGATTTAGAGGGAGAGATTTGTTGTTCCACTTATTTATGCATTTATTGGTTGGTTGCTTTTTGCATGTACCCTGACTGGGGAGCGAACCCGCAACCTTGGCATATGGGGATGATTGATGCTTATCAACTGAACTACCTGACCAGGCCTGGAGCATAAGGTTTGAGAGTTCAGTGTTACTTTATAACATACATTGAAATTTTTAACTATTTGTGTATTTGCCTAGTCTTGTCACCAGACTTATGATGGTAAAGAAGGGGTCTTGGAGCCTATTCCATTGCCTGGAACACAGGTTAAATGCTCCTCGTATGAATGGTTCAGAAATATGTAGAGCCATAAACATGGAGGCCAATCTATGAAATTGTCATATTTGCATTTCTCATTAGACTAATTTCCATGAGGGTAAATATTGTGTCTTATTCTCTGTTGGAACCTCAGTGCTTAGCAAATAGTAGGAACTGAGGAATTTATGAAATGAATGAATACTGATTCCCACTTGTTTTCATCCTCTATTCCAATGAGAGAAGTATGTAAGATTGACTGAGTATGCAAGGCTTTAGACCTAGTTCTTGAACCAGTTTAACAGATTTTTTAAAAAGTTTTTATTGATTTTAGAGACAGAGGGAGAGGGATAGAGAAAAATTGATGTGAGAGGGAAACACCAATTGGTTGCCTCCTGCACACTCACCTGGGAATCCAACCACAACCTGGGCATGTACCCTGACCGGGAATCAAACCAGTGACTTTCTGGTGCACAGGATGACACGCAACCAACTGAGCCACACTGGCCAGGGCTAGAATTTTGATTTGACTTATTTTGAACAAAATGTTTAATGACTTAAATGATTTAAAGTTTGAAAGTTGCTGCTTTATTCAATGGGCTTTTAGTGGGAGAGGATTTTAGAACCAGCCCACCTTATGGAGGCAAGTTCGTAGACAGATTCTGAGTGGAGGGTAGAACAAAAGACTATAGCAATAGCCTATCCAGGCAGTTCTAATTAAGGCAATGACATGAAGAATGAAGAGGGGCCGAACCGGTTTGGCTCAGTGGATAGAGCGTCGGCCTATGGACTGAAGGGTCCCAGGTTCAATTCTGGTCGGGGGCATGTACCTTGGTTGCGGGCACATCCCCACTGGGGGGTATGCAGAAGGCAGCTGATCGATCTCTCTCATTGATGTTTCTAACTCTCTATCCCTCTCCCTTCCTCTCTGTAAAAAATCAATATAATATATTATAAAAAGAAAAGAATGAAGAGGGGGATAAACAGAAATATTTTGAAAATCTGGTAGGGAATGTCTATGAAAAAGGGGCCTGTGACAGGATTAGGATGACATAGGTTTCTTTCCTTTAAAACTGGGTGGGTGAGTGGGAAGAGATCAACCAAAGAACTTGTATGCATGTATGCATAACCCATGGACACGGACAATAGGGTAGTTCAGGGCCTGGGGCAGGGGATGGGGGCAGGCTAGAAGGGGGCAATGGGAGGAAAAGGGGACATGTGTAATACTTTCAACAATAAAGATTTAATTAAAAAAATAAAAATATACACTTAACATAAAATGTACAGTTCAGTGGGATTACTTAAGTATGTTCACATTGTTTTCCAACCATCACCACTATCCATCCCTAGAACTACTACATCTTCTGCAACTGGAATTCTGCACCATTAAACAATTTTCCTCAG
Source organism: Myotis lucifugus (assembly GCF_000147115.1). Taxonomy (NCBI): domain Eukaryota; kingdom Metazoa; phylum Chordata; class Mammalia; order Chiroptera; family Vespertilionidae; genus Myotis; species Myotis lucifugus. Next base: position 2,870,259 of record NW_005871167.1, on the reverse strand, counting down.
CCCCCAGCATCCACCATTCTACTTGGTCTCTATGAATTTGACTAATCTAAGTGGAATCATATTTGTTTTTTTGTGATTGGCTTATTTCACTTAGCTTAATGTCCTCAAGGTTCATCCATGTTGTGGAATTTCCTTTTTTTAAGGCTGAATAATATCCCATTATAAATATAACTAGGGGCTCAGTGCTTGAATTTGTGCACCTTGAAAGGAACTATAGGCTATGAGGCTGCGGTGGGCACAGGGGTGGGTCTCGACCCATTCTCCGTGCCCTCCCCCCCCAGCTCCTCTGCCAGCAGCCCTGCTTGGTAGTGATTTGGGCCAGCGCCGGCAGTGGGTATGAGCAGTGGCTCCTGCACTGGCAGCAGGTGCGAGTGCTGGGCAGGACCGTGGCACACAGGAGCAAAGAATTTTCAGTAACCATCAGAGGCTCGCCCTGATGACAGCAACCTGAGTTCTGCCTTGGTCTGGTGCCCCTGCTCACCTGCTCCACTGGCCCACCATGGTCCGTGTGCGCACCCTGGTGGTCAGCGCACCTCATAGCAACTGGTTGTTTGGTTGTTTCGCCATTTGGTCTATTTGCATATTAGCCTTTTATTATATAGGAGGATATATACACACACATTTTGTTTATTCATTCCTCTGTGAGGAGCACTTAGGTTGCTTTTACTTTTTGGCTACTGTGAATAATGCTGATTGGGTGTACACATGTCTCTGAGGCTTTCAATTAAATATCCAGAAGTGGTTTGGCTGGTGTGGTTCAGTGGTTGAGCACTGACCTATGAACCAGGAGGTCATGGTTTGATTCTGGGTCAGGGCACATGCCTGGTTTGCAGGGTCAATCCTTTGTGGGGTGTGCAGGAGGCAGTCAATGATTTTCTCTCATCATTGATGTTTCTCTCTCTCCCTTCCTCTCTGAAATCAATAAAACATATTAAAAAAAAACACACACACCCAGAAATGGAATTGCTAGATCACATGGTAATTGTTGAAAACTCCCATGCTGCTTTCCATAGCAGCTGCACCACTTTATATTCCCATCAACAGTGCAGAGGTTCTAATTTTACATCTTTACCAACACTCATTTAAAAAAATGTTTTTATTGATTTTAAGAAACATTCATTGGCTGCCTCCTGCACACCCCCTACTGGGGATTGAGCCCACAACCTTGGCATGTGCCCTGACTGGAATTAAACCATGACATCCTGGTGCACAGGACAGTGCTCAATCCACTGAACCACACTGGCTGGGCAACTCATTTTTTGATAGTCATCTTTCTAATGCATGAGTGGTACATTTTAAGTCCTTGACCCATTTTTAAATGTTTTGTTCTTTATATATTCTGAATATTAATCTCTTATTGCCAAGTATTTTTCAATCTGTGTGTTCTTATTACTGTTGACTTGTGTCCTTTGACAGATAAATTTTGGTGAAATCCAATTTTGTTGTTGTTGCCTATTTTTGGTGTTAATGACATGAAGCTTTTCCAATTTTCTTGAGTTTTATGGTTTTAGGTCTTTCATCCACTTGTAGTTCATTCTTTTACTCATGGATATCATTTCCCCAACATCGTTAGTTCCAAAGACTAGGTTTCCTTTTTGTATGACCAAATGGATAGCTGTGTCGTTCATGTTAGCAGGAAATATATATGGAAAAATTTAGATGGGGTAGATAATGAAACTAATTTTGTGGATCTCAAATGAATCAGATTTGAGAGAAACCAAGAATGATGTTAAAGACACTAAGTTGAGGAAGGAAAAGACAAATGTAGCCATGCATGAAGAGTGTCCCCTGGAATTAGCAACTAGGTGACCCTGACGAGAACTATTTATTTGGTGGAGAGGTAAAGGTTAAAAGGGAGACTACAGTGGATTGGATAGGTAATGGAAAGAACTACATCTATCTCCATTGATAGTTCTTGGAAATAAAGTTGAAGTGAAAAGCAATTTGCAGGAAGACATGCTTTCAAATATTAAATAATTTAAAAAATCAATTTTTGAGTGGTAGAAACATGGTGAGAATATAGCTAAGGAACTAAAACTGGTCTACTACATCCCCCCCCCCCCCCCCCTAAAAAATAAGGGTCATTTAGTAAACCTGTGCCAGTTTCAGATTCTTAGCAAATACTTTCAACAATCCTATATGTTTTGTAGTAGGCCTATTTTTATAGATGAAGCCAGACGTTAAGGTATCATTGTTAAATGGTCTACCGAATATTTGAACACAGGTATTTAATCAGTTTGAGAACCAGGAAGGAGTAATTCCTCGTCAAAAGGTTTAACCTATACACTCCATAATCATTCTGTGACAAAGAAAGTTAGTTGTACATTTCAAGGATGGTGGGAAAAATGGCTAAGGGAAAGGAATCAATGGTAGAAAGGGTTAGCAATAGCAAGGTCCTTGAGGTGGGAAGAAACAGAACTATAGCATTGGTGGCTGTAATAGCCTTGAACAATACAATTCTCTAAAAAAGTAACCAAGAATTGGCAGTTTGTTAACTGTACAGAAGGAAGGATGAGCAAATTTTGAGTTAATACAGTATCCCTAAGTTTCTTCCTGAAGTGAGAATTACTGGCTGTCTCAGATTTGGCAGCCTAGGGGCCTATTGTTAGCCTAATAAAACTAATCTGTTCTATCCCAGTGAAATGGAAGCAGGACATCATTCCCAGTCAGGAGTCAATTTGTGCTTCTCCAGGATAGCCTGCCACAAAGAAAAGGTACATACAATACTTTTAGTGACTGTCTTTGGGGAAGTTATTTAACCTCTTTGGTACTTAACTTTCACATCACTAAAATAATACTCTCATAGGAACCGAGAAAACTGGATTCAATGAAATGTCTATAAGTTTTAGATCCAAAAATCTTCCATGATGTTAATCTTCCTTTCTAACATTCCTTCTAGGTGTATCACTTATTCATTTTAGATTCTTCCTTTAAATTACTTATAGCCTTCCTATTCCCAAATTTTAGTTCCTTGCTTTACCCCAGACCATATTACAACCTAAACCCAGAAAGTTTAACCTTACTCTTCTTAGGACTTCTATAACACTATTTATATTTATCATAAACTGGGTAATCACATGTACGTTTGCCTGGTACAGTTCTGGTTTTCACTCATTGTCTTAGCATGATTAAGGCTACCCTAATCATAATTTACTTTGCAGATTAAAATGTGAGAGAGCAGAGTGTTTGCATTGTATATAATAATCAAAATCCTTCCCTTCATAAGGTAGCTTCTGATGTTCTACAAAGTGTGGTCTTTTCATCACATCCATGATGTAATCTCTCCAATCCTCTATTCAAGCTCTTACATGTCAAAATGTAACCAATGTGCACTGCCTCTCATAAAGGAAAGATAAGGTCCAAAGTGTTCAGAAAGACTGTAGGTTAGAGAAGGAGCTAATTATTAAATAAAGAAGAATCAGCAGCCGAAGCCGGTTTGGCTCAGCGGATAGAGCGTCGGCCTGCGGACTGAAGGGTCCCGGGTTCGATTCCGGTCGGGGGCATGTGCCTGGGTTGCGGGCACGTCCCCAGTAGGGGATGTGCAGGAGGCAGCTGATCGATGTTTCTCTCTCATCGATGTTTCTAACTCTCTATCTCTCTCCCTTCCTCTCTGTGGAAAATCAATAAAATATATTTAAAAAAAAAAACAAAGAAAAAAAAAAAAAAAAGAAGAATCAGCATATGATAATGCTTAACATCTGGGAAAGAAACTGAAAACAAGAAATATAACAATTAAGTTGTAGTCTCTGAAGACAAGAAGGTCCTACACAATAGGGTGGCAAAGGCCTGTGGTGAGCTATAAGGTGTCAATGGGAGATAAAAGAGGACATATGTAATACTTTCAACAATAAAGATTAAAAAAAAGAAGAAAAAAAGGTCTTAACAGATAGCCTGGTACATACAATACTTTCCTTCTTACCAGAAAGGAAAAGGCTGAGATTTTAAGGGGTAATCTGTGGCATTAAATCTTTTCAACTGAAGCTGAGGTCTTAAGAGTAATAAATGTGCTTTCATTTCTAGAGTCTTTTTGCTTTCTGGGGGGAAGAGATCAAGCACCCACTGAGTTCATCCCACAAGAAGCCATAACTTTATTAATGATAGAAACAGTACAAATTTCAAACCAAGCTGCAGTAACTCTTTTGAAACACACAAAAAAGGGTCTTCCTTTTTAGATGGTTACATTGTTAATTCCTGTAAGAGAAAAGAGATAATCAGAGGTATAATAGGCAAACTGACAGAATTCAGGTCACTAAAATTTAAGGCAACTCAAGACAGGCTTTGGAATGAGGTTTCCTAATTGGCTGATAATAAACATAAGAAAATCAAGTCACCCATAATTGGTCAGGTCACTCCAGGGAGTCAGGAATCAAGGCTTGGACACTTACCATAATAGCATTTACAATATCATTACTGTTGTTCTTCAGGGCTCGGACTGCCTTTGCTCTTGACACATTTGCTTGTGACATGACCAATTCTATGTCCTTAACTTCCACACCTGTTTCATCAACCTGAGAGAGAGGGAAAAACACATGTAATAAACTAAAGGCAAGAACAACTTCAGTATAGTTTGTTGGAGTCAGTCTTAACTCAAAAACTATTTCACTCAATGGGACTTAAGAGACTAAAACAATATAGAACCCACCCATCAATACAAACATAATACTACCTGGAAAGAATTAAAAGTATAAAAGATTTCCTTATATACCTCTTCCTCTTCACTCTCCTCTTGTACAGTTGGAGTCTGTGTGTTTTCTTGAATGTTTGAGACAGCTTCACCTTGAACTTTGAATTTCTCAGCAGCTGCTAGCTGTGCTTGCTGAGATAAATCCTCAATCTGTAGAACAGAAAATAAGAGATTCATGTGAACAGATCTGTCTGTAGTAAGTGAAAGAAATCATTTACATATTTTCCAAACTTGCACTCTAAACTCACTTCAGGTTAACTTACTATAGCTATATAGCTTTAAATAGTTTGCCCTCACTCAGATTATAGATCACTGTAGAAGTAGCTTATGTTTAAAGCAGTGATTTTCAACTGGAGGGGATATCTGTCCAATATCTGGAGTTTTTTTGTTTTTGCTTTTTTAAAATTACAACTGGATGTGATCCTGTTAAATAAAGCATCTATAATGCATAGGGCAGCCCTTCCACAACAAAGAATTACTGACCCAAAATATCAATGGTGCTGAGCTTGAGAAACCCTGGTCTAGAGCAATTCCCATGAAAACTTCCCTTACCTTGGCTTCACCAAAAACTATGTAGGTATCTGAAGCAGGGCTCTTGTAGACATCTGGTTTTGTGATGACAAAGAGGATATTCTTAGATTTCCGTATAGTGACCCTAGTAACCCCTGTAACCTGTCGAAGACCCAGTTTGGACATAGCCTAAGGAACAAAAGAACATCAGGTTTTCAAATTTTTTAGAGGCAGCGCCAGGAAGTAAGGACCACAGTAATACCACATCCAAAAAGAAAGTCTTTTTCTGGGCTAAGAAAAGTTTATGTAAGAATACAGAATGGATTCCCAGGACTTCTGGGTTTCCTGCCACAACAGCTTCTGTTACTTTAACTAAACACGATTCTACTCCCACCCAGAGTCTGTCCTCTGAAGCTGCTTCATCAGAAATGGTCTTTCAAAAAAAAAAAAAAGGAAGTCCCTGGGCACCAGTCCTTGTTTATAACTTAAAGTATTACCTTCCTTGCCTTCTTTTCACTCCGGCTCTGTTTTGCTTTACTGACTGGTTCTTCATCGATTTCAGCTGCCGCCGCCAGCTAAAATAAAACAGTAAGCTGAAACGTAAGACTTGGATTCCACAATCCCCCTGTGGTTTTCCCTTTATGAAAGTTTACAGCTCCAGATATGTAAGTCATCTTCTCTGGTCAACCCTGGTTCTGCAGTGCTTCCTTATTCCAAGTATTTATACCAATGAGTAAGAGAATACCTACCTGGGCTTGTTGTGTGGTTGCCTGTGTGGAATCTTGTTCTTCGAGCTCTGGTACTGATTCATCACTGTCAGATTCTGTTCCAGACCCTAGGAGGCAAAATAATTTTTAGTAATTTTTAGTGGAGATTAAAAGGAGGCTTGTCACACCATGGCCTGCTTGGACTAGAGGTCACTGGCTTATTTTAAAGTTAAATGTAAATCAACTGACTTGTATAAAGTCAGCTTGATAGCCCCCTACTTAAGTCACAAACTAGTGTGTATACATTCTTAAAGACCCAGCCCCAGAAATGAGAGGTAATTACTAGATTCAGCTGAACAGTTTATATGCTATAACTGCTTCATTTCCCTCAAGGCCTTCACTTCTTGGCATAGGCGAACACCAATGACCTATGTAACTCCAACCACTATCCAATAGCCCAACCATCCCAGAAAGGTTCTGGCAGACAAGGTGTCTGCAGATACACGGAAGTGAAAAACACTTTCACATTGTGGCAGCAGATGAGGAAGGGAACTTTCCCCTTATCCTTTAAACTGCGTTTGGGGAGGCCAGAAGCAGTTATGTACACACATTTAGCCTTATTTTCAAGCCACTGACCCCAGCAATTTGACCTAATAAATAGTACTTCAAGATTCTCTCAATGATGCCAACCTACAGTTCCAATAGTCACCTTTACTAGTTATCGTCCTGTGACCTCTCCCATTTCTTTCAAACATAATTCATATATTTTAAGTTTTCCTCAATTGAAAGGCCAAGCACAATAGACTACTGAGGGAAAAAAGCATATACCTACACCATTCTCAGGCTAGGGAAAATAGGTCTTTTAAACAAAGGAAGTCCCTGGGCACTGGTCCTTACTAATTCCAAGAAGTGAACAGAAATTCAAATAGTTCCAATATTCAATAGCTTCCCAATATTTTAGCAAATCCCAGGCCCAGGGACAAGGTTAGTGATGTGGTAGAAATTAGAGCAGATTAAGATCTAGAAGGTCTTTGGTTTTCAACATCACATCAGTTAGGTAAAATGATGGAAACTCAGGGTTAGTCTGGATCCCCATTACACAAGATGATACACAATGGACTATCTGAAATGATGAAAACCAAGATTGTTCCACATTCCTAGAGCTGTTGCACTTAAAATGATCATTCTAATTCTATGTTCTATGTTCAAACACAAGCAGATATTCTGGAGAAAGTGGCGCATCCTAGGGTTAGTAATGGTGGGTAGCCCCCAGGAGGAGTGTGGGCGACACACCATGCACACAGCAAACCAAGGCAAATACCCTTGTTGTTCTTCAGAACAGGTTGCTTGGCAGAGGGGGTTGGGGCAGGGATCCCAGCAGGTTTGGGGGTGGGCATGTTGACGAGGACCGGCTGGAAAGGCACTCCCCCCGAGATTGGTTCCGGGGGAATCAGAGGCGGCAGCTCATCCTCATCAGCGGGGGCTGAGGGCTTACAGGATGATTCCAGCACCAGCCCAGGTGAGGACGGCAGAGGTTGCTGTTTAGGAAGCAGAGGGGGAACTGGGGAGGGAGCAAGAGGCAGAGAGACTGATGGGGTGGGTGCTGGAGAGACAGGTGCTGATCCAGCTTTAGGAAGGACCTTCTCAGAAGCCGCTGTTGCTAGAGGCGTAGATGTCTCAGACTTTGGATGAGGAGCCAAGGGACCCTTTGGAGAAGTGCCTTTCTGAGTGGAGACTGCCAGTAGAGGGGTTGGAGGAGCCACTGTAGAAAGGGGTCCTTTAGTACCATTCTTGGCTGAGGGATCTGAGCACACAGGAGGTGAACTCTTCTTGGCTGGTGGACCTTTCTGAGTGGGAGCTATGATGACTGGTGCATTTTCTGAAGCTGGGCCAGTAAGTACTGCTTTGAGAGCTGTGGAGCCTTCCTTTATTGGGAGCCCTTTAGATGCCTGAGGGGCAGTGGATCCCAAGGGACATGTGACTGGAACTGGTAAAGCAGGGGACTCTTTGGAGGATGGGATTGCTGGGCCACCTGTGGGGGCTGGGGCAGCTGAGGGCTCTTTGGGGGATGGAGTTTTAGCTGGGGTTCTTTTAGGAAAATGGAGTTTCCCGGGGGCCCCTTTGGGGGCTGGGGTTTTCTTTGGGGGATGAAAGTTTTTGGGGCCCCTTTTTGGGGGGCTGGGGCAGCCTGAGGGGTTTTTTGGGGGGATGAAAGTTGATTGGGTTCCTTTGGGGCTGGGGTAGCTGAGAGCTCTTTGGGGGCTGGAGGAGTCCACAGCTGAAGGAGTAGAAGCCACTTTGGGGCCTGGTGTAGCTGAGCCTCTTTGGGGGATGGAGTTTTAGCTGGGGTTCTTTTAGGAGATGGAGTTGCTGGGGGCCTTTGGGGGCTGGAGAAGCTGAGGGCTCTTTGGGAGTTGGTGTTGCTGGGACCCCTTTGGTCATCAAATGTATGACCAAATGGTTCCTGGGTGACCTTTGGGAGAACACTTTAGGAGAAGGCAGGGGGACAACTCACCAGCAAGAGGCTTGGGGGCTCAGGTTGGAGAGAGAAAGTGAAGGCAGAGAAGGACTTCTTAGCCTTCGTTCCTAAGCCTGTCCTAGTTTCATGTCCAG
>NW_005871167.1:2853836-2856048 GCF_000147115.1 Myotis lucifugus | reverse complement strand
AGAGTCAAGGGAGCTGAAGAGGGATGGGCACCTTTCAGAGTTGGAGTCATCATGGGAGAGGCCAGAGCTAAGGCAGCTGGGGAGATGGGAGGCCCTATTAGGTTTGGTAGGAAAGCTGGGGTGTCAGGGAGCGTAGGGGCAGCTCCCAAGGGCAGGGCTGTCCCAGAGGACGCCTGTGGAAAAGGAGCTTCAAAAGGGGTAGAGGCAATAGTGGAGGGAGAAAGGAATGGGGTAGGCTGGTTAGGGGTTGTCAGAGGGAACTGTTGTGGGGGCAGGGAGCAAGGAGGGGGAAGGGTTGGCACAGGCTGCCCTGAGGCAGCAGTGACATTCAAGGCTGAAGACACAGGAAGCACAGCTGGAGGAGAAAAGCAAAAAAGGGAATAAAGGCAAGGGAAGGAAAAAAATAAAGGTGAGTTATGCAGCCCAACTTGGTACAACATGTTTCCTAAGAAACACCAGAATTTTTAATCTGAGGAAAGTCACCACACAGGATTAGACAAAGGTGACAGGCAATAGCAACCCTTCCGAAACATAATTCAGGAGTCAAGTAAGAATACACCCCTCCCTTCCCTCCTTAAATGAACTCCAAGTCTTCTCACAGGCCATAGGATCACCACCACAAAAACAGCTGTTCCACCCTGTCCACCAGGGACCATGAACTAATTAAAACAGATACTGACAACCGGAATAAGGAAGGTAGTGAGTGTTGGTGATGATGAGGAATGAGACAAAACCAGGTCTTTATATGCTCAGGTTTCCACCAGGTCAGGAAAAACCTGACTCTTTGAAAAAGGCTTAAAGAAGTGGGTGTCTGGCAGAATTCAATTCTTCATAAAGTTGAAACGCTTCAGGATTTAATACTAAACCATTAAATCAGTCACTAAGCCTCCCTGTGCTTCAGCTTACTTACCCAAAACAAACATACAAACAAAAAGAACAAGTGAGTTGTACTCCATAGTCTACAGGCCTTCCCAGGTAATGTTACCCCCAAACATCAATCTCAGATAATTAGACTGCCAGGGAGAGAGCTTAGTCACAAGGGTAGGGACTGTATTGTAATACTGTAACCCAACTGGTTAAGCCAGACTGCGGTTCTATTTTGGAAGTAGGGAATTGCAGTGGAGAAAATACATTGGATCCCCACCCCTTAATGTGGATAAGTATGTCATTCTGTCAAAATAGACCAATATCTGGCACTAGAGTAAAGCTAAGCAAGATATTCTGAATGACAGAAAAATCCATGCTTACTATTCAGGAGGTAACACAGGAGTAGAATAACAAATGCTCAACACTTTGAAGGGAATATTTAAAATAAAACAAAACAAAAAAGCCTGTAGCATGCAAATTCACAATTTTCTTCAAGTATTGTAGCACAGAAAAGACAGGCAGCTCAACCAGTTTTTCTTGGAGGGTTGGTAGGTAAAAGTCTTATGATTAAAATGCAATGCTTTCAAACATAATCAGAATTTGAAACTTAGAATGTTTTCCTCTGATGGGATAAGGACCAAATTACTTGGTTTAGACACCATAACCTATTTCCTGAGATAGTTTTCTCAGGTACTCTATTTAATGGCATTCCTTTTGAAGCTTGAAACCAAATTATTTGAAATTCATCTGAATTTCACTCTCTACATTTGTAAAATCAAGTTGTTCAACGAGACCTGAGCATTTTTATTTAACACCGAATTACAGGATCTTTAGAGAGCAGCCCTTTAGTCCCCTATAGTTCAAAGATTTCACATAGCTCATTCCCAAAGGCAGGGACGCCCTCCCTTTTCTTTGCCAGCAGCTGTATTAATCCCTTCAGCTGCTGAAATCAGACAGGTGGAGAGGGAGGACTTTAACACTTTCAACTATAAACAACTCTATTTTAATTCCAGAAGACGGGAATTGTTCTTAAGTGACAGGTGCAGTTAAAAAAAAAAAATTAATTTACTATAAGAAGAAAAAAAAAAAGATTACACCCTGAAGATTCCCTTCATTTAGTTTTGCACAACTCAGCAAGATCTTCATTAAAAAAGTAGTTTCACTAATCCCTTTCTCAAGTTTTATAGAGAAGCACTTTAACCAGAATGCAAAACTTGCCTTTACACCATGTTCTACACTCATTAATTTCAAAGCTGAAGAATAGTCCAAAGGAAAGCTTTAATTCAATTCTGGGTTCCAGACAAGCTGTTGGACATCTCATCACCAATCCATAAAAACAAGTAAA
>NW_005871167.1:2819008-2853559 GCF_000147115.1 Myotis lucifugus | reverse complement strand
CCCCACCTACAGAACAGGCCAGGGGGCTTTCCACGTTCTTGAATCTTAAATATACGGTTTTCACCCCACTCCCAAACGAAGCCCCTTCCAAGGACAGCAGTTAATATCCTGGACGCTCATCCCCGACAGAGCTACAGCCTCACCGTCTCTAATGAGAGACAACTCTGAAAGACAGAGGGGCATTCTCTTTGTCGCTGCACCCACCGAATGGCTTTAGGGTCCATCTCACCATCTGTCATCGGCGCGGGGACTAGGGGGTCCTACCTGTCTCAGCCTGGGGCTGTGGCAACTCCTGCTCCGTAGCAGGGACGGTTTCTGTGGCTTCGCCGGGCATTTCTGAAGGAAGTAAAAAGGAGGCCTGAATTGACCGGGATCGTTCTGCTGCCCCCAACCCCGAGGCAGGTATTTTTCAAAAACTGCAGAAAACCGCGGCGCAAAATCATCACGAGGGTGTTTGGGGACAACCCTCCCCAAAGGAGCTGGCAAGAGCCGGGAAGTGTGACGTGACCCGCACATCGCTAACCCGGCGAGTCGCCCCTTCTTCCCCGCTCCCCTCCACTCCGCGGAGGGCGGCCTTCCCGGTCCCCGGGGGCTCGTCTGATTCCCCGTTTCCAACCCCACCCCCCACACGGCGGCCATCGCCACTGCGTTCGCACCCCGAGAGGGAGGCTCCGGCCCGGCTCCGGTCGCGGGGCACGGCAGACGCTCCTATGAACCACCCCTCTCCCCCCGTTCACGCCGCCCGGGCTGGACCTCCAGGTCTCCGTGTGCCGACTTTCGGGAATCAAGAGGGAAAAGAGGGAGCCTTAGCCCCAAACACTCGTCACAATAAGAACGACGTGTGTGAGTGTGCGGAGGGGGAGGGGGCGGACTTCCAAGGCCGTGACCCCTTCACCTCCTACGGGTGATCCTGAAGCCGTTCCCAGCAGCAGACACACTTCGCCTCTGCCCCCAACACCGCAAAGGCTCCCACCGCGCCAGCCCCGGACTAACAGCGCGGCCCGCGGCACTCCTGCCCGGCTTTTGCCAGGACACCAATCGCGGACCCCATTTTGTCCGGAGACACCAAAGCCACAATTCCCAGGGTCGAGTAGGAACCGGGGGGGCGCCACATAAAGCCTCTAACTCTCTTTAGGTCTCAGGCCCCCGGGGTGGCTTAGGCCGCGAGAAAGGCGGATGGTTGCGGATAGAGTAACAGCGAGGACACAACTTACTGTGCGGGGAACGCGGAACCAAGATGGCGGCAGAAAGAGAGCGAGCGACAGCGTGACCCACGCCTGTTGCAGGAGGAAGCCAGGCGGAGGGGGAGGGACTAGAGATCGCTTCCGGGTCAGGAGCGGCAGCCAGTCACTTCCTCTCACTAGTGACCCGTCCGCGGCCGCCGGTCTGTTCCCAGCAGGGGTGGTGACGAGTCTAAATAAGGATAAGGATTCAGAGCTGGACGCGCGGGCCTGCCGGGAGCTGTCTGCTCCGAGCCACGTGGTCCGAAGATAGCCGGCCCCTTCCGTCCCCCAGGTTGAAGCGTCTGGATACGTGAAGGAAGGGTAAATGCCACGAGAGAAGCCAGGTTGCTTCTGCAAATAGTGCAGCGTTATTATTTCGACTTTTGCTTTTCCTTTCTCAAATGATGCAGGAAATTATGAGGTTTTAAATAATATGGAATGCTACAGAGGTTGTATTCACACCATTGTAAGGTAGCAGTGACCTACAGGTTAACCCTTATTTTATTTTTGGAATACACAATTTTGACTGATGTTGAAGTCATATATAAAATTCTTTTTGCCTGATATTTTAGGCGCCTATTACATATCCTGAAACTCATCCATTTGGGTCCAGCACCCCACATTAAGTACCCATACAGTAGTATTCTTTTTATTTTTTAGAGAGGGAGAGAAAAACACTGATTTTTAAAAAAATTTTATTTTTAATTACAGTTGACATACATTTATATTAGTTTCAGGTGTACACCCCAGTGATTAGACATTACATAGCTTACTAAGTGATCATCTCGATAAATTTAGCACCCATGGCACCATACATAGTTATTAGAATATTATCAAGAAACATTGATTTGTTGTTACACTTATTTGTGCATTCACGGTTTGAATCTTGTATGTGCCTTGCCCAGGCATGGAGCCTGCAACCCTGGCATATCAGGATGATGCTCTAACCAACTGAGCTACCTGGTAGAATACTACAGGGCCCAGTAATATTCTTGAAAAGTAGAATGTAAAATCAGTGTTTTGTTAATGAAAAGGCCCTGACTCCCATACTCTGTCAGCCCCACAAAAGGACTCAACAAATACAGTATTGTATTACCTGAACCGGTTAACACTATTTGTTTGACCTATGGCTTTAAGACAATTGTGGCTGCCTTTTAAGGAAGCAGTGAACATTTAAAATGCTCTGAAAGCTACTTTAAAATTTTCAAAATCTTTACCATAATGAAGTGAGAATTAGGATTAGTGAATTAGGATTAAATGAGATAGTGAGTTTACCAGGAATGAGAAATTCTTAAATTCTCTTCAGATAGGAGAGGCAACATTGTGGAGTGATTAAGAACACGGACTATGGGCCCTGGACAGGTAACTCGGTTGGTTAGAGCGTGGACTTGTTTAAACCAAGGTTTTGGGTTTGACCCCCGGTCAGAGCACATACAAGAAGCAACCAATGAATGCATAAATAAAAGGGACAACAAATCGATGTTTCTCTCTAAAATAAAAAAACATGGACTCTGAAACCAGATTACTTTGAATCTCAGCTTGGTTACTTAATAGTGACCTTAGGCAATTAACCAATTTGTGCCTAATTTCCTCACCGGCTGATAATGGTAGTTACTTAATAGGATTGTTAGGAAGATTAAATTAGGTAAAATATGTACATTACTTAAAATGTATTTATTGTTACTATTTATAAACTTATAGATAGAATTTCTACCTAAGTAAATAAGTGACCTGGAAGATTAGTCAACGCAGTCTATTTACCTCGAGATTGTAATTGCCAATTAATTGTAATTGTCCAGCAATTGCCAATTAATCTCTTTAGACAAATAAACCTACCTACATTTTTACCATTCCCCTTTCTTTGCCAAAAAGCTCACTGACTTCTAACTCTGCTGTTAATAACTCACTAAGGAAGGGTCTATTTTCTTTCTTTGGGTTTCTTTATAAATTGGGCAAGTTTGGAGATGGAAACCAGTTCTGTGCCCTTTGTTTCTGTAATTCGTACATATATAGGAGTTGGCAAATGAAATAAGAAAGTCCATAGTCTGCCCTAGCTGGTTTGGCTCAATGGGTAGAGCGTCGGCCTGTGGACTGAAGGGTCCCAGGTTCGATTCTGGCCAAGGGCGCATGCCTGGGTTGTGGGCTCAATCCCCAGTAGGGGCGTGCAGGAGGCAGCCAATCAATGATTCTCTCTCATCATTGATGTTTCTATCTCCCTCTCCCTTCCTCTCTAAAATCAATAAAATATATTTAAAATAAAAAAAAGAAAGTCAGTAGTCTTTTTTTTAAAAATACTTGCTTGAGGATATTTTTCCCATTGCTTTTCAGAGAGAGTGAAAGAGAGAAGAAACATTGATCCACAGGTTGCCTCCTGAAACCCAGGTATGTGCCCTTGACTGGGAATTGAACACGAGACCCTTCAGTGCATGGGCCGATGCTCTAACCACTGCACCACCAGCCAGGGTAGGGAAGTCAGTAGTCTTTGAGCATTTTTCTGCTGTCTTCAGGAATCAAACATTTATTCTTACATGTGTATGATATGTTTTATAATTAATTTTATGGGCTAGTATACCAACTTTTATCCAAGGACTTTATATTGAAGTACTGACATACTTCAATATTAGACATATTGGAAGCTTAAAAGATCTCATTGAAAGTGTAACACCAGTCCTATTCTCATTCTGAGTTCTTAAGGTGAGCCAATGAGTCTTTATTAATTTTGTATTTAGGAATTTCAATTGATCCACTTTTTCCCCAAACTTGAAGACTGAACAATACATAGTACACAGAAGCTCAAATAATGCAGAATTTTGAACCATAATCTTTAATATTTTTTCTTAAAAAATTAGAAGAGAAAGAAATGCAAGGCATTTCAGTATGTTTTTAAAAAAATACATTTTATTAATTTTTTTACAGAGTGGAAGGGAGAGGGATAGAGAGAAAAATCGATGAGAGAGAAACATCGATCAGCTGCCTCCTGCACACCCCCTACTGGGGATGTGTCCGCAACCAAGGTACATGCCCTTGACCGAAATCGAACCTGGGACCCTTCAGTCCACAGGCTGACGCTCTATCCACTGAGCCAAACCGGTCAGGGCCATTTCAGTATGTTGACTGTATTATAGGGTTTGATATAAACCAAAAGATTATATTTAAAAAAAAGGGTGTGGTTATAGAGAAAACAATGTTAAAGGAAATGCAAATTCCTTTAATTTGGAATATTTTCATAAATCACAGAAAGTACCAGTCTGATAGCCTGCTTCCCAGTGTTTCTCAGAAAACAGAATGCAAACCAAAGGGGCTGTTTTTTTGTTTTGTTTTGAATCCTCACCCAAGGATATTTTTCCATTGATTTTACAGAGTGGAAGAGAGAGGGAAAGACAGAAACACTGATGTGAGAGAAACACATCGACTGGTTGCCTCCTGCACATGCCCTGACCAGGCCTGGGCTGGGGAGGAGCCTCCAACCAACACAGTGCCCTTGACCGGAATCGAACCCAGGACCCTTTAGTCTGCAGGCCAGCGCTCTATCCAGAGCCAAACGGGCTAGGGCAAAAGGGATGTTTTGTTTAGACTGGTTGTAAAACCAGAAAAAAGAAATCTGACACTTTAGAATCTATCAAACAAAATCAAATACAGAAGAAATGAAAACTTTAAAGTTATCTGGATATATAGAAAGTCCAAGTGTTTTGACAAGTATAACTGGTTTTATGTTGGTGAAGTTGGTTATTTTTTTCTAAGCTGCTTCTTTATGATGTAGACTAATTGTTCCAATTGTTCTGTAATCTAAGAAGGAGCTACGATTACAATAGTTGTAAACAATACTCTACTAGGCCATCTACACTAATAAAAGAGAAGTATGTAAATTGGTCATCACTCCGCTACAACCACCAGCCAATCAGGATGAGTATGCAAATTAACACAACAAAGATGGCAGGTTAATTTGCATAAGCAGGCATGGAGCGAAGACTAAAGGCTCCAGCCCAAGTGAAGACTGAAGACTGAAGAGGCTTGGCTTCTCTGCTGCGGCCGGACCAAAGGCCTGGGTCCCAGAGGAAAACCGGTGCCGGCAGCCAGGGGAAGGAATGCCTATTGCGTGAATCTTCATGCAACGGGCCTCTAGTAATATTATAACTTAGTAACTCACGTCTTTTGAATTAAAGTTTTGGTAGGTTTAGATGCTCAGTTTAAAATGACTTTTAAAAGATGGGCAGTGGGGTGTGGCCTGATCTATAAAACTATCAGTAAGCAAAGTAGTGACTGAATACACACTGCAGGTATAATTAAGTGTCTAAGACTTAAGGATAAAGCCTTCATTCACCTAGAATATTTATTCCCGAAATATGGATGTTGTAGTTGTATCCAGCAAGCTGAGATTAAAGTCTTGGACATATTACTGCTCAGTTACCTCTATATATAGCAACTGGTAAAAGTGAGTATAACAGAAATCTTAGAATTATCCTATATAATAAAAGCCTAATATGCAAATTGTCCCTTAGACTGGGAGTTCGACCAGGGGGCGGGGCTGGCTGGCCAACAGCGGGAAGGGAGGCCCTGGCTGGCAGCTGCTAGGGACCCTACCTGTGCACGAATTTTGTGCACCGGGCCTCTAGTCTTTATATAATACTAGAGGCCTGGTGCACAAAAATTTGTGCACTGACGGGGGGGGGGGAGGGGTTCCTCAGCCTGGCCTGTGCCCTCTCACAGTCTGGGACCCCTCGGGGGATGACCATCTGCTGGCTGAGGCCTGCTCCCCAGGGGATTGGGCCTAAGCTGGCAATCAGACATTCCTCTGGCAGCCTGGCAGCCCTCCGGGGATGTCCACTTGCCAGCGGGGAGCAGACCTAAGCTGCAGTCGGACATCCTTAGAGCTGCTGAGGAGGCAGGAGAGGCTCCCACCGCCACCGCTGTACTGGCAGCCGGCAGCCTGGCTTGTGGCTGAGCAGAGCTCCCCCTGTGGGAGTGCACTGACCACCAGGGGGCAGCCCCTGCATTGAGCGTCTGCCCCCTGGTGGTCAGTGTGTGTCATAGTGACCAGTCATTTCTAGTCTTTCTGCTGTTAGGGTCAGTTTGCATATTACCCTTTTACTATATAGGATAGAGGCCTGGTGCACGGGTGGGGGCCGGCTGGTTTGCCCTGAATGGTGTCCTAGATCAGGGTGGGGGTCCCACTTGGGTGCCTGGCCAGCCTGGGTGAGGGGCTGATGGCTGTTTTCAGGCTGCCCGCACCCCCTTCAGGGTGGGGGTCCCCACTGGGGTGCCTGTCCAGCCTGGATGAGGGGCTGATGGCTGTTTTCAGGCTGCCCGCACCCCCTTCAGGGTGGGGGTCCTCACTGGGGTGCCTGGCCAGTCTGGATGAGGGGCTGAGGGCTGTTTTCAGGCAGGCCAAGCCTGCAACTGAAGCTCCCAGTCTCTCCTTTTTTTTTTATTCTGGGATTTATTCACCTTCTGTAATTGAAACTTTGTTGCGGCTCTAGCTCCGAGGCCAGCTGGCTGAAAGCAGGTACCTGGGGTTTGTTTAGCTTCTATAATTGCAACATTGTTGCACCTGGAGCTCAGAGCTGGGCCTCGGCAGGCGGGGAACCTTGGCTTCCTCCATTGCCGGGGCAACCAAGCCACATGTTCGCTTTAGCTGTGTGGCTGCCAGCCGCCATCTCGGTTGGCAGTTCATTTGCATATCACCCTGATTAGCCAATGGGAAGCGTAGCAGAGGTATGGTTAATTACCATGTTTGTCTATTATTAGATAGGATTAAATTTTTACATATTTATCTGCAATCAACTTATTCTGCCCATTACTGTTCCTTCCAGCAACCTGGACACTGCTTTGGTGGTCTTAGGAATCTTTTCAACATAATTATTTCTCAAGAAAAGGAAATTTTGCTTTGAGTATTAAAATGCATACAAGGGCCCTAACTGGTTTGGCTCAGTGGATAGGGCGTCAGCCTGCGGACTGAAAGGTCCCAGGTTCGATTCCAGTCAAGGGCATATACCTTGGTTGTGGACACATCCCCAGTAAGGGGTGTGCAGGAGGCAGCTGATTGATGTTTCTCTCTCATCGATGTTTCTAACTCTCTATTCCTCTCCCTTCCTCTCTGTAAAAAATCAATAAAATATATTAAAAAAAAATAAAATGCATACAAGGTTCTGCCATATTTATTTCATGACTCTTCAAGTGTTTGATTCTTGGTTGAAGATAGAAGTTATCCACATTAGTTAGAGGGGAGTTGTTATCTTCAGAAGTCTTTTTGTAAATCTAAAATAGAATAGATTTTTATCAGAGGATAGTAAAGGAAAACAAAACAAAGCCCACTCTGATTTGCTTAATGCTTCCACTAAATTAAAAAAAAAAAGGCTGTGTGGCATAAAGATTTGCTTTCACATTTACTGAAGCCCACATTATAGGCTGGGCTAGTACAGAACAAGAATACAAATATCACCAGTTGGAATGGCAGCTTTAACAAGGCTTTCCAAGTTCAGAGTCATCATTGTTCATTCAACAGGCACATATTTGAGTATTTACTATGAATAGAGCATTATTTTAGGCACTACTGTTTAGCCATCACACATTTTATTATGAAGCGGAAAGGGAGTTTATATTTCTATAATGTTGGCGCAGTTTTTCATGGTATTCATCAATCTCTTAAATAATATTCACAACTGATTTTTTTTTTGGCGTACACATATGCTCTGGTCTCTCCTATCCAAAGAATGCTTCCTTTGACACTGCTATACTCTTAGCACCTCCCTCTAGTTCCTATATTCAACAGGATTTTATCAGTTACCTATTGCGTTTGAAACTTGATGTTCTTGAAACTTTCCTTTCTCCTGGTTTCTGTGGCACTTTTACCTCCATCTTTCATCTCTCCACTTGTAAATCATTACCGAGTCTCAAGGATTGCAGCTTTTGGGGATCTCCAATGCTGTCCTAATGGTAATAGCCCAATTGGCCTTTTGGGTTCTTTCTAGCTCCTACCTCTCCAGATATACTGTTGTTAGATTTATCTTTCTAGACAAAACTACAAATCATGGCACTCCCTTCCTTAGTCTGCTTCTTCAGATTTCTAGCTCATCACTCCCTGACACATCTTTTTCCAAATTAGCCATACTACTTGATGGCATCCACAGTGATCCAACGCTTTTTTGTCTCTATGCCTTTGCTTTAAGAATGAATAACCGGTCTCCTTTTTCCATTCCTATACCCCGATCTTATCAAATCTCTGCTTGTGGAAATACTACTCATACTTTAAGGCATGGTATATTGGCACACGGGGGGGTTAGACTTCTTATAGCAGCTTACTGAAGAGTTCTAATACCACTCTTTAAATATGAAATCTTCTCAAGTTATTTTAATCAGATGATATCTTTCTTAGTATTTTGTACCAGTTAGTACTTCCTCGGGGCAGGAAGGCATGGTGTGGAATTCATCTTTGTATAATTCATCTTTGTTTCCCACATAGTACCTGACACTTGGAAGGTGTTTAATAAATATGTGTTGAACTGAATTAGGGACCTTAATTTTCAAAAACACTAAGGACAGTAAGATAAATCAGTAACATTTTTGGGAGGGCAAGGACTAGAGCTCTAAAACTGCTCACTTGCTGGATGCTTTAAACAACTATGCTAAGATCTAAATAGCTAAAAGGGAAAGGCATAGTCTTACCACTCTTCTTGAGAAGTTCTCCTTTTCGGGATTTATCCAGGTTTTCAAGAAACTTTTCAAAAACTTTTACATAAGGGCCTAGACTGGTCTTCTTATAATCTAAATTATAATGACCATGCATTAAAATTAGCATTTTGGCAGCAAGAATAACATGAAAGTATAATTTTAAGTTTCTTATAAGAATTCTATACCAATGTTGTCTAATAGAAATATGAGAAACGTATAATTTTAAAGTCTAGTAGCCACATTAAAAAGGTGAAATTGATTTTATACTTTAACTCATCCCAATATTAAATATCTAAAATATTATTTCAAAGTATAATAAAAATGGCTTTCATACTAAGTCTTTGAAATCTAGTATTTTGTACTATTACATCTCAATTTAAATGCTATACTATCATCAGAAATACTTGATCTATATTTAGATTTAAATTATAAAACATGCAATTAAAAAAGTAGGTTCATATACCCCAAATTTCCAAACACACATAAAAGTTTTCTAATAATTAAATCAACCACCAGTTTTTAAATTTAAATCAATTAAAATTAAAAAATTAGCTCCTTAGTTAATACCAGCCAGATTTCAAGTGCCAATAGCCACAGGTGACTACTGTATTAGACAGTACTGCTCGAGCACATTTAACCACATGGACACATCTACTCCAGTAGTCAGGCTTTCTAGTATTAGATCAATATAATCTATTGTTATGTGGTAAGTTCCATGCAACATTTCTTTCTTTATAAAGTGTGGAGGCAGCCAATCGATGTTTTTCCCTTCCTCCCTCCCTCCCTCCCTCCCTCCCTCCCTGTTCCTCTCTTTCTCAAATCAATAAAAGCATATCCTTGAGTAAGGATTAAAAATAAACAAAAAGAGAAACGTCACTATGAGGGCGGAACATCGATCGGCTGCCTCCTGCACACCCCCTACTGGGGATCAAACCTGTAACCCAGGCATGTGCCCTGACCATGAATTGAATCAGCAATCTTTTGGTGCACGGGATCATGCCCAACCAACAAAGTCACACTGGGTGTACTAACAGGTTTATAATGTAAATATCAGCTCCCTGCCTTATTTCTGACCATCTTCTTGAATGGCAACTGATTTTTCTTTCCTAGCACCCATTTCTAACAAATGAACACTTTCATTGTTATTTAGAAATCTGAGGCCATTCCTTCTAAGAGGTCTGCTTTTGGGTGGGGCGGGGGATGAGGGAAGTAGGCTGGGGTCTGAAAGCTCTTAAGTTCTTTTCTTAATTCTCAGTGTTCTGAAATTTCAAATGATGTGCTTTGGTATAGGTCTTTTTCTTATTATGCTGAGCCCTTTTATTTATTTTATTTATTTGTTTTTTATTTTTTAAAATATATTTTATTGATTTTTTACAGAGAGGAAGGGAGAGGGATAGAGAGTCAGAAACATCGATGAGAGAGAAGCATCGATCAGCTGCCTCCTGCACACCCCCCACCGGGGATGTGCCTGCAACTAAGGTACATGCCCTTGACTGGAATCGAACCTGGGACCCTTCAGTCCCCAGACCGACGCTCTATCCAGTGAGCCAAACCGGTCAGGGCTATGCTGAGCCCTTTTAATAAAGTACTCATTACAGGGGTGTTTTCCTATGTAATTTTGACAATTATTTCTTCCCTGTTCTATTTCTTTTTTTGAAACTCCCATAGACAGATAACAGACCTCCTGAAACAGTCTTCTAGTTTTAACTCCTAAAAACAATAACCATCACCACCACCGCCACCATTTTTGTATTACTTTCTGGGAAATTTCAATTATTCTTTTCCAACCCTTCCACTGAACTTTTTTTTTTTAATATATTTTATTGATTTTTTACAGAGAGGAAGGGAGAGAGATAGAGAGTCAGAAACATCGATGAGAGAGAAACATCGATCAGCTGCCTCCTGCACATCTCCTACTGGGGATGTGCCCGCAACCCAGGTACATGCCCTTGACCAGAATCGAACCTGGGACCCTTCAGTCCGCAGGCCGACGTTCTATCCACTGAGCCAAACCAGTTTCGGCTGAACTTTTTATTCTAAAGATTTTTTATTTTTAAGACCTCTTTCTTGTTTTATTTTTAAATTTTTTTATTTTGACATCAGAGAAAGAGGAAGGGCGAGAGAGACACACACATTGATTTGTTGTTCCACTTATTTATGCATTCATTGCTTGGTTCTAGTATGTGCTCTGACCAGGGACTGAACCCACACCTTGGTTAGGGAAAACTCTCTAACCAACTGAGCTACATGGCCAGGGCTCGCTCTTGTTTTATGCGTGTTTCTTTTTTACAGTATTCTGATCTTACCTGATGGATGCATTGTCTTCTTATTCTCTGAGATATTATTTTTAAAATTTTTACTGATTTCAGAGAGAAAGGGAGAGGGAAAGATAGAAGCATCAATGATGAGAGAAAAATCATTGACAGCTGCCTCCTGCATGCCCCATTTGGGGATTGAGCCCTGCAACCTGGGCATGTGCCCTGATTAGGAATTGAACTGTGATCTCCTGGTTCATAGGTTGACGCTCAACCACTGAACCACACCCAGCTGTGCTGAGATATTAGTGTTTTTAAAAAAGGTTTCCTTTGTTCCTTTCATTGTCTCTTTTCTCTGAGTTCCCTTTTCCTTTTCTTTTCTTTGTTAATCCTCACTTGGGGATATTTTTCCATTGTATTTTAGAGAGAATGGAAAGGAAGGGAAGAGACAGAGAGAAACATCAATGTGAGAGAGACACATCGATTGGTTGTCTCCCACATGTGCCCTGACCAGGGCCAGGATCAAGCCTGCAACCAGTATGTGCCCTTGACTGGAATTGAACCTGGGACCTTTCAGTCCGCAGGCTGACGCTCTACCCACTGAGCCAAACCAGCTAGGGCTCTCTGAGTTTCTTTTTCCAGTTTACTGGTATTCTGATTTTTCAAATATTTTGAACAGAATACTTTTGTAATTACTACATAAACTTTAATAGTGGAATGTACTATGTTTAGGTATTATGTTAGAGCTGGAATAGATAAAGTGATATCTGAGCTTGGGCTTTGAAAGAAGGGTAGCAATATTTGACTAAAAAAGGTTAAACAGAGATCACAGATCTGCTCTGCCCATTATAGTAGTCTATATAAAAAGCTTATGTTAAAATGAGACTTCAACATATTAACCTACCTCTGGTTCTATGTTTGTTATCAGATTCAGCTTTGTTCTCCTCTTTTTCTTCTTCATTAGTGGAAATAGCATCTAATTCATGGCAGATGGAGCTACAAATAACAGAATAAGAGAATTTTAAAGTTGGTTCTTGGTCAACATTACCCAGAGTATCATAGCACATGAATCTCTCAAGATTTTCTGTGAAAAAATCATGTGGCCAACTAATTTGGGATATTCTAAAAGCCATAATCTCTTCTCAGAGTTTTACATGCATATTAGCATATTAAAGTCTGGAAAACCTTTTTTTTTTTTTTTTTTAATAATTAAAAGAGCAGATACTTAATGTCACTCATTCTCCATCATGAATAACTCCACAGGTTGAGAGGCAGGAAAATGTTGAAGTAATGCAACCAATCCAACCACTGAATAGAATAGGCTGGCTAAAACTGGCACAAACACCAAATTACTTTTGCATACACTGTCCCCCCTGCCTGGCCATGAGCACAGTCAGGCAAGGTCTACGGGTATGCCCAAGACTGGGAAATCTTGCAGTACAGAACTTTTAATCTGTTTAAGTCAGCATTTCTCAAACTTATTTGAACTTAAAAATCTTTTTCTTTTTTTTTTCAAATTATAAGAGAAAGTCTATTTAGAAAGTTACAGAGAGAGTAAAAGTGAGCTAGCTGGGCTGTGTAGGCTTAGGAAACAAGTTACAGAGACAGAAGAAGGGCCCTTAGAGCTTAGCAATAACATACCTGGGGGAAGATGAAGATGCCAGTGTGCTCCTGAGAGGGAGAGCACACTTTTTCTTGCATAATAGCAGCTGAAAAACTAGTGCTCTGTGGAACTCACGAGGAAATGTTGCTCGACTAGGGCATCATCATATAGCCTCAGAGCGGCTGACTCTCTGGCAGGGATCTAATCCAATCTACTTCAAATTCAGAACAACAATCACAAACAGAAAAGTGATCAATGATCTGGAACATACCTTATGGTTGGAACAGTAAACGGATCAAACTGATCCACTTTCTGTAAATCAATAGGCACTGAAATTCGACCTGTAAGAACCAAAAGTTATAAATGAATGATTGTGAATACAAATCATTATAGGCTGTTTTGGCTAAAATTTTAATTAGAAAATTGAAATTTAGAAAAAGGGTTAGACTTATCTTTAAATACAGTAGGAATATAATTTAAAAGTACTTTCATATTAGCTGTGTCTTTTATTTTTCTTAAAAACACCACCAAAACATAGGTGTGAAAGACTGTTAAGCTATTACCTAGTTGCTCTTATCTATACCTTTATTTCTATCTCCCTCTTCCTAATATCCTTCTATATTTAAGTAGAGAATAATCTCAAATTGAGTAAATCTTGAAAATTGAAATGAAATAGATGGAAAGAGTTCATTTTATTACCTTAGTTTATGTGCTGAGATCAAAACAGACACCTATATGTTAGGCATCTTGAGAAAGCATTTTGGAAATAAAACAGACATTATACTACCCTTTTATAATATTCACACCTGGGACACTACATAAAATTTGTCACACCTCAAAAATTAGATAATGAATGTAAAGAATGCCAGGTGAATAACAAATAGAATAATTAGAAGAATTGAGAGTTGATATTAAAGACAGAGTAAAAAGACTGCAGCTAATTAATGGGAAAAGGATATAATTAAAATGTATTCACTTATTAATGGACACAATTATTTACCCGAACCTTGAAAATTAGAATAAGGGGATATCCAGTGAAGCTTTAGAATTAAGCTTAAAATTTAAGCTTATTACTAAAAGAAGCTAAAAACATAGTTGACAGGTTTGAAAAAGAGCTACATAAATGTATGGACTAGTTATTAAGGGAAACTAGGCAATTTGGGAGAACTGACTATGTGACAATTTTCTAAGTGCTTCATATTTTAGATGGTCACAATAACCCACTGAGGTAGGTACTATCATTATCTCCATTTTACAGATGAGAAAACCAAAGCACACAGAGTAATTTCCCTAACATCCCACACCCAGTGGCAGAGTTGGATTGCTGACACCAAAAAGGACAACTATATACTTTTCTAATGGATGGAGTAAAGTTATTCCAATATAGCCACTTTATACTTTAAAGTCAGTTTCAGTCCATCAAATCTTATCTAAGAGAAATGTGAAAGAGAAAAGCTAAAACTATTGAAAAACTACTGAGGGAGGCAGCATGGTGGAAAAAGCATAGAACTTTTGAGTTTTCAGAAATGAACTCTGTTCCTAGCTCTAAAACAATTTGTTTTTAGACTGTGGACAAGTCACTTTAACTTCTTGGGCCACTGTTTCCTCATCTGTACAATGAGAACTATTGTCCTGTAACTTCTAAGTTCCTTTCCAACTCTAATTCTAACACTGAACCACAGAAACGCAACTGAATATGTAAACTCATCCAGTAGCTACTAATCAACAATTAAAAAAATAAGTTAGCTCAGCTGGTTTGGGTCAGTGGCTGAGCATTGACCTATGAACCAGTAGATCACGGTTGGATTCTTGGTCAGTGCAAATGCTCATGTTGCAGGCTCAATCCCCAGTAGGGGATGTGCAGGAGGCAGCCGATCAATGGTTCTCTCTTATCATTGATGTTTCTGTCTTTCTCTCCCTCTCCCTTCCTCTCTGATATATATATCTATAAAAGTTAACTTAGGTATTAACTGACAGAACAAGGCCTCAATCTTTAATATGTCAGGCATCATATGTATTCACACCTAGTGGCATGCTTGCTAAAACAAAAAAGTAACTTTCATTTCTTTTTTAGTTCCCCTTATTTTCTTTTCATAGTACCTGTTTTAGGATGAACACTAAAAGGGCTCTTCAGCAAATGATTGATTCCTTTGCTAACATTGATATCCAGCCGTGGAAAACAGTACTGGAGCATGATCTCCCACACAAGCAACTGTCCACTTCTGTCATTCTAAAAGGAGATGCAAGTCCAGCATGAGGATCAGTAGGAACTTTTGAGGATTTCTTTCAAAGTGGTTAAAAGGTGATCTCCAATCATCTTTAACTTAAATGGCAAAAGAATCAGAGTTTAAGAATTATATTATTATATTTATAATACAGATTTCCATGTTGTATACCGGATATATGGCCTTTTTCTTCAAATGCTCCCAACGCTGAAGTGAACTGTGAGGCTTTTGGAAGATTTCTTGAAGGCCATCATGCATTGGTGATGGGTCATTAAGGAACATAATCATTTAGGGCACATCAACAAACAACTTATTTTCTGTATGTATTACCACAAGAATATCTAGTTTAGATAGAAAATAATTCTTGTTTTCTAAAATGCAACTATTAAACACTAAAAAATAACCCTGTAAAAATGAAGTGGTGATATGACAGAAAGAATGTCAAAATAACTATATAGGTTAATTAAAATCTTTCCCTGGTCTGTACATATTTTGACTAAATGATTCAGCATTCTTTAAATAATCATTAATCCTAGGACTACCAACTTCCATAAAGAGGAAATTTGTTTATGAAATGGCCTCATGTCTTATTGTATTCCAGAGTGGAGATAGAAAAAATGTAGAAATACAGGAGATGTTTTGTATAAAAAAGATTAAACGTATAAGTATATGAGAAAAACATTAGAAAGATTGTAAAAAAAAAAAAGATTAAGTACATGAGAATATGCAGGCAGAACACATATATAATATCAATACAAGTAGCTCACATAGAAATGGTCTTGGGAAAGGATATTGTCAGGAATAAGAGCTAAAATCTTATCACAGCTTTCTTTACTTCCAAGAATATCTTGATCAACCAAGGCATATTCTTCAAAGTATTTACTTATTATGTTTATAGATTTTCTGTAGGAATAACAATAACAAAATCTCAATACTACTAGCAACACATACCCCACAATAACTTTTGTTGCTATTTAGACTGAATTTCTAGAACTTAACTAGGTAAAATGGGACTAATACCCTTCTCACAGTTATGAGAGTTAAGTCTAAGGGGAAAGAACCTAGCATAGTGCCTGGCTTAGAAGAAATATTCGAGAAATGTTTACTTCTGAAACTCCACAGCTTAGCAGGTTAACCACATCATAAATACAGGGGTGGGCAAAGGTAAGTTTACAGTTATAAGAAAAAGTTCATTCTTGTATTACATATATTTCCATACGAACAACTGTATACCTACTTTTGTCCACCTCTGTATATAACAAGGATAGGAAGCAACCAATTCAGGACAACATAATACATTAGTAGTAGAATGTGGGATAGTCTACAGTTTCTACTCTGAATTGCTTGTTTTAACACCTCAGCAATTACATAGTGCTTAGCAATCTGCAAATAGAGTTCACATCTACTGTTTCATTTAATTTTTGCCACAATTGTAAGATGGAGCAGATATTATTCTCCCCAATATACAGATAAGGAAGTAGAGGCTCTAGTATTTTGTTAAGGTCAGAGTAATTGTCAGCATACAGACCTTACTCCTAATGCAATGCTTTTTCCACTGTCCTAGAGAAGTAGTGAATTCAATGGAAGAAGTATGGGTATGGGATCAAGCAAATTATATAATCCCTCCAAATCTCACTTTGTTAAGTGGAGACACCATCATATCCCTCATGGGGTTGTTGGGAAAACCAATGATGTAGCACACAAGGGACACTGAATTAATTCTAGCTATTATTGCAAAATGCTACCCAGCAGAGAAAATTGGTAAGGTGTATAGAGCAAGAACAGAGCCAACTTTTTGGACAGCTTTGACAATCCAACATGGAGTCACTGTCAGCCATGACAGTGATGTCAAGTGCTAAGCCAAGACTGAGGTAATGGGGTGTAATGGGAACACCTTTATGAAGGGACTGGAACGCCCAAAACCACCAGTCTGGACGGATAAGGACTCCATATGGACACTGCTATTAGTGGGATAATCACAGTGGTGGGCTATAAGAACTCCGAGCTCCAACCACCCAAGGCTGGGGCCCGGCTGTACCCCGGGTAACACTCAGAGCCCACTCCACCGGCTGCGTGCTGCATTTCAGCTGCCTGGCTTGAGACTGACACCCATCTCTCCACGTGTGGATGCTGCCAGTGACTGGGACTTGCCTGAGGAATACTCACACTGTTGGTTTCTGTCAGGTAAGCTCTTCCTTTCTATGTGAACCTGCATGGGACTCTACCGGCTTATTAGGAGGTCTCCCCTAATAAACCTGGCACTGTGGAAGCCAAACATGTGTGAGTGACTCCTTTCGGGGATGCTTCCTTGCTCAGGACACAATGTACTACAAGCATGTGCAGGTAAAGCAGACACAACTTAAACTGCATGGAGTCTTTTCCAACAGACCTGACAAAGGGGTGAATTTTTTCACTTAGGTGAACTTTCTTTTTAACATCTTGACCACCCTGAAAAATAAACCATCAAAAAAGACCTTTATGTATATTATATAACATAAGTGAAATAATTAAAATATTTCTATAATGTGTTCTAAAGATATTGATTAAATTGTGTAAAATAGAAAAGCTTATATGCTATTTTATATAGTTTCAATACCTATAACTTTCTGGGTTAACTTTACTTGACTTAATTGAACAAGAAAAGTAAACTATTAATCTTCCTTTTGCAACAAAGGAGGATATTTAAAACAAAATATGAAATATCTTTAAAAAATATAGCACTGATTTTGATTGATGTACTAGTAAGATCACCTACTCTGGAAAGTGGATGCTATAAAAGATAGTTTAATTTTTTTAACTAAACATAATCTGCTTGGTAACATCTAGCAAAAAAATACAAATTATCATTAAGAAGAGCTTACCTTTACAAGACTCAAATACTCAACTATCCCAGACCGCACTGCGGAGGACAGTTTTCTAACCGAGTCATCACAGACCCAACAATGAACACCTCTTCTTCCAGAATATACCCAGAGGCGATGCTTAAATCCAAAGTCCTCTGAGGAGGGGAGACATAACAGGTTTTAAAACAAATGTATAAACTCCTGGTTCTTTCTTACTTCCTATTTTCATTTTTTACCTCTTGTCCACATGAACTCACTTTAACTATACTAAACTATTTGTAGTTTCCCATCCCCTTCTCCCCCATGCTCTTGCTTTTGACTATCTATCCTGGTCTTTGACAAGAATTTCCTCCTGCCCCAGCACTTCCATTTCTCTCCCTTAAAGACCCAGTCGAGGGATATTAAAGGAGTTAATAAATTTTTTTTTTTGCAAATGGCTTTAAAAAAAATTTTTTTTTATTGATGTTAGAGAGGAAGGGAGAGGGAGAGAGATAGAAACATCAATGATGAGAATCATTGATTGGCTGCCTCCTGCACGCCCCCTACTGGGGATGGAGCCTGCAACCCAGGCATGTGCCCTTGGCCGGAATCGAACCTGGGACCCTCAGTCCGCAGGCCGACGCTCTATCCATTGAGCCAAACCAGCTAGGGCAGGAGTTAATAAATTTAAAGGGCTTTGAACAATGCCTGGCACATAATAAGACCCTATTTTATTATCATTCTTTCTTTTATTTTTAATCCATACCCAAGGATATTTTTTCCATCGATTTTTAGATAGTGGAAAGGAAGGGAAGAGATAGATACGGAGAAATATTGATGTAAAAGAGACACATCATTTGGTTGCCTCCTGCATGTGCCCCTGACTGGGTCCAGAATCAAACCCGGGACCCTTTAGTGTGCAGGCTGATGCTCCAACCAGTGAGCCAAACTGGCTAGGGCTCCACTGATTTTTTTTTTTTAGTGTGGAAGGGGGCAAGGTTGGAGAGAGGGAAGGGAGACATCAATGTGAGAGACACATCAATTGGTTGCCTCCCACAAGGGCCCTGACCAGGGCTGGGGATCGAACCTGCAACCGAGGTATGTGCCCTTGACGGGGAATTGAACCCGGGAGACCCTTTGGTGTGCAGGCTGACACTCTAACCACTGAGGAATATTGGCCAGAACTTTGTTATCATTATCACCTCTTCTGGGAAGCCTTTTCTGATCCAATCTCTTCCCATTCGTATATCCACTCCTGCTGTCCTATATTCCCAAATGTAATCCTCAGTTTTCTTATTTGTCTCCTTCTTAGACTGTGTAACCTACTTGAGGTAAGAATTGTTCTTTTGTATTTCCCTCATGTAGGACAGCACCTAGCACATAGAGTTGCTCAACAGATAATTGAATTGGGAAAAAACTCACTGGTTTGATCACAGCTTTATTAGAGTTTCAACTCTAACTTTATTGTAATCTTTTATTTTCCGATTACATGTTTTAAGGAAACATGTTAGAAATTTATGGGATTTGATTATAACATGGTATAGATAGAGTAATATTTAGAGGAAAAGAGATTCTTACATTTGACCCCACTCAGACACTGCTGATACTTGCCCTTCAATGCTCGGTCGATGATGCGTATGGCCATTGTCATGAGGGTCCAGCACTTAGAACATATGTCTGCAGAACTGGAGGAGAGTCATCGTTACTCACTGTCAATGATATCACCCACTCTACCAACAAAGCCTGCGGTGCTTACCTACAGCATCTCCTCACATCATCATAGTCTGTCATGTCGATGTCAAACACCAGTTCTTTTTCCTGAGCCTGGAAAGCTCCCAGCTTCACTGTATTATGTTGATTGGGCTAAAAGTACAAAATATCAATCAGTTTCGATAAGAGCTGCCATGCTGCCAAATATGCTTGAAAAAGTGACCAAAGAAAAGTGAGAAACCATATAATGCCAAGCTGATGTCCGTTCATTAATTCAGATCCTATACATCCAGAATTGATGAGTGTAACTTTCATCTACTTAAAGCAGGGTTTGGTAAATACATATTATCATCAAATTTTTCCCCCTAGTTCTACTGAGATATAATTAACATTTGATATTGTATAATAAATATTTCACCAATAGAAATAATAATAAAGCCTTTCTAGGTTTCTGATAAGGAAAAGTACCTATAATTAATGCCCTATTGCAAGGCATTCTTTTTTTTTAATTGAGATTTTATCCTTTTATTTAATTTACTTATTTTTAATATATTTTTATTGATTTCAGAGAGGAAGGGAGAGTAAGAGAGAAACATCAATGATGAGAGAGAATCATTGATCGGCTGCCTCCTGCACACCCGCTACTGGGAATTGAGCCTACAACCAGGGCATGTGTCCTTGACCGGAATCAAACCTGGGACCCTTCAGTCCACAGGCCGGCGCTCTATCCACCGAGCCAAACCGGCTAAAACTCAAGGTGTTCTTAAGGATCTTTATTTGTTGCTGGACATATAAATAACAAAAATGTATTTTAAACTTTTCATTAATTCAAAAAAATTTCCCCAATTAGTTTGAATTGAGTCTTTGGCTCAGGCTGTAAGTAGTCTCCTTTGAGGTTATGGGTTACCAGATAAAGAAGACCGATAATACAGACACTTATTTTGATCCATCCAAACCTGAATGAAAATGATAGTGAAAGGTTTTTTTTTCTTTTAGAAAGGCACAATAAGCCTTTAGAAAAAAAAACAGAGAGGGGACAATACCACCATGATTTCAATATATATATATATATATATATATATATATATATTTCAGAGCGGAAGGGAGAGGGAGAGGGAGATGGAAACATCAATGATGAGCGAGAATCATTAATTGGCTGCCTCCTACACGCCCCCTACTGGGATGGGCCCTGACCAGGAATTGAACCATGACCTCCAGCTTCATAGGTCAATGCTCAACTGTGGAGCCACTCCAGCTGGGCAATACCACCATGGTTTTTATAAGGAGACCCATAAAAACTGAATCTTAAGCTCTCAGTAAGGAAAGGTAAGTAACTCTCTCCTTTGATCTTGGTCTATCTTGTGTCTTTTACGTTTCTCTATTTTTATCGTTATTAGTATTAATCCTCACCTGAAGACATGTTTTTATTCATTTTAGAGAGGGAAAGAGAAACATTGATGTGAGAGTAGAAAGAAGATGGAGAGAGAGAAACATCAATGATGAGAATCATTAATGGACTACCTCCTGCACACCCCCTACTCAGGTATGTGCCCTTGACGGGAATCGAACCAGACCCTTCAGTCCACAGGCCGATGCTCTATCCACTGAGCCAAACTGGCTAGGGCATGCTTGCTGGCCTTTTTTCACATGTCTTCTCTTCTTCCTCTGGGATTTATAGTCAGAAAACCCGCGTTCAAGTCCCCACTCTATCATTTAGAAATTGTGTGACCTAGGAAAAAATTATTTGAGTTCTCAAGGCCTGTTTTCTCCTTTGTAAAAAGAACAGTGAGAATTTCTATGAAAAACAAATTATACATCTGAAAAAGTTCCATACAAAATCTATTATCCCATGTGTGTATTTTTCCTCCATGTGTGCATTTTTAAGGAGAGGAAGAAGGGCAATTTTGGTATGTTCATTCATTGAACAAATGTGTACAGTGTAGCCCTAGCTGGTTTGGCTCAGTGGATAGAGCGTGCGCCTGAGGACTGAAGGGTCCCAGGTTCAATTCTGGCCAAGGGCATGTGCCTGGGTTATGGGCTCGATCCTCAGTTGGGGAAAAGCTGATCGGTGATTCTCTCTCATCACTGATGTTTCTATATCTCTCCCTCTCCCTTCCTCTCTGAAATCAATAAAAATATATTTAAAAAAATATATGTACGGTGTACTCTCTCCACCAGGCACTATTTCAATGGCAGGGAGACAGGAGAGATGGAAGTCTGCAATAGGCCTTACTGAGTAAGGACTTGAAGGAAGTGAGGGAATGAACCAAGATATTTGGGGAAATAGGTTCTAGAAAGTGAAACTCTTGAGCAAGGGTAGTGTGGCAGGGATGGGGTGAGTGACAGGGAGAGAGGGGCTTTTACTCTGAGTGAAATGGGTAGCCACTGGAGAATGGTTTTGAGCAGAGGGATCACAGGATCTGACTTTTTAAAGGATCACTCTGACTGCTGTACTAAGACTAGACTCTAGAGCAGTGGGTCCCCAACCTCTTTTTGGCCATGCCCCACCTAAAATCCTGATGCCCCCCCAACCCATGACATAAAATTCTTATTATTCAAAAAGTGAACATCTATTCACGTGGAGGAAGCCTAAAAGGCCATTAACTTGGTCTAAACAAGCTTCCAAAGAACGTGGTATCCATGAAAGAGAAAAATAAAAGAACAATAGGACAGTTGAAATACTGAGGAACAAATCACTAAGAAATTGTTAAAAACAAAACAAAAGGAAGTGACATTAAAAAAACAGCAAAGTTTTAAGAATTGAAATGCATAAACATGTCACCATATATATACTGTATCTGAGGCCCCTAGAACCATAAGAAATGCAAAAAATTCACTGTTAATAATTCATTCTCGAATTGCCCCCCCTCCCTAAAAATCAAATTGCCCCCCTATGGGGCGTGTGCCCCACGATGGGAACCACTACTCTAGAGTTTACAGGAGCAAATTGTCAGGAAGTTTTTACAGTCATTCAGATGAGAGATGATGATGATGGTAGTAGCACTGGAAGCACTAGTTGGATGTTAGGTATTATTATGGTAGAGAATTCCTAATACAAAGGATGCAGGGGTGCGAGGGGAATGAAGAATAACTCCAATGCCGGGAGAGAATGTAACTCTCTTTTAATACCCTTCCTTAAACCATGCTGATTTCCACATTTAGTCTTTCGGCCAGATACTCAAATTTTTTTTTTCTTTTTTGTCTTAGGGAGAATACAACCAATTCACATACAAAGTATTTCCAGTCAGTAATGAACAGTATCAAGGAACAACAACAAAAATTGCAATCAACTTGTAAAAACAGTTAAATAAGTGTTGCTCTTCTAATAGAATAAATTATAAAAACATAATCACAAAACGCTGGGGGTTCTTGGTGCTTTTAAAAAACCCACAACATACATAAGACCCGAATTCCTTACTCTGTGGGAATATACCGCTCCTATATCAATCTTGTATGGATTCATTTTCTGCATCTCCTTTTCCAGATCACTCTGGTTGTTGAAGGATTGGTAGCGAATGTAAATGTCATCTTTCAACGTGAATGAAAATTCACGGTGTTGAAAGTAATTCTTTATCACTGCAAATACATGTACATTTTAAAGTTAATTTGGTAATTTTAATAAGCCCTTTACTGTGCTACATGTAAAAAAAAAAATAAAAAAGCCAAGACCTAGTCTCTCATTTGAAGGGGCTTATTACCACACGGAATCTCACAGGGAAAAGTAAAAATGAGAAAATGATGCAGAAATATTTTAAATATATACCGCCCCCTCTGTCTCCTCGGTGGGCACTGGAACATCCTCCCGCGACCAGTTAAGTGCCTCTCCTCCTCCGGGAGGTGCCCCTCCCACCCCGATGCAGCTCATGCCTCTGCGACTTCATCCTACGACCCGATAACCCCTTGCTCCGGCTCAGGCGCCGAAGGTGGGTCCGGCCACGCAGTGGTAGGAGCGGCGGCTCAGCCTTTGAGAGTGGCCGCAGGCTGGTCATGAAGTCCTCTCTCGGCCCCTTTACATTTCAGCGGTGGTGGTGGTGGGGCTCGAGATAATGCCTGGGCACTACATCTGGACAGGCGACAGTACCCTCCCCGAACCCCTTCACATTCCCTCCCCGGCCTGCTACCACCCGCTCCCCGCCGCCATCACCTCCGCCATAGTTGAGCCAGCGGTAGTACTGGGCGTAGGGAAAGAGCCTCCGGTAATAAAGCTTAAGCAGCTCGGGCAAATCGGCTGGGTCAAACGCCTCCATGGCGCGCGCTACTCAGGCCCGGCAGGATTCTGCAAGAATTGGCGGGAACCACACAAGCGCCTCCCCCACTGCGCCGGCGCAGCGTGGCCGCGGCCCGCCGTTTGCAGGGGTCGCTGGGAATTGTAGTTGCCACCTGGGAGGTTGGCCTGTGGCGTGGGCGGCGCTCCCGGTGTCCCCGCCCACCCGCTTCCACAAAGGGTCCTCTGCTCAGGTGCAGGGAGGAAGGCCGCGCCCATTCCAAGGAGATGGTCTGCGGAAAGGTGAGCCCTGGAGCATATTGACTTAGGTTATAATGAAGGAGTAAAAAAGATGTTCGCTAATTTATGAATATTGTAGAAAGAATACATTTAAACAATGTGAAGCAGTATATTTTAGAGGGTCTGGATATTAGTTCTTCATAGGATTACGGGGTCCAATAGGTGGAAAAATTTCTCAACCAAATGGGAAAAGCAAAGGCTATTTATTCAGAGCTTGCTATATCGCCAGGGAGTCAGCTGCTGTCACTTGCATTTTGGCACCGCCTAAAAGGCAGGCAGAGGAGAGGGAGAGCTTTACGGTGGAAAAAGGTTTCAGGTGTGCACTGATTCAAGGCTATTTGTATGGGGAAGATGTAGGTGGGCTAACTAGGAGTGGGGCATCCCATGTGATTTGGTTACAGGTGCCTATTGGCTTTTTTTCCCCTGGTTGGTCCTAAGTTAGAAGTGGAGACAAAAATTAGGGAAGTTGCCAGTTATTAATCAGCTTCTGGCCAATTTGGGCCAGTTGTTACAGGGATTATTGTTTGGCTTCCTGGACTGGCACTAGAGACAGGGGTCTGATTTATAGCAGGCTGGCTTCCTGGGCTATGTATTATAGAAAGGAGGGTCGGTTTCCTGGGTACGCTTCTGCAAGTTGTGGGTCAGAGTTCTGTTTTTATTTATTTATTTATTTTTTAAAAAATATATTTTATTGATTTTTTACAGAGAGGAAGTTAGAAACATCGATGGGAGAGAAATATCGATCAGCTGCCTCCTGCACACTCCCTACTGGGGATGTGCCCGCAACCAAGGTACATGCCCTTGACCGGAATCGAACCCGGGACCCTTCAGTCTGCAGGCCGACGCTCTATCCACTGAGCCAAACTGGTTAGGGCCAGAGTTCTGTTTTTAAACATGGTCTGGCTATTGTTTGTTTGTATATTCAGTCTCTCAAATAGAACACACAGGAATACTAAAACTGGATTTAGAGGAAGCTTGCAGAATCATGGAGAGCTTGACAAGATGAAAGGAGCTTGCGTGCTACAGATCTGCAGACCTGCCAGTCAGTCTTGCCTGGTCTCCTCCTTGCAAACGTGGACTGTGGGTGGGCAGTCTGATAGTAATCATTATCGTGTTACTTTAAAACCATCATTTTCATGAATTTTATTTTATTTTTTTAAAAAAATATTTGTGTTGATTTCAGGGAGGAAGGGAGAGGGAGAGAGAGAGAGAGAAACATCAATGATGAGAGAGAATCATTGATTGGCTGTCTCCTGCGCCCCCACACTGGGGATGGAGCTCACAACCGGGGCATGTGCCCTGACCGGGAATCGAACCGTGACCTGGTTCATAGTCGACACTCAACCACTGAGCCACGCCGGCTGGGCATGAATTTTATTTTTATAATAATAGTAGGAGAGCAAGGAGGGAATAGTCTGTAGTAAGTTATTATTAGCCTAATCTTGAAAATGGTCCCTCAGCTCCTGTGGGCAGTGTGGTTAAAAATGGGCTCTGGGAAGATCATACTTATTTGAATATTCCTAGAAATCTGGCTTCCTGCACAAATCTTATTTGATTTTCACAATCCCTACCCTGTTTTGGGTAGGGTGAATTTCATTGCTGGGAAGGTTTTCACTATAACACATGTAACAAGATGCACCCCCCCTCCCCCCCCCCAGAGTGTTTCCGGAACCACATTACCCTGGACTTTTTAATGGAGGTTTCTGAGCTTTCTCATTGCTGCCTTTAGGAACTGACTTCTTTGGGCCATTTGGGAGTCCCCTATTTACATTTCAGGAATACTAGGGAGTGCAACATCTTAAGGAGCTAATACATAAGGGAAGAAAACAAAGGAAGTTATATTTATTGAGTTCCTACTGTATGCTCACTTTATTCAACATCAGTTCTCATCAGGAAAAGGAAAAATAAAGGCTACATTCACTTAGCATTTGTTATGCCAAGAAGTACCATTTTAAGAACTTACTCCCCGTAAGAATATGGACAAATATCCCTATTTTACAGATAGAGAAATACGTAGAGAACTTAAAGTAGTATGTCCGAGGTCACACAGCTAGTAAGGGGGAGTCAGACAGCCTGGCTCCAGAGTCTGTGCGTTCACCTCTTAAGCTACATGCCATGTCTCCTCTACAAGGGGTTGTTGTGAGGGTTAAATGGGGTAAAGGTGCCCGGCACAGTTCATAGTCCAGAACCACTCAATGTGAGAAAGCTGTTACTTGGTAAAAGTTCTCTGGTATAGAGGCTTTTATCCCAAGTGCCACTGAGAGGCAGTATTGCCATTCATTTAGTTCCCTTTGTGCTTCCTCCACAGAGGTGCAAAACCCCTTTGTCGGAGCCTTCTTCCGTTTTCTACCATCCTCTTTACATTTTACTACGTACTTATGTCTACTATCATCCTCTTTGGGTAATCTATCAGCCTACGTCTCTCTCCCCAAGTTCTTTGCAGACTTGGACCCCACCTATGGACTTCCCTTCGAGTTCAACTCCTATTGTTATTCTGGATGTTTTTAGCATGTAAAAGGATGATCTCTTCTCTAAATAGATAGCTCATTTGGTCATTATTTATTTTTTATTTTTATTATTGATTAGAGAGAGGAAGGGGGAAAAGGAGAGAGAGAGAGAGAGAGAGAGAGAGAGAGAGAGAGAGAGAGAAATGCCGATTGTTGTTCCAATTATTTATGTATTCATTGGTTGCTTCCTGTATGTGCCCTGACCTGCAACCTTGGTGTATTAGGACAACACTAACCAACTGAGCTACACAGCCAGGGCCCATTCAGTCATCCTTTAACTCAAGCATTTATTCCATTTATTTCTGGGGAGAAAAAATTAATGGCATGATTTCTGCTTCCAAAAAAGTTATAGTTTGTAGAGCCAATAGACACAAATAAAAAAGTGTGATGAAGTGTTATGGATTCA
Source organism: Myotis lucifugus (assembly GCF_000147115.1). Classification (NCBI taxonomy): domain Eukaryota; kingdom Metazoa; phylum Chordata; class Mammalia; order Chiroptera; family Vespertilionidae; genus Myotis; species Myotis lucifugus. The sequence goes on along the minus strand of NW_005871167.1, from coordinate 2,826,636 downwards.
TTCATAACCCAACTGTCTGTTGGCATCAGCATTTTCCTTAAGACTTGGATAAAATTGGTACAGGGAACATAGTCACAAAAGTGTAAATGCATGGCACTTTCAGGACACTGCCAAGAGTTTCATATGGACAGAGCTCAGACTTCAAGGGAAGGCATAGCTGAGAGGTGGGCTAAGAGGCAAGCCATGGCCAGAGCATTTCATTTCCAAGGAGTGTGGAAATAAAAATTATTCATCTTTCATTTTTATTCAGGTTTGGTTAAAATAGAAATAAAATATTGATAATATTAATATTTGATAAAAGCCTTGGGAGTAAATAATCTTGTTGAAACAAGTACTCCTGTTGAGAATTTGCAGAACTCCTGTGCTAGTTATTTCCCTCCCCAATAAGATAGGAAAGAGAAGATTAGAGGATAAGTTCTGTTGACACAAGAGCATAATTAACAGGGAGACTATCTAAGTGGGGCCCATGCCATATTTAAGTTTAATCATGTTAGGTTCTGTCTCTTATTATCATAAATTACTGAAAAGTAATAAAGAGCACCATCATATTTGTTTATGTCAAAGTTTTAGTTTGATCTCATAGGAATGTTTCTTTTAATTACAGAGCAAATGATCACCTCAAAGTCAATAAAACATGTATTATAGTACATTGCAATTGTTCTTCAATCTATATAATGAATTTGACATATGAAATTAAATTTTTTTCACCTGAGTTATTAATGAACCCACCAGATTTTTGCTAAGTTACCTGCCAATATACATAAAGTATAGATTCTCTTGTTAGTCATAAAGTGACATACTCTTTGGGGCTAGCTTTTTCCTTGCAGACTGCTTAAAATAAAGGGTGGCAGATTTGCTCTGGCCTGTGTGGCTCAGTTGGTTGGAGTCACGTCTCATACAACAAATGGTTTTGGGTTCAGTTCCCCGTCAGGACACATACTCGGGTTGTGGGTTTGATTCCCTAGTCCCCATTGGGGTTCGTGTGGAAGGCAACTCATGGATGTTTCTCTCACATCTATGTCTCTCTCTCTCTCTCTTACAATCAATAAAAATAAATAAATTTTAAAAAATGGAGTCAGGAGGCTAGAACAGAGAACTCACACACCTGTCACCAACAAACTACTGACCCCAACAGGAAGAAAATTACCCTTGCCTCTTCCACAGGAAGTAATACTACATTACTACCTCAGCAGAAGGAAGCTTATGCCTTGCTCAGTAACAGCTCTGCTAATGGGAGACTGTCATAATTCAGCCGATGAAAAGTCACTATACTTTGAACTTTCAGTTACAACAGTCCCTCTGAAGTCCATAAAAGAGCATTCCTATCCTGTGTTTTTCTGGACTTAACACATGTTTCACCATCAGCCTGCGTGTCCCAAATAGCAATTCTTTGTTGTTCTGAAATAAACCCATTTTGCTCGAGAAATAACTGGCTATTTGTTGAAGGTCAACAGTTGTATGGTATGGGGGTGTAAATTATGTCTCAATAAAGCTGTTAGTAACATCCTTAAGTCTGGCTGCAGGGTTCAAGGCACAAAGCAGCTGTAGCTCTTTTGGAGAGGCGCGCCAGCATTACCGCTGAGAACCTCAGTTTGCAGCAGCTGATCTCAGGTTGGCAGTTTGAGAAGGCTCTGCTAAAATTAGCCTGCCTTCCCTGGCCCCCAGCCAGCAGGGGTTTTGTACACTAATATTCCAACTTAAATCAGAGGATGGGGCTGAAGTAAGCAGTAGAAGATCGTAACTCATGCATTGTGATTATGGAGGTGATTTCTAGGTAATTTCAAAAGTCATTAAAATAAATTAACCAGGCAGCACTATGTGGATGAAAAGGAAAGAGATTGACAACATACTAGTAGTGTAAGAAAGCTAAATTTTCATTTACCCTAACTGGAAGGTAATTGAGAATGTCTAGAATTGATAAATTAAGAAATAGTCTAAGTAGACAAATCTCCTGGGTCAAAGAAAGAAACGTAAATGATTGCACAGCTTTTACAGATGAATGGTTATAAAAGTAAGCAGGCCACTTTGGGTTTGATATTTGAAATAGTCAAGGCATCTTCAGTTATTTGATTCATGTTCAGGTTTGACCTCTGGGGATTCTGCCTGGCCTGGCATATCTCTTCTGCAAGTGTATCTTCTTGCTGCCAGGTGTGATGGTTGAATAGTAATATGCAGGGAGACTGTGGGGTCCAAGCTTCTCCCTAATGGGAGAAATGGATCTTCATCTTTGACTGGCATCAGGAAATTACCCTTTTAGTCAATAAACAGGCAAGCTGTCTGTTACTACAGTGCACCAGGGAATGCCAATTGGGCAGAACAGAGAACACAGTCCGCTCAGATAGGAGAGAGGCAGAAGCTTACAGGGGAGATTGGGGAGGTGGGAGGGAGAGGGAAAAAGGGGAGACAGAAGTGAGGGGAAGGGAGGGAACAACAAGTGTTTTTTTCCCTTTCACCAGTTCCTCCAGTTTTACTCCTCTACACCATTAATGGTTCTGGATTCAATTACAACATTGTGGGGAGTACGGTTCTCCTCCACCAACAAGCAGTTCTTCATGACACCAGCTGGGTGTGCTACAATTCAACTCAATTCTGACACTGTCTAGCAGGAGATAACAACAAATTCCACAGGCCAAGGGTTCACCCCTCCAAGACAACCCTCCCCACCCACTTCAGATACCAGTTGCAAGCTCAAGTTATCACTTGTTCTTCTGACTGATTGGCTATAGATCAGAGGTTCCAACCACTCCCTACTTGGGTTCTATTAATTTGCTAGAGTAGCTCACAGAGCTCACAGAAACAGTTTACTTACTAGATTACGGGTTTATTATAAAAGGATGTAATTCAGGAACAGCCAGATGGAGGAGATCTACTGGGCAGGTTATGGGGAATGGGTGTGGAGCTCCCATGCCCTCTCCAGGCATGCCACACTCTCAGAATCTCCAAGTGTTCACCAACCTAGGAACTCTCTGAACCCTGTCCTTTTGGGTTTTATGGAGGCTTCATTACATAGGCATGATTGATTTAAATTATTGGCCATTGGTGATTGAACTCAACTTCTGACTCCTCTCCCCTCCCTGAAAGTCTGGGGGTGGACTGAACGTTACAACCAGTTCTGCCAATGTGGGACTATACTGGGCAGTCTCCACACATCAGCTAGGCTGAGACTTTCTTGGGGCAGATCTGCAGTTTAAGGACCTTCCTCTCAAATCCGACTGTCTTCTCTTTTCTGTCTTTTTTGTTAATCCTCACCTAAGGATATTTTTTCCATTGATTTTTAGAGAGAGTGGAAGGGAGAGGCAGAGACAGAGAGAAAGAAACATCAATTGGTAACCTCCCATAGGTGCCCTGACCGGGGGATCAAACCTGCAACTTAGGCATGTGCTGGGACTGGGAATTGAACCCGCAGCCTTTTGGTGCACTGATGACACTCCAACCAACCGAGCCACCCAGTCAGGGTTGCATGCCACAGAATCTTAAAATAAAAATACATGTTCCTCCTTACTTAAAAAGAAATTATTTTAATTAAAAAAATCAAAGTAATATACATAAATAGTTCAAAATTCAATTAGTACCCAAAACTTAATAATGAAACAGTTTCCTATCCTTCATTACTGCTACTTAGAAGCAAATGCTTTCAACTTTTAGCTATTTCTTTTTGTATTTACCTTTATATTTCTAAATAATATACTGTTATTTCTTTTTTTACTTTAAAATATATTTTTATTTATTTTAGAGAGGAAGGGAAAGGGAGAGAGAGATAGAAACATCAATGATGAGAGAGAATCATTGATCGGCTGCCTCCTGCATGCCCCTACTGAGGATTGAGCCCTCAACCCAAAATTGAACCCAGGACCCGTCAGTCCACAGGCTGATGCTCTATCCACTGAGCCAAACCAGCTAGGGGCATGTTATTTCTTGATTTATCAATTTTAGACATTCTCAACATTTTCCTTATAGTATAATTTTATTTTCTTGGAGTTAATTGTTGACTTGTTTTTTTTTTACTTGCATAATTTTTATTTACTTTAATTTTTTTCAGTTGTTCTCAAATGTCAGAACACTTATCAGTAATATTCTCTAGATAAATAGATCATAGCATTATCCATTCTATTTCAACGAATCCAGTACAACTAATCTTCTTTATATTGATTATTTCAACATTAGAATAGCCTAACCAGAATTCTTATTTTTCATATTGCAAGGATCACACTTGATTTAGTTGTTATAGAGGAGGGTATAGAGGGGATAAATGGTGATGGAAAAAAAATAAAATAAGGAAAAAATAAAATAAAATGATGTGAAGCATAAAGGCTGTTTTACTGATGTATTAGGAGGGAAGTTTTTTTGATAAGTTAACAATCATAGTAGGAATTAGAACCAATTTAAATTGCCAACTGGAACTCAAAAGTGTGAGAATTCTCAATAAATATTTAGGAGTTTTCCCTACTGTCTACACCAGAGGTCCTCAAACTTTTTAAACAGGGGGCCAGTTCACTGTCCCTCAGACCGTTGGAGGGCCGGACTATACTTTAAAAAAAAACTATGAACAAATTCCTATGCACACTGCCCATATCTTATTTTGAAGTAAAAAAAACAAAACGGGAACAAATACAATATTTGTATTTGCATGTGGCCCTCGGGCTGTAGTTTGAGGACCCCTGGTCTACACTATTATGTAAAGGTGGAAGCCACTTAGATCTGCTGGACAGGATAAACAAAACATTGATCTTCCTGTTAATGAATTACTTCAGCAAAATCTCTAAGTCATCAACTTCTTATCTACATGGAAAGCTGTGTCTAAGATACATTACTAAGTAAAAAATAGAGTAGCATAAATAGTATCAAACCTTTGTAAAAATAAATTTGTATATGTACATATACATACATGCATGCATGTACAGTGTGTGTGTGTGAAATAATCTAATTGTGGTGTTTGTCTCAGGTGGGATAGGGGGTTGGACCTACACTTTCTGCATTGTGCATTTTTTGTCTTTGAGTTTTTCTATAACATATATGTTTATGATGGGGGATATTTATATTTAACTCACTTGTGGCAGGTCAGAAAACCAGTCTGTTAATCAGTGTGGTGGAGTTCTTGTTCTTAGGCAGTAAAGGGTAGACACTTGGGTAGATGATGGGATGGGAGTTGGAGAGAGTATTACCCAAAGCCTCTGTACTAATTTAAGGGCCAAGTTGACCCTTACCACCAGAATAGTTTCTTTCTTTCTTTTTTAAAAAAATATATTTTTATTGATTTCAGAGAGGAAAGGAGAAGGAGAGATAGAAACATCAATGATGAGAATCATTGATTGGCTGCCTCCTGCATGCCCCCCACTGGGGATCAAGCCCACAACTCAGGGCATGTGCCCTTGACTGGGATCAAACCCGGGACCCTTCAGTCTGCAGGCTGACGCTCTATCCACTGAGCCACACCAGCCGGGCAACCTAGTGCAATTTAACTCTTTTCTTTGTCAGCACCACAATGGCTCTTGTAACCTCCAGATTAAAAAATTCATGGATGCTAGTCAGTTTTAACCTCAATTGACCTCACTATAGTACTTGCCTCTTGACCACCTCTTTCTTGAGACTTCTTAATGCCACACCTTCCTAAGTTTCCTTTCAAAAGGGCTCCTTTCTCTCTGTGTCCCCAGGCTCCCCCCTCACCTCACACCAGCCCTGTTCTCTGCATAGAACCAACTCTGTAAACTTCTTAATTGAGTTAGAAACTGAACTTGTTATTTCTAGGCAATTTAGTTTTATGAGGAAGAGTGATGCCATTTGTTACAGCAAAGTTCTTCAGTTCTGCTGGTCTGAGGACACACTTGATTCTCATGTATTGTAGTCCCTTCTCATTAGCCATAGGAGCTGGAATGGGAATATATTGTGTTCAACAGTTTTCCTAAACTTTAATAGCCTTACTTTTAAAACCTCTTTCTAGATGGTTTGTATTATGCTGACCGCCCAGTTATAAAAATTTAAAAGGCACAAGGAAAGCTGGGACACAGAAAGGAGAGGGTGGAATGAATTTGAAAGCACTAGTTGCAGAAGTAAAGCTGGATGCACCCTGGCCTGCGATGATTCAGTGTCTGGGTGTACATTTTATAATAGCGCCTTTGTTTATCTCTTGCACTGGGTCTCAGGGGGGCTGCAGGGCATGTTAAAAGAGATTGTTCCTTGAACACAATAGTTGCTTAATAAATATTCATTGATGAGGAAGCAGAGACTGGCACTTTAGAGCTTTGCAGATATGAAGCATTGTTCATCGAGATGCGCTGCAGGTTTCTGGCGTGGGTGGAAGTGGTAATAATATGGCAGTTTTATGTGGAACACGCAGGGCACAGAGGCAACTGGAGGGGAAAGAATGGCATGAGAAACTTCTGATAGGATATGTAACAAAGTTCCCCAGAGCTGTGATCTCTTTAGTCTAGACCCAAGGATATTTGATGTCCTCTGAACTTTTCTTATATTCCTTTTGCTTTTATTTTTCAAATTGGCATCCATTTAGCACAACTGAGCCCCTCTGAGCCAGGCGCTGGCCCACAGAGGTAAGGAGGCAGGATCCCTGCTTTGGAGAGCACATTGTTTAGACCAGTGGTTCTCAACCTTCCTAATGCCGCGACCCTTTAATGTGGTGACCCCCAACCATAAAACTATTTTCATTGCTACTTCATAACTGTAATTTTGCTACTGTTATGAATCGTAATGTAAATATCTGATATGCAGGATGTATTTTCATTGTTACAAATTGAACATAATTAAAGCATAGTGATTAATCACAAAAACAATATGTAATTATAGATGTGTTTTCCGATGGTCTTAGGCGACCTCTGTGAAAGGGTCGTTTGACCCCCAAAGGGGTTGCGACCCACAGGTTGAGAACTGCTGGTTTAGACGCTACAGCAAGCAACTCCTACCCTATATGGTGTGGCAGTGGCTGGAGCTGGGACAGTGGGGCTCAGAGAAAGGAGCCATTACCCGGAGGGTGGGAGGAAAGGAAATAATTTGTGGGAAGGTTTCTCAGACTGTAAGAGACGAGCTGGGCCATGAAAGTGAAGCAGAAATTTGCTGCCAAACTGAGGGGGTAGGGGTGGGGGGTCAATCGGGGAAAAAGGAGACATAAAACTTTAGACAATTAAAAAAAATTTTTGCTGCCAAAGAAATAGTGTGTTTGTATGTGTGAGTTTTAAAGAGAAATGCCTTATAAGCAGTAACAGACAAAGCATAGTGAGCAGTGACTCAAATATGACGGTGTTAAATCCGGTAAGAGCTGTGCTGATTCACTCTCCCTGGGGCCAGAGGTCCTCAGGGTGGCCTTTTTCTGAGAGGTGGGGAGAAAATAAGCAAGAATCGAGTCTCCACACCGTGGAAAGAGAAATTTCTATTTTCATTTGAAAGAGTAGAATATGATGAATAATAGATGATAGAGAGAAGGGAGGAGGCCAAATTCTTACTTTTGTATTAAAAAAAGAATCCCACAATAAATTTTTAAAAGACAAAATCTGTCCTTTTTTAGAAGAATGGATAGATAAATTGTGGTATAGTCATATAATGGAAAGCTATTTAGTAGTGAAAATTAATGAGCTACATTATCATCAACATGGGCCAATCTTAGAAATATGAGGTTAAGT